>NC_135369.1:73334173-73634930 GCF_049243985.1 Paroedura picta
TTAATGTACAGAATTTTCAGGAGCCCCTCTGTTTCCCATTCACTCCTTAATCTGCTCTTTCTCACGTGTTCTGAATACTTCATAAACTATATGTCTCTTCTCTAATTCCCATGTAGGTGGGGGAAGCTAAAGAACTGTGCCAGATACCCCTTATGTGGGACACTTGCTTCTTCCCACATAGCTATTATCTGACCAGAGGCTTTCAGCCATTATCCCATTACCTCAACTACTCAAATACACAACATTATCATTTAATGCTCCTTTTATTTATTAGTTTGTTTAAATATTTCTGGCCCATATTTTTGGTGTAGAGCCAGTTTGGTATGGTTTTTAGGAGTGTGGACTTCTAATCTGGTAAGCCGTGTTTGATTCCCTGCTCCCCCATATGCAACCAGCCAGGTGACCTTGGGCTCGCCACAGCACTGAGAAAGCTGTTCTGACCGAGCAGTAATATCAAAGCTCTCTCAGCCTCACCCACCTTACAGGTGGGTGTCTGTTGTGGGGAGAGGAAAGGGAAGGTGACTGTAAGCTGTTTTGAGACTCCTTTGGGTAGAGAAAAGTGGCATATAAGAACCAACTCTTTTTCTTCTTCTATTTTTCCCCAGCTACATTGACCAACAGGTAATAGACAATGATATTTTCCCCACAAAACAGTACCTTATGAAATTATATGTTAAATGTCCACCTGCCTTACATTCCTTACAAAAGGCAGACCGTATAGAGGGCCTCCACATCACCTTGAATGTGTGTTTTATAGCACTGGAGCTGCCCAAAAGAATGGGCTGAATGGACAGCTCAAGCAAGAGGTTGCCTGGGAGATTCTGACATGAAAAAAAAAGACACTATGGCCAATTCTGCGTGGCGGCAGCCACACCAGACTACCAGCGATGTGTAGCTGTGTAGCTGCTGCTCTGCAGGTTTTTGTGTCCCCATGGGGGTACATTTCAGCACTGGATCTGTTCCATCACTGAAATGTGTCCCCCGGGGAAACAGTGGCGGCAGATAGGTTCTGCCACATGGGGAGTGGGGTGGCAGGAGGATTTATTTCGCAGGAAGGTGGGATTGACTTCCTGCAAAATTTTAAAAACACCCCTGGTCTGCCCTGAGGTACAACAAAATGCCATGAAGCTGATCGGAGCATTTTAGCCCCCTCTGGGCCACTGTAGGACAGGGAGGAGCCAGGCCTCTATCCTGTCCTCATGGGCCTACTGTGTTCCCTTAGTCTGGGGCAACTGAGAGCCCAATCCGTGGCAGGTCAGGGAATGGGCCAGTCCGGAAGCTGCCCCACTTCCATATGAGTGCTCTCACAGCCTTTTCCACCCATGCAGAATTGGCCTTAAACAAGCAAAGAAGTTTTTAAAAGACACAAAATAGCACTCTAGACAAAGGAACTTTCTCTAGATATATTGTATGATATCTGCATACAATACTCAGGCATACCTTCAATGTACTTACTGCTCACCAGCCAACACCTTAATGTTAGAATGGATTCCAGCTTGCTTTGTGCCATTTTTAAGGGCCTATGGAAGAAACCTAGAATTTTATCCTCTAAGTGGGATAAGCAATATAAAGCAACTCTCCTTCACTTACTGTTTATTATAATGAGGAAACACACTGCCTAAAATCCTCAATACCACCCACTTACCTTCAAAAGTGCTGAATGCCCCCCCCCCACATTTGCAGCTCTCTTCCTGTATTGCTTCCCCATTAAAAATTACTCTTCTAGTCTCTTCAGCTTTGTACTGGAAATTGCAATTGTATGGTCACCTAAAGGAAGGGGCAATAAAAGACTGATAAATGATAAAAACTAGAAGATAACAGAGAGACCAGTGAAAACCACTTTGGCACAAAATGCAATGGCTGTTTTCATCAGTGATGTTTATGGTAGTTGCATTTTTATATCTACAAATTAAAGAGAAACCATAAATTAAGTAGAACCCTTTTCTAATAGCTCTCTTTTGTTTTATGTATTTCACCTCATACATAAATCAATAAAATTCCATGACTGGGTTGAACTCTTAAAATACTTTAGATCCAACATCTTTTAAAATTGTATCATTTAAAATCTTTGAAACAAAACATCAAAGTTTGCAAAGAATAATTGTGTGGCTGCTTTGTTTTTCCATTCTGTGAACTCTGCAAAATTACCCAAATACTATTTTTCTACAGGCTTAGCAATTGCCTTACAGTTTAAACCAAGATCTTTCCTCATATCATTCCTGCAGTCCACCACTTTAGAACCCCAGGAAAACTATTGGAAACAAAAAGAAAAACACCAGTAATTACCAAACCCAGTCTTCTGTGATTACTGTCCAGTCCTTCAAAGCAAACATCTTCACACACTACTAACCATAACAATGCTCTCTCATGTTTCACACTCCTGAGTTTCCACTTTCAAGATGAATCATGCAAAACTAGACTTAGCCCACAAAATGCTGGATGAGACAGAGGAAAAGAGTAAGGGAAAGGGAAATGCTGTTCAATAAAGGTCACCAACTAACCTGTACTCAAATTCCAGGAGATAAGGATCATTAATAATTTTCATCCTCCAGTGTTTAGCTCTGGCATCTCTAGCAACTTCTTGTTCCCATGAAGAAAGATGTTACAAATTTAAATTTAAAAAGGAAAGCCCCGCATCATCTGGGGAAAATATGTAGTTAAATAATTTGTTCCAAACCAGATCACATTAAAAAATCTGAAAAGATTGGAAGGCGGGGTATCATTAAAGTAAACATATAACATTTGTTTTTATATTTTGCAATCTGCCTTGCATATCAGTAAAAATGAGAACCTACACATATAACTAATTAATTGATTGATTAGTTAATACAAAGTCTGTCTTCACCTTCACGTGTATTAGAACATCTTTGTGACTGCTACCATGTCAACCTCCCACATAACCCCACGCCAACAGAAATAACTTGCCAGTGATTGGTTTCCTTTCCTACTGAAGAGAGTAAGAAACACCTTGAAAATGTTTGCTGTAGACATGTCCCCCCTCCACACCTCTGAAAAACCTTTTGGTGTCATAGTGCAGCATCACTGCTTTAATCATTTGTCAAAAGTATCTCATTGGGGAGCTCACATGGAGAGGTGGGATTCCAAAGGGCACTGCCCTTCACTTTATCTCAGTCAAACCCTGTTATGATCCATGTGTTTAGCCACATGCAAAGGAGCACAGTGGCAGAGGGGCTTCCATATTTTTTCTGGTTCTGCAGGGCAATACCAAGGTTTAGATTTGAGTAGGGGTGTCCTCACCTGTTGGGAACACAGATGACTTTGCCAAAGAATTAAGAAAATACAATCAAGTTGGGGGGAAAGACTAAAGTGACAACACAGTGCTTCCTTGCATTTCAATGTCAACAGTGAAATCAGAAGCAGTCCTAAGCAGAAGCTGTCCAGTGACATGCTACATAGAAAGTGCTTTCACAATCAAAATCTCATTTAACAAATACAAAAAGGATCTATATGTCTTCTAACTAATCCCATGAATGTATTTTGTGCTTTCTTGTCAAACCAGTCCTTTAAGGTTCCCAGGCTTGGTGTGACGTCCCCTTGTCGAATGAGGACGGAAGTGAATCTATGTTGTTTCAGTGGTACCAGATATTTTCTTTAGACAGCAAGTAATCTGTCTCTGACAAATATCTTTGAACTTCTCTGGTTGTTGTTTTGTAGGTTTCAACTCTGAACATTTATATGCACACTCTGTGTGTGCTGTGACTCCCTAGGAGTACAGGAAAGACACTAAATATGAGGCTGAGCGCAGAATTTAGCTTCCCAATAATCTATTTTTTAAGCATATTGCTCTTTTATTCTTGTGAAAACATGCTTAAAAGTGTGTGATTTTGGCTGCTTACACAAAGAGGATTTGCTCCACCCTGGCTCTCATACTGGAGAAGAGTTTTTGGAGCGTTGACTTAGCTGTCACATTCCTTGTTTTCCCCTGGTTTGCTCTGATGTTTCCACAACCTGCTTTGCTCTCAACTTTCCAAGAACATCATATCAAACTGGGTTTTTCCACTGTGTGCATGGGAAGGTAGGCATTTCTGAACTTCCTCCCCCCACCATCTGGTGCAATATTCCTTTTGTATCTCCTTGTTTTCACTAGCTGTCATCATCTCTACCACCTGCAGGGTTTTGGCTGCCTTTTAAAAATGGTATTAATAATATCATTATAGTATCATAACACTATCAATACATCTAATTTGTAACATGACCCAATCTGTGAATACTTCAGTCGAGAGTCTAGGATAATGAACAGACAAACCAGAGCTTTCTAGAAACCTGAGAATTGTCTCAGGTTTGTAGAAAAATCTGAAGTCTAAAAAGATAATACATTTTGGTCTTAATCCCCCTCTCCCAGTAGCTTTAAGAAATGAATACCCTCTGCAATGGCAATTGTGGAGGTTGCTATTAAGCCACAACAACATTGGCAGCCTTCAAACCTTGTTTTGTCTATGATTCATAATAGATGCAGTCAAATTTGTGAACAAGAAAAGACAGGAAGCAGTGTTTTATTTCTGTATGCAGAGAAAGCATTTGATAATTTAACATGACCTTTTATAATGAATGTATGTAAAATATTGTAAATTATATACTCAAACCAAGAAGCAAAGAATTTAACAAATGGAAAATGAACACATGCAATTTTGATCAAAAATGGAACACACCAGAGATGGTCCTTGTAATCTCTACTATTAATCCTAGCAATAGTCTTTAGCTACAAAGATCAGACAAGACACAAGGATCAAGGGAATAAAAGTGGATTACGTAGAATTTAAAATGAAAAGCTATGCAGACAATGTAGTTCTAACAGTCTTGAATCCCCAAAAGTCATTACAGCATGTAATGGAACATACTGAAGAATTCAGATCCTTCTCATGATATAAAAGGAAGACAAAAATTATAACAAAATTCTTAATGCAGCAAGAAGAAGAAGATATTGTAAAGTGCATAGAATGTACAGTAGCCACCAGTTCCATTAAATAAAAATGATTGGGGTTTGTCAGTAAAAAGCACAGAGTTTTCCAGGGCTGTTTTATCCTTTGGAGGATGACACATCAGGCAGCTCACTACCACGTGTCTTGCATGATGACTTACCCAACCCTAGCTGCTCCCTATTGTTGAACAGCAGCTCCCCCTTAAAAATTAGAGTCATGTTTCAGTCATGTTAGAGTTTCAGACTAGTACCTGGGAAATCCAGGTTCTAATCCTTAATGTACTGTGGAAGCTTACTGAGTGATCTTGAGCCACTCAAAAACTCTCTAACCAATTGACTTCACAGGATTGCTGTGAGGATAAAACAAAGGAGAGATAGATGATGTCAATTGCTTTCAACTAGAGAAAGATGGGGTACATATAGCTAAATAATACATATAGCTGAAGATGGGCAGCAGATAAAAGGCCACTTGCTTGATGGATGCAAAGGAGAGAAGGAAGGAAGAAAGGTATGGGTACTGCCAGAGGAAGGAAAAAAGGAAATAGTGTGGGGAGGTAGATACAGTAAAACTGAAGTGTCCCCCCATGAGTTCTTCACCGCATAACTGGGTCCATGCAACTGAGCCAGTGTTTTTCTGGGGAAAGGTTGAGGGAGAGATGAAGGGAAACCTGGAAACAGGGAGTCAGGAAGGTTTGCTGTTAAGTGAGAAGGAGAAAAGGCAGCAGGAAAAGAGGAGATGCTGTGGGTGCTTGTAGGGAAGCAAAAGAGGATATAGTGGGGAAGGGAGAATGAGATGCCTCCAGCAAGTCCTTATGGGTCTGCTGTTGATAGTGGAACACTTGCCACTGATTTTTAGAAAGCCAGCAAAAAGTCCTCCAGTGGGAAATGACCACATTAGGGAATGACAAAGAAAGAACAGAAAATCACCCTCTCTAGACAACGACCAATTCCGCATGGAGGCAGTTGGAAGCCGCATGTTTGCAAGCTTCCAGATGGGAGACCCCTCCCATGTTTTCCCACCACCTTGTTGTGGCTTTTTGCCTCCTGATGAGGTGGCAAGGAAAAAACAAAGCGAACTCCCCCACTCTTTGGCTTGTCAATCACCACAAGCCACCAATCCCAGCACAGTGGTTGTTTCAGGGACTCAAACTTCCTATCCCCCCGAGCACTGAATTTTTTTTTAAAGGCACTTCCATATTTCTGTGCAGTAATGTCACAACACAACAGCATTTTTAAAAAAATTAACACTTCAGCATTGCTATGGAGAAACACCACGGCTTATTTACTATAAGAAATCATCCCCACATGGAATCATCTGAAATCTTAGAAATTAAAGTTGTTCAATAT
Source organism: Paroedura picta (assembly GCF_049243985.1). Classification (NCBI taxonomy): domain Eukaryota; kingdom Metazoa; phylum Chordata; class Lepidosauria; order Squamata; family Gekkonidae; genus Paroedura; species Paroedura picta. Next base: position 73,340,460 of record NC_135369.1, read on the forward strand.
GATTTTGAGAAGTGGGAATAAAGTTTCAGTGCCCTGCGCATGTCTCTCCTGAGGATTACTAAAATTATGCAAAATAATAAAATTGTCCAATAAATATATGTTCCAGCTGCTATATTTATGATGATCATGGAATTCAGCTTTTCACACCATGGACTATGAATTGTCTGGATGCAGAATTTCATTCAATTAGATTTAAAAAGCATAACCATAATCATTATCTTACAAATACATGGCATCTCTACTTGCATAGTGACAGGAAGATTCCTTTTTCTGTTCTATATATGAATATGAAATTCCTGACCTTCAAGAATGAAGCAGGGAGGGGAGGGAGGCCCCGATATCTCCATTAGATTGAGGGAAGGGCAGAGGAAGAAAGGAATTAGAAAGGAATTAGAAACTTTTCAAGGACCCATCAAGTATGTAAGTAAACTAAACCTCTCCTAGGATAGCAGCATGTGGCTCCGCTGTATGAAGTAATAAAGGGCCTGTGCGTGTTATCTGGCCCTGTCTCCAGCCAGAAATTAAATTTGTTTGCACATCCCAACCTTGATTGTTAGCCATGTTTGATGAACCATGAAGTTTCCTAAATACTGTTGATAGCTCCCTATGCAACTTGTAACAAATTGCTGATTTTTCCTTCATCTAAGTTCTTCTTTTGAACACAGCAGCATCTGAAGGCTAGGTACATAACCAGTGAATCCCAGGCTAACATCAGGACTAAACATCATCAGGCAGCTAATGGCTACTGGTTGCAGCCCGTATCAGGTTCAAGGTTATGGTGTTAACCTTTAAGGCCTTCTGCAGTCTCGGCTACACATACCTGCAGGACCACCTAACTCCTTATGCCCATCACCTGGCTCTTTGCTCGGTGGGTACCAATCTGTTGGAGATCCCCAGTCCCAGGGAGGTACGCCTGGCCTCAACCTGGGCCAGGGACTTTTCAGTCCTGCCCCTGACCTGGTGTTATGAGCCCCCAGGAATGCTGAGGACCCTGACAAAACTTTCCAAGTTCCACAGGGCCTGTAAAACGGAGCTCTTCCTCCAGGTCTTTGACCGAGGTCGGGGCAAGTGAGATCTAGGGTCCTTCCCTAAGTTCACTGGAATATCAGGCTGGTGGCTGTTGAAGTCTGTTGAGCAAGGGGGAGAGTGTTTAGGTCACTGCCAGGGGTGACTTGGGGATTTAATGGGGTTTATGGCTTTTTATGGGGTTTTATTGAAAATGACCATTGTTACCCGCCACAAGCCACCATGTGGAAGTGGTGGGATACAAATGGAATTACCGATAAGTAAGTAAGTAAATGAACAAACAAATAAATAAATGATGATACCTAACCTAGGTCCCATGGCCTTGGGAGGGTTCAATATTATGTTACAGCAGTGGTCACAGCCTTCCACCATGGTGCAGTGGATAATATATTTGTCTAGGACTGGAAAGACCCAGGTTCAAATCACCACTCTGCCACAGAACTTCACAGGGTGAAATGGAGCCAATCGCTCCCTTTCTTTCTCAACCTGACCTACCTCACCAGGTCATTGTTGTGAGGATAAAATGGAGGTGGGAAGAATGATGTTATAAAGTGCTGGGGATACAAGTAGGGCTAAGTTTCATTTGAAATCCAGTGTGTCATAGCAGTTAGAATGTTGGACTAGGATCTGAAAGGCCCATCTTCAAATCCCCACTCTGTCATGGAAGCTTGCTGGTTGACATTTGGTTAGTCATTCTGTCTGAGCCTAATCTATTTTACAGGTTTACTATGACGACAATATGGAGGAGATGAAAATGATGTGAATGGCTTTGGGTCTAGACTGGGGGAAAAGATAGGGGAATAAATGAAGTTAAAAGATTGTCAGTATCTATATGTGCTGCCTTGGATACCATGATAGAAGAAAGGTAGACTATAGCTTGAGCAATAATAACAGTACTGCCAATGATACTAACACAATGACATTCTTCACAGCAAACCACAGTGGCTCACTTAGCTGGGTTAACATTCCTAGTTTCCCAGAAGCATTGTTCTCTGTAGTAAAGCACTGGAAAAATGCAACACCTCAAACAGAAGCATTGCCTCAAGGGAAACCACCAGTTCCTGGGCAAAAAAGGGTATGAAGTACATACTTGTTGTTCAATAAGCTCATCAAGCTAAAAGGCCTTAAAAAGCCAAGTATGTAAACAAAGCCACTAACTTCACCACAAGATCTCATTCTATTTCATGGCAGGCAAATTGTTATCTCCACCTCAATACTTGATCTTCCAGATTATTTTGTGCATCTCTTTTTTATGCAGTTCTTTAGTGTTAGGTGACATGATATACCAGATCTCCTAAGCTTGTTATATCATAATTGCCTCTTATTATTTTTTAACTTCTATAACAGCTTCAATAAAGCTACTTCTCCTTACTTTTCATTTAAGTTTACTTTCCTTTACAAATAAGTCGTAAATCACAGCACATACCGAATAATATTTCTGTGGAATTAAAAATCACTGGATGACTAGGATTCTGAGTGAATTAACTTAGTACCCTCATAATGCTTTAATATAAGCTTTTGAAAATGGCAGGAATGACAGAATTGCTAAAATCACCCCTTTTCTGCTGAAGAAGAAATGCTTTTCAAGTTGTACTACTCCAGAATACATACAGGAAGAAAAATGGGTGGTCAGGTCCTTTATAATATGACCCCTGCCTGCTAGATGCAATGTAAGCCTAGTTTTACATAGAAAGGGGATTTGCATCCATTTAATTACATGATCATAAAGTCCTAATGAAACATGCCCCGTAAGTTGCTTTCCCTTGAGCCCAATGTTCTTGGGTTTTTATGAGTAAGAGTCCCCTCCTCTTTCTTCTTAGAAAATTATGTAAGCAAAAACAGTTGTCTTCAGGGTAAGTAATGCCTTTAGGGCTCCTAAAATGAATTCTTTGCTCCTTAGGATCCTCATTATGACTTCAGTTTCCAGAGACAAATGACTAACCTATCCTATACCCCCTCTGTGTTCTTTCATACTCTTCAATAGCCATGTTCTGTGCTAGATCACTTTATCTTCAAAACACATTCATTTTCCCCTACCATCATATTCTAATACTCTTTTACCTCCCTCTGCATATAGAGCACTTTGAACCTTAACCCAATCCAACCTTGGTGCTGAGCCAAACCACAGAATGGGTCTTTCCCACTAACTTCCGTCCTCTCTTGTGCGAACCCTGACAGTCTTGAAAGCTGCTCCTGATTGATGGGGGGACCTCAACAGCAGCCTGGGCTGCAGTGAGCTCAGATGGGAAATTTGTGGAAATTACAGAGCTTCTCTTGTACAAGCAGAAGCACCCTAGGCTAGGGTTGCCAGGTCCCACCAGGTCCCTGGTGGAGCATTGGGAGGGGGGTCTAAAACTGCCAAATCCTGGAGAATTGAGGATGGAGCCTGGAGATACCAGGGGCCTCAGTGGGGCACAGTGCCACAGAGTCCACCCCCAAAAGGATTCTTTTTTCCAGAGGAACTGATCTGTTTGTTTGTTTGTTTGTTTGTTTATTATTGGACTTATTGCCCACCACTCTCATTTGTGGCTCGTGGCGGGCTACAGATTCATCCAAAATTAAAACCCCATTAAAAACCCCATTAAAACCATCCAGATGAACAATATACATATCAAACTCCAACAATAAAACTGTAATGGAGAACCCCTCTGACCCCACCATGAACTAATATAGGAGCTGGAGGAGGAATGCAGATCTTCAATAAATAGATGCTCTTAATCCTAGGAGGGGAGCCTGTCAAATCTTCCTTGCCATGCTGGCCTCAACCACAGACTTGGCAGAAGAGCTCCATTTTGCAGGCGCTGCAGAAAGCCGAAGCCTGGAGATGAACTGGAGATTCTGGGGGATTCCCAGGGCTCACCTGGAAGCTGGAATTCCTACCCTTGGCTCCAGCTCTAGGTGTACGCATTGCAAAAATGTGTGTGTGGGGGGGGGGGAGGTAAGGCTGCAAGATTCCAGATTCATCACTGAAGATTCAGACAAATGTTTCTGCTGTAGTTCACTTATGCTGATGTTTCCCATCTGCAATACATATTGTATAATCATAGAATCATAGAATCATAGAGTTGGAAGGGGCCATACAGGAATCTAGTCCAACCTCCTGCTCAACGCAGGATTAGCCCTAAGCATCCTAAAGCATCCAAGAAATAATCGATATGAGGACCCTAAGATTTGCTTAATTGATAATAAGTCACAATTTAATATTCCCCCAGGTATTCTGTAGTAAGGATGAGACTGATAAACACAGCAATCTGTCAGCTGCCTCTCTCCTGCATCAAATCTGATGGAAAATCAAGTATGGCTTTCCCCCTCCCCTTTCAGCTCCCACCCAGCACTAGCAGATACTTTCCTTCTCAGAGTGAAACTATTGTGGCTGTCCTTCAAATAAGAAGAAATGGGCATCTGACATGGACAGAGTTATCAAAATAAGTTCGTATGTTAGATTTTCAATCTTCCACTGGATGTGTGGGACTTGAGTTTGTTCATTTATGTCTCTGAGTGGGGAGGGGGAATCTTCTATTTTCCATTTTAGCAAATGGACAAATATGAAAGTATTTCCTTTCCACAACAGGAGCTTTTTATTCATTAATTCTATTTCAGATACAGGACGAATCATGATACTAAACTGCAATAAAAATATGCAAATACCATGCAAGCAATAGAGAGAAAGAAATCCACTACTCTTCCCACACTATTTCATCTGTAAGAGAAAGTGAATTCCCAGCGTGAACCATGAAAAACCGTGAAGATTTTTAGATATGTATGCGTGTGGGGGTATGTCCTTTTTCCCATTCCTTTTCCTTCAGATTTGGTCTGACCTTGAGAGAGCTTTTGTCCATTCTTGCTGGGCAATAACACAACCAGCTTAGATGGAAGAGGGGCAGGGGAAGATCTGTCGCTCAGTCTCCCTTCCTTAGACTACCTCATTGACCACTTTAATCACAGCTGCATTGACCAAATGTCTGCCTCATCAAAAGAAATGGGAGTTCAGTGTCTATTCTTGGAAATACAGAGGGACAGGATGGGGGGAAGGGGGTGGAGCTGGGGTCGGGCAGGATGATGGTTTCCATGGTTTCAGCCTTCACTCTCTCCTGGTGATCCTTTCCTGCTCTTTAGCAACTAATTCCTCTAGCCTAGGTCCCTTCATTGAAATTCACTTTTCCCCCAGGAAGACAAAGACCAACATTATGACATGGCAAATCTTTCACCAGTTGAGGTCAACCAGCTCACATCAGAATAGATTTCGCCCAATGGGGCATGTTTGTTACTCCTCTTCCCATTCAGATTGTTTGTTTGTGACTTCCTCATTCCCTTCAGTATCATATTGATTTGTGATATTATTTTGTTGTCCTGAAAGATTAACAGAAATTTAGGGAAAGAATCGCTGTTACATTAATTTCTTTCTTTTCTCCTTCTTGCTATTTTCCATGTGCTTGTCTCTCATAACAACTTTGACAAGAAAGAGCCTCTTCTCCATTTCAGCCATTGTCACTCACATCACCTCCCAGGTCAGGATGCAAAGCAGAGGAGCTCAATAAGAGTTCTGTGGGATGGAAAGACAGAGCCAGGTCCCAAAGGTGACTAAGAGCATGGCCGGGTGGGGGTGGGGGGCATGAGTACCAGCAGTGGCCTCTTGGTGAACAAATCTCCACAGGAATGTGTAGGCAAGCCAGCCAGGAAACAAGTGCGGCAGGAAAGAGCTGGATAAAAGGATCAAGAGGTGAGGAGTGGTTGGCAGACCAGCATGAACATGAATCCATGCTGCTTAGCCCATGGTCTTTACAGACTGGAGAGACCTGAGCTGAGGGAGGGAGCATTCCTGACTGGGGTGCAGCAGGCTACAATCCAGGGATGTTGGTGGGCAAAGTGACCCCTAAGATCAGTACCTCCTCTCTAGGTGGCAGACTCTATGACATTATATTTATATACTATTATGTCCCCACTGAACATACTTCCCAGGCCCTGGACTCAAATCGCCAGGAATTTCCCAGGCTGGACTTGTCAATCCTAGAAGACAGCAAATAAAGGCCCTTAGACCCAAGCCCTGAATATACAAGATCTGTAGTGTGCATGTTTCAGCACCATGAGACAGAAATCCTACATGAGGCATGAGAGGAGATGTGTATTTAGAATAGGAACTTCCTGATGGTTTTTAAATAATCTCCTCCAGTATCCTGATTGGTTCAATGGGAGACTTCCTTTTCCTTTGAGCACCTGCCCCCCGCTTTCCTCCAGAACACAATGAATGCAGAACAATTAAACAGACAGGTCACTCTCTCTCCTCTTTCTATATAAAGTTGATTCTCTTCATAACAAAACATAATAAAAAAAGAATATTTTATTCTTTTAAGCAAATGTGTCTAAGAGCCAACTTTCAGGCTCGACAGAGATAGGTAAGAGGCAGAGACTGGCAAGGGGGTCTTTCGACAATAACAGGCATGTTAACTCATTCAAAATGAGTAGAGAAATTGAACCAGAATTGCAGGTATTCCCCTTATGTCTGATTCTTACAGCTAAGACAGGAGGGAGGTGGAATGCCTCAATTAGGAAGTGGTCCTGGACTCAAGGCCATGAAGACCATCCAATTCAATTCTCCCCAAAGTCTCCAGGTGGTTCCCAAACCAAAAATGGCAATCCTATCTGTGCTTTTTGCATAGGCATGATGGGAGGGGGGAGAATAGGAGCTAAAAACTGGGAACTGACAGTAATAAGCAGTGGGGGTCCTAGGGTTGCCAGACTCCATTTGAGGCTGGGAGATTTCTTAAAATTACGACTTATCTCCAGAAAACGGCTGCTTTGAATGGTGGACTTTATAATCTGCTATGTTCTCTCCTCTCCTTGGTCTCCCCAAACCTCACCCAAAACCTCCAGGAATTTCCCAACCTGAAATTATCAGCCCTGGAACTGTCAGCCTTACCAAGGTATTTAATACTGTTGATCACAGTCAAGGAAAGCTGCTCTTTTCCTGTGCCCATCATTCTTCATAAGTCACATCAATACACTGGAAAAGTTAATGTGATAGAGAAAATGGATTTCTTGAGACTTAGCACAGAAGTTAGGAGCATGAGCTTGAAAGTTCTCCCATCAAATCCTACCTCAGCTACAAATCACTAGATGGTCTTGAGCAACCTGCACCCCCCCCCCCTTTGCAATATAGAGATAATAATACTGGCTTTCTTTATAATGTTGTTGGAAAGATTGCTGAGATAATGCATGTTTAGAACACTCTTAAATGATAAGCATTGCCATTCCATTCTTCTCTGGTTGTAGAGTCTACTAGCTATAAGTTTTACCTCTCTACAAAAATACTCCCCTCAGTGAAGTGTGTTTCATGCGTGTGTGGATACAGTGGATCTTAGAACAGAATCCACAAATGCAAGTTCAAGTGGAAGGTGGGAGCTGATTCCCCCTAGCATCAGAATATGAAAAGGATTAAATTTATTGTCCCTCAGAAGAGAAGGTGGAGGTTTAAAGTGCCAGCGTGGACCAGCCGAGAGCTGAACTATCACCACTGGCAGGGGAAATGCCTGTTCTATCCCTGGTGAAGTATTCTCAGCAGTGTTTACAAATATGTTGACAACTCAGCCCCAAGCCTGATCCAAGAGACCACATCCCCACAGCTGGCTTGTGTTCAAGACAAGAGTCAAGTCCCCGGAGTCGTAAATCAAAGCGGTGTTCCAGAATATGACATAACACAGTTTTTGAGCAACAGTTTGCTACATCTTGAGGTACAGAGCAGGGCTCAATTGTTCCCATCCCACTGGGTTATTGCTCAAGTTACAAAAATATTATTGTCTGCCCTGAACCTCAAGGCATGTTTGGTAAGTGTATGAAGTGCACGTCTACCCTTTTGCCTGTGCTATCTACAGTTGAGCTGTGCTATCTAAAGTGCTCTGTATGGTCATTATGTCCCAGTTATTAACACACATTAATGCACTATTTATTTGGTGCACTTTTATCCTGCTCTTCCTCCAAAGAGCTCAAGGGAAGGAATGGTCCCCTTCCCTCCATTTTATCCTCACAATAACCCTGTGATGTAGGCTAGGCTGAGAGCACCTGACTGGCCCAAGGTCACCTAATCGGCTTCCATGGCAGAGTGACCATGCAAACCTGGCCTTTCCCAGATGCTCACCCTTTATTTTAAACAACACAGAACACTGGCTCATGCAGGTGCTTCAATAGTTCCATAGGATCAGTAAATTTCCCCTGTGAATTAAACAGATGTTGGGATCTTATAGGGGGAATAAACTTAAATTTAATTTCCAAGTTTCTGCTTGTTTATTCCACACTGGTTCTTCTCCATTTCATCCTTATAGCAGTCTTCTCCATTTCATCCTTATAGCAGCCCTATGAAGTAGTGAGGAACTGGGTGAGTGATGGGCTCACAGTCAGGTCCATTCCACACGACTTTAATATAGCACTAGTCTTGCATTTTGTTTTCACCACTAAAACTACGTTCCGCATGATGTCGTGAGCAATCTGCAACACTCCTGCAACACTAGTGTGAAAATTGCTTGGTTGTAGCGATTTCCAGGGAATCCAGAAAAGTGGATTCACCCTCAGAAAATTGCTACACTCCTGCCAATAACCTGCAACACTTGCGAAAAAGACCTGTGCATTCTCAATGTAGCAGTTGCAACAAAGTCCCTCCCCCTGGTTCTCTCCTCCGAACTTCCTGCGAAGCGATTGTCATTTTTTCCCTTAGAGCGAGCGGGGAAAGCAACGAACCAGCGAGGCTTCATTCACCCAGCGAGGCTTCTCCGGCTACAGTCCCTCCACAGAAGTGCTTTAAAGCCCCCCTAAGTCCCCAAGCACAACACAGCCCCCTGTTCGCTAGTTCCCTTTAATTTCGGCCAAAAATCATGCCCGTGCAGGGGGGGGGATTTTTTTTCCACTCGGGGGAGCGTGGTAACGATGACTCACCAGCTCACACGCCAGCTAGATGGGTCTCTACGTTAGGAAGAATCAAGGCATATTCGTTGAAATGTGTGTGTGTGTGTGTTTTAACTGTGCTTAAAGGGAAAGGGGCTTTTCGGGAGCATAATAACAACCGCCCATTGGCTGTTCATTTGATTGACGGCCAGGGCGGGAACAGAAAAAATCGCCTCCTTTCTAGCGATTCCTGCGAGACTGGAAACCTCATTCGTGGGGAACAAATGAAATGCTACTGGATTCCACTACAAATGAAGGTATGCGGAACGCCAAGATTCCACTATTTAAAATAGTTTTATTGCTTTGTGAAACTAATTGGCAACATTGGTCCTTGTGCGGAATGGGCCTCAGAGTCAGCCCAGTACTCCACTCCGGTTAGCAGAAATGTGTTTTACACATTGCGTTTACAGAGTGCATTCTCACAAGCTGTCATGGAAATATGTACAAATATGAAGAATGACCATGTAGATAACAGGTATTTTCACCGCTGACGTGTTTTCTCTTGGATATTGTTTTCATGTTTGCTTTTGCACATGTCTTCAGAATGACTAGCAATAATTTACCCTTTGCATCTACAAAAAGTACAGTATATACAGTGAGATGATGGTAGTGCTTTACTTTGCTCTAGTTAGACCTCACTTATACAGTGTTTTGGGCACCACAGTTGAAGAAGGATGTAGACAAACTGGCGCACATCCAGAGGATGGCAACGAAAATGGTGAGGAGTTTGGAGACCAAGACATATGAGGAAAGGTTGAGGGAGCTTGGTCTGTTTAGCCTGGAGAGAAGACGACTAAGAGGAGATATGATATCCATCTTCAAGTTTGTGAATGTGTCCCTTCCAACTCTATGATTCTATATATGCCGATGCAAGACTATTTCATTTAAAAAGGAGGCCCAGTAAAAAAAAAAATGGTGTATAACTTTTTTATGGGGGAGGACATCTTACATTCTGGGCCACCTTCCTTTGGAGTAGATACAATAATTAAAGATTGCAAGAGCTCTCATCTCATTTCCACAGCCATCAAATCATGATCTATAGAGGGAGCTGCAGAGCAACCATATAACATTCCAGATGAACAACTAAATAATTTGCTCATTGCTGTTTCTAGATGATAAACTAAGTAAGCAATCTTGCATCTTGGGGTGATTTTCTTGTTGCATTCATCTTACTGGTCATAGTAGTGGCTGGGGAGGAGATGAAAATGGGGGTCCAGTCAAAATTAACAAGTGCTTTTGAACTTCAGAGCTCTCACATTTGAAGCATATAAATGACTGGCATAAAAGGGAAGCAGGATTCAAGCAACTGACTCCACCCCCAAACTGCACTCATTCGTTCTAAGGTCTAAACAGATCCTTATGTGTCCAACTATTATGGTTCAACCAGACAATCTGTGTCACACAACTCAGGTTGGGGCTCTGATGACCCATCTCCTGTCTGAGAGCCAGCATGTTATAGTGGTTAAAGAATGGCAGACTCTAATCTAGAGAACCGGGTTTGATTCCCCAATCCCCACTCCTAATCACAGTTGTCTTGGGGTTAATCACAGTTCTTTAAGGGCTGTTCTTGTAGAGCAATTCTGTTAGAACTCTCTCAGCCCTACCTATGTCACAGGCTGACTGTTGTGGGGAGAGGAAGGGGAAAGTATTTGTAAGCCACTCTGAGACTCTTTCGGGTAGTGAAAAGTGGGGTATAAAAAAACAGTTCTTGTTCTCACATGTAACATCAACTTGGCACAGGGGAACAAGGAACTTCAGCCTTCCCTCCCGCGCCATTTTCCTGAGCTGAAATAAGGAGGCTTTTCTGAGCCACTGAACACAAGCATACTCAGTGTAGCCTTTGCAATGAATTAGTGTGTTTTGGACATGGGAGGCCCCTTCCTAGATGTACGCAGAGGCCTGATGATTAAGAACACCACTGAGGATTGCTAATGCTCACCAGGCCTTGATCAGGTCTAGTGGACTAAAAAACTGAACAAATCTGTGAATGTGCTGAGAAAACTCCAGGTGGACATGAGTTAAGGGTTGTTCGAAAAGCGCCTGGCCACCATTATGCAATCACTTGCCCAATCCACAGATCCTTTGTCTTTGCCATCTCCCCATTAACAGCTCCATGACAGAAAGACATTCAAAGGGTGAAGCTCTCTGCAGAACAGCCCCATCAGACCAAGCAAAAACAGGCCCATTGAATGTCTGACTGTAATGTGATTCTAAGGGCCACAGAACACCTGACAGGGGAGAGAGGGAGCAGCGGCCCTAAAGTTCACTTAGCAAAATGCCATATTTCCATAGAATATCTTTGAAGCAATTTTATATGTCCTCTTTCAAATTAATGCAAATATTTCTGGTATCTGAAAAAGAGAGTTTTGACTCTCAAAAACGTATACTGCAAAAAAATGTGTTGGTCTGCCTCTGGACTCGAATCTAGTTCTTCTACTGCAGGCTAGCATAGCTACCCTTGGAAATGGAGATTATTTTTCCATACAAAAAGAAAGAGTCCTTGAATAACACAATATACATCATTTTTCATTGTTGACACAATCTGGTGAAATTATACTAGAATCAGTAAAGTTTAAGCAAATCTTTGAGTGGGAATCACTCCAAGTTCAGATTTGTACCTAAGAATCCTTAGCTCATACCATAGTTCAAAGTGGTGTGTGGAAATCCTCTCCTGAAAATTAAAAGTTGGAACACTGAAATTTAAGTTAGGAGTTCAAAATCCAGTGTTTGAGTGTTACGCTTTGAAGCCTTGGAACAGAGATATATCCCCCGCACGGCTTTACGCTCAGCGGGGGAAAATCTCTTGATCGTTCCTGGCCCTAGAGAAGCACGCCTGGCCTCAACCAGGGTGAGGGCGTTTTCGGTCCTGGCCCCTACCTGGTGGAACGAGCTCCCGGGTGAGCTGCGGGCCCTGCAGGATTTACCAGCTTTCCGCAGGGCCTGCAAGACGGAGCTCTTCCGCCAGGTTTTTGGTTGAGGCCGGGGTCAGCGAATGAGTGCCAACATTCCCCCCCCCAGACCTAGCATCTCCTCCCCACCCTCCCTGCCACTCTGATAGCAGGGGTGGGAATAATAAGTTCCGCCATGTTAGGATTGTTTTAAAGTCTTTTAATGGGTATTTTAATGGGGTTAGGACTACTGTGACCCGCCACGAGCCTACGGGGAGTGGCGGGATATAAATCCAATTAATAATAATAATAATAATAATAATAATAATAATAATAATAATAATAATAATAATAATAATAATAATAATAATAATAATAATAATAATAATAATAATAATAATAATATATGTTGGCTGTAGAGGGGTGCCTGCACACTGTTTCATGTATGCAGGGAAGGGATCATGGCTCAGTGGTATAGCACCGGCTTTGCATGGTCCCAGGTTCAGTCCCTGGTATCTGCAGGTAAAGGTTCTCAGACACAGGTGTTAGAAAGCAAGTTCTCTACCTGAGTCCTGGAAAGGCTCTCCTGCTCAGAGTGGGCAACATTGAGCTAGATGGACCAATAGTGTACCTGAGATGTATTCATCTTTCAGGCCAAAGCGTACTAGCACATGGCCACTAATACCTATTGCCTGTTTGGAGGAATAAATCCAACCACCACTTCCTGCACATAAACAGCTGGAGAAGGGCCTGGGTTCAGTCTCCTTTCTCAATACCATCTTTCAGTGCTGTGTGCCCATTTATTACTTGCACCAGACATAGGACCTTAAGTTCTGTGTGTCAACCCAAGAATGAATGCAGCAGCTGTTACAGCAATGGATGCACCTGGATGCATTGAGTGGCCTGAAGCATGCATCTGGCTTGTAGGGGATTTCAGCTTTTCGGGTAGTAAGGGAGATTAATTTTTAATAAAATTCAATTCTGTGTTCTTAATCTCAAACAAGATTTACTTATACAATGTTCTTCTGTGGTAGTAATGGTCAAGTTCTGTTCTATTAAATTCTATCAAAAGGAATAAGATGTGGCTTCTTACATATTCTTTGGGCATTTCTGCACATTGAAAAAAAATAGTGTTACAACAGTACCAGGGCATAATGCTATTAATGTGCCCCCGACCATTCCTCACCTCCTGGCTCTCTCCCTTCCCTCTGCCGCCTTCTCGTGCTTCTTGGCACTCTACATGCCTGCTTGAAATGGTGGAAGAGAGGAACACACTATACTTGTGACTCTCCTCCGCCTTGTCAATCAAGCCAGGCTGCCAATCACCTTTCTCCCTGTTTTATGGGGCCCGTGATGCAAGCTAAAATTTTAAAAGTAAAACTTCTCTGTTGAGATGCCTAATCATAGATGCATAGTGCATTTTTAATGCTACCCCTTTTGGAATCATTAGAATTGAAGCAATCTTGTTCCTGATTTGGGGGGGGGGGGTAGAGAGGCATACTTAGTGTGTTAACTGGTGGGGAATTTCTTTTTTTTGCTTTGCCAGGACAATTTAACGTGTATTTGTTGCTCCAGGCAGCTTGCTTAAAAAGTAAAAGAAAATCCCTGTCCCTGGGAGAAGGGAGAGGGATGCAGGTCTGAAGACAGGTGCTGGAGGCGGAGATAGCACTACTTTGGCTTCATATATTTCCTTGGTGGGTGGCTTGCTGGGTGCTCTCCTCTCACTTGCACTACATAGTTGGGGGAATCCACTTTTGGGGATTCCCAAACTATCGCTTTAAAATGGAGGATGTAGCTGCCAGTTTGCTGCTTGGACACTGGATGATGGCAACGTCGTGCAAAACGCCGAAAATATGGTGTCTGCAAAAGGTTAGCATTACACTTTATTTTTCGGGTGCAGAAAAAGCCTTTATTTTCAAATGGCTGAAAACTGGAAGGAGAAACTCTATCACATTTCCATTCTCCAAATTCAGATTTTCATGTGGCAATCCCTATTTCAAAGTACAAGATTCAAAATCTTTTTTAAAATTATTAAATTAGGATTTTCAGTATCTATAAATTTTTTGATTCCATACCAGAAATCAGTTATTGACATGAATTTAAGAAAATTTACATCTGGTAGTAAATTCTCCTGCCTTTGTTGACTCCATAGTTAAGAAAATGGCTATGCTTTCAGTTATTCAGGAGTGTTTTCCAGCTCTGACTACACTGCAAATCTTTAATGTATCTTTAATGTAGGGAATGCATCATCTAAAGGGAGCTGCTTGTATGCACAAGGTCCAGTCCAGATTTGTGTATCTCTAACCAAGGCTGCCCTCAACGATAGGGCTGCCTCAGCCATACTCGCATTAGCCTTTGAATGAGCTGTTGATCCAGTTTCTGCAGCCACTTTTGATGTGTTTTACCAATGGATGTTAAACTGTTTGTTAGGACTACAATTAGAGTATGGCATAATATGATGAAGAAGAAGAAGAAGAGTTGGTTCTTATATGCCACTTTTCTCTACCAGAAGGAGTCTCAAAGCAGCTTGCAATCGCCTTCCCTTTCCTCTCTCCACAACAGACACACTGTGAGGTGGGTGAGGCTGAGAGAGTTCTGAGAGCACTGTGACTGGCCCAAAGTCATCCATCTGGCTACATGTGGAAGAGGAATCAAACCTTCAGATTAGAGGCTGCTACTCCAAACCACTATACCAAGCTGGTTCTTGTACTCATAATATGCATTCATAATTCTTGGGAATTTGGAATTTTGAGTCTGGGCAATTTTATGAAGATCAACATTGGTATTGTGCCAATGTTTTCATTATGAATTCTGCAAGTATAATTTTTTTGGCAAACTTATTAGACTTCCCCATTTTCACTGCATATTAATTCTTACCAAAAAAATGCTGCTGATACTGCTCATAGATTTAAAGCTACTGCATGTTTAAACTGACAAGTGGAAATGAAGAATGTGTTTATAGAAAAGCACTTTGTAAAAACTATTCAGAAAGAATGCCTGGAGTACAAGCTTTATGGAACACCCTGACTAACATAGTTGCTCTTTGCAGGAGAGTGTGGGTAAGGGTGCTGTGTGTCATGTGCCAGAGTGGGTTTGTGGTGTGTTTTCTTGATACTTCTTTCACTGGATGGGCATGGGAAATTTGTGCTGGAATCCAAAGACAAGACCCTCCCTTGGCTAATTTTTAAATGGCAATGATTTTGTAATCACTGTGTGAGTTTGAAAAGCAGGAATTCCTGGGAGGTAATTGGCTTTGTCGGTCTGGTGAGTGCACTCAGCCTTGATCTCTTCAATTACTGCAGGCATATACCTTCTTTCACACTGACATGCTGTTAACAGGGAAGCCTGCAAGCTCATTCAGTGGGACGTGTGTTCAACAACACATCTGTGATCCAATCTGATACAGGAAAGAGTAGGTAAGACTGGTAGAGGAATGACAAACCCTATCTGGTTGTATGTTTAGTGTATGGCTGGTGAGACTACACATTCCCTGGCCACACAAGGAAGGTATGGGAGAGCTGCAATTACCTACTCACATTTTGGGCCAGAATCCATAATCATGAGATTGTGGGGGGGGGAGGGGTGATAGTTGTCCAAACATTTATGGGACTTGCTCCAAACCCTGTCCCTAATTTTTTCTTTTCATCTTTTAGGTTTGTTAGGGCACACTGGAAAAGCTTGCACATTGTAAAAGTTTCCTCTTGAAATCATAAATAGTTAGACTGTTGTTAAAATTCCATATGAAAGCTGGGATCCAGAACTTCAGAAGGTGAGTTATTTCATTTTGATAAAGCAGCAAGGTTTTGCAATGCTTCCATAATCTGAGGTCTGCACATGCCTGCCAGGACCCATTAGCGGCTCACTGATACTACTCTTCCACTACTCTGTCTGCTTTTCCAGCCACAGAGCCTTCACCATCACCCCTACTTGATTCATATGATTTAAGCCTCATGTATGAAAATATCTTTTGGTTATGAAGCGTGGCATATCTAGAAAGGATAAGGAAGGGTTAGCAGCTTTGGATAGATACCAGCAGGACCACATATGGAAAATGCAGGCCAGTTGAGGTCATGCATGTGGTTGCCAACTGACCTGAGAAAAATGCCTTCAGCCTTGCATAGAGGCCTTATACGATATTTACCTGAGTGCAATGAAAAGCTTCAGCTGCCCATTTCTGCAGTCTCTATTACATAAATGAAACATTTTTCTCCAGGCCAATTGGCAAACCTAAATTATACTCAAAATGAAAGAATTTAGACTTGAAAAATAAGGTTAGCTGATAATGGATATGACAGCATTCTGAGATGCTACAGAAAAGAACAAGAAACTAAAATTTAGGTTAAAGAAGGCATTGGTTCATGAACTGCCAGCTACAAAATGGAACTTTGGAGTTTTATTACTACAATACTGAATGTTTGAAATATTGTTCAGAGATAATAGTGGGCAGTAAACCCCACACAAACAATTTCACTAGCTCCAAGAAGAAGAAAAATTGTTATATTTACTTTGCTCCAGGTATAACATACTAACATCAAAAATAGGTTCCTTTTCAACATTCCTCCCTTAATCTGAACTCAAGTTCTCACCTTCTCAGGAACAATGGAAATTTCAGGAGAGACTAGGGGAGAGTCTGCACTTACTTTGTTTATTCCATTGTCAATCCTGTTGAATTCATCTCGCTTTGAACTTGGGTCTTCCTCTCCCCCCCCTCCTCCCCATTGAAACAGGAAAGTCTTCTGCACGTGGTTAGGGAGGCTCAGAAGGTGGGGGGGAGCCCAGCCTCTTTCTTTCTTTTCTTGAAGCGGGGGGGGGGGGGGGGGAGAGGAGCCAGGCAGGGAGCCTCTTTCTTTTCTTGGAGGGGAGGGGGAGAGGATTGAAAAAGGCAGAGGAGGGAGGAAAAATCCAGGACCAACAGAAGTTGAGAGAAATTAGGGGCTTCTCCTTTAAGGCAAGCGTGTCACATGACCAGGTGTAGCCTATCAGAGGTTCTCTATCATGGAGCTTTCTTTCCCAATCTGGATATTGAGGATTAACAGCACTCTGAGATATCGCACAATAAAGGTAGGGTCACTCCGGATCAACCCTTCTTGCTTCAGAAGGAAAATTTAAATCGGCCAAAATCCAAACAGAAATCGCATTCGGTGTAGAGGGCAGGGACTGAATCGATCTGGGGTTGGAATAAAAGCTCCGTGCAGTTTACACCTAGGAGAAGAGTTTGTTCTTGCCGCTATCCTCTGCCTGAAGGAGTCTCAAAGCAACTTACATTTGCCTTCCCTTTCCTCTCCTCACAACAGACACCCTGTGAGGTAGGTGAGGCTGAGAGAGCCCTGATATCACTGCTCAGTCAGAACAGCTTTATCAGCTGTGTTAGTATCTGACTGAACGGTGCTTTTGGTGTTGAGAGGGAATTTGTCCCTAGCCCATTTCACATTATTAATAGGGATCTGAAGAGCTTGTTCAAACCACTAAACTAGTTTTGTCGGTCATCACCTATCTGGAATAACACTATTCATTGTAACTTCAAGAAAACTGAAAGATGCTTTTAGCTTACTGTTGGAAGAGTAAAATCAATACCAAGTTACCTTTGTGAATACGAACTTCATGTGTCCAGTGTTTGTGAGGATCTGATTCAGTACATACACAATCAGCTCAGCATGTGCCAAAAGTGAATTTAGGTTATTTGACCAAAGCCAAAGAGCTGCAAGGAGACATATAAGCTGTCCTTAAATTTGCTTTCTTGTCCAGTAACTGAAAAATAGAATAATAAAATCAGAGTCCAGTAGCACCTTTAAGACCAACAAAGATTTATTCAAGGTGTGAGCTTTTGAGTGGAAGCACCTGTCGTCAGACTATGATCTTCTTACATGACAGGGAATATATAGCAAAATCAATTCTGTTACATCAGTAGACTGTGTCACAACCAAATACAGCCAATCAATCCCCTAGAATTCAGTGTACTTTACAAAGAGAAACCAAAATGTTGCTATTAGAGATCAAAGGCTATCACCTGTCCATATGTTGCTTGCTCCATACAACTGTGAGACATTCCTCCCAGGGAATTGCTGGTCACTTCCCAAGGCCAGGGAGTCAAACTCAAAATTCCATTACAATGCCATATCTTACAATCATATTATCACAAATAAAATGCATAGTGAGGAATATGGATACACAAGTTGAACAAGGTTAGCATGAATGGAAAAAGCCTTTGTCTCTATTGAGTCCTGGGCATGTCATAGTATTGAGTTTTGTAATAACAGTCACATAATACCAATTAAAATAAATTGTGAGGAATGTGGATACACAAGTTACATAAGGTTAGCATGCATAGTGAGATAAAAAACCTTTGTCCTTGTTGAGTCCAGGGTATGTCAAAGTATTGAGTTTTGTAATAACTTGCATTTCTGCAATCTCCCTTTCTAGAAGATCATAGTCTGACGAAGGGTTCTTGCGCTCGAAAGCTCACGCCTTGAATAAATCTGTGTTGGTCTTAAAGGTGCTACTGGACTCTGATTTTATTGTGCTACTTCAGACCAACACGACTACTCATTTGAAAAATGGAATGTAATGGAGAGCTAGCCCAGTGGAATATTTGTAATGCTGTAGAAGGGTTTCTGTACTGGCAAATGTCAAAATGATCTCTCTCCTTAAAAATCCATTTTGCTTTTCATCACAGACTTCTCTATCCCATCACCATTCTTCCCTCACTGACAGCATCTTTGTCTGTTTAGCTTTTTGTTTGAGATACAAAAGAGTTTTCAAATCTTCCTCCCAAGTACTGCTTCACCGTTCATATTCTGGTGCCTTCTGTCTGTGCTCTGGTCACCATCCATCCCTATCTTTTTCCAGGCATCGTTGTGAGATAGAGACTGGATTTCATACTCCTTCTGTTTCTTTAACTGGAGTCAGCATTCCCCGGGCAGGAAGGGATATATGGAGCTTGTAAATTCTCCTGGCATTCCGAGGGAGTATCTCATCCAGTAATTGAGTGAGCTTTCTATAGACATTTCCTAAAAAGAAATTAAAGAGCAATGCAACCTCTGTCAAGGGCATGGACAACCCCCAACAATATAAACACTGGTTTGCAAATGCTGTCTTGTGGTGTTGCCACATGTTCTGCAGATGCTGAGCTAAAAGGGATCACCTCAGCTATTTTCACTGTAGTCAGAATGGCCATCTGCTCAGCACAGCTCTATCAGGAGAACACAAGACTCTGTTCATTGGTCCATAAATCAGGGCTGTTCCTGACAATTGCCAGGGTTTTGTTTTCCCATATGGTCTTATCAGGACAATTTGACATCACCCGTGCCGAAAAAGAAGACAAGATTGGCATGTTATACCAATGGATCCCAGGCAGAGATAAAGAGGAGAATAATACAGACCTGGTTCTCTGGAATCTATGCAGAGTCTTTCCTCCCAGCTGGAACTCATATAGAAACTTTACTCTTCCATATCTGAAAATGGTAGGTCTCTTAGAAAGACAAACCTGTGTTTGCCTTTCTAGGGGAGGGCCTAGATTAAAGGTAAAGGTATCCCCTGTGCAAACACCGGGTTATGCCTGACCCTTGGGGTGACACCCTCTAGCATTTTCATGGCAGACTCAGTACAGGGTGATTTGCCAGTGCCTTCCCCAGTCATTACCGTTTACCATCCAGCAAGCTGGGTACTCATTTTACTGACCTCAGAAGGATGGAAGGCTGAGTCAGACTTGAGCCGGCTGCTGGGATTGAACTCCCAGCCTCATGGGCAGAGCTTCAAACTGCATATCTCCTGCCTTACCACTCTGTACCACAAGAGGTTCTCGGGCCTAGATTATCACCCACTATTAGAATCTATCATGAGAAAGGCGGGATTAGAGAAATCACGAATTGGGATCAAGATTGCAGGGAGAAATATCAACAACCTCAGATAGGCAGATGATACCACTCTAATGGCAGAAAGTGAAGAGGAATTAAAGATCCTGTTGATACGGGTGAAGGAGGAGAGTGCAAAAGTTGGCTTGAAACTCAACATCAAGAAAACGAAGATCATGGCATCTGGCCCTCTCAATTCCTGGCAAATAGATGGGGAAGAAATGGAGGTAGTGACAGATTTTATTTTCCTGGGCTCCAAGATCACTGCAGATGGAGACTGCAGCATAGAAATTAAAAGACGCTTGCTCCTGGGGAGGAGAGCTATGGCAAATCTAGACAGCATCCTAAAAAGCAGAGACATCACCCTGCCAACAAATGTGCGTCTGGTCAAGGCTATGGTCTTCCCAGTTGCAATGTATGGATGTGAAAGTTGGACCATAAGGAAGGCCAAGCATCAAAGGCTTTTGAACTCTGTTGCTGGAGAAGACTCTTGCGAGTCCCTTGGACTGCAAGGCGAACAAACCTTTAACTGGAGACTTGAGAAAGTTCACAGAGAAGCAGACAGCCCTTAAGGTATCCTGGTCCCAAATGAAAGAGCTGGGAAGGGGTTGTATCCCACTTTGTTACTACTCAAAAGAGTCTCAAAACAGCTTACAATCACCTATCCATCCTTTCCCCACAACAGAAACCCTGTGAGGTTGTTGAGGCTAAGAGAGCTCTGAGAGAATACTGATTGGCCCAAGGTCACCCAGCTGGCTACATGTGGAGAAGGGAGGAATCTCTGGATTACATAGAATCATAGAATCATGGAGTTGGAAGGGGTCAGACAGGGCATCTAGTCCAACCCCCTGCTCAACGCAGGATCAGCCCTAAGCATCCTAAAGCATCCAAGAAAAGTGTGTATCCAACCTTTGCTTGAAGACTGCCAGTGAGGGGGAGCTCACCACTTCCTTAGGAAGCCTATTCCACTGCTGAACTACTCTGACTGTGAAACTTTTTTTTCCTGATATCTAGCCTATATCGTTGTACTTGTAGTTTAAACCCATTACTGCATGTCCTTTCCTCTACAGGCCACTGTTTTTAACCACTGCAGCACACTGGCTCCCAAGGTCAATATTATCATATCAGATTGGGCCTGGAAGGAAACTGGAAGCCAGTGTAGATGGAACAAGATGAAGTGATATGGTTAGGGTTGCCATACACACATACTCTGTGGAGTTGTGGAGTCCCCCATTGCTAGACACCACCTCCTTGCTGCCGATCAGCTGGCTAGCAGGGGGGGAATTTGCCCCCCATAAGAGGGACATCTATTCAACCTGCAGAAATGTATCTACATCACTGCCCACATTATTATTATTGTTATTGTTGCTGTTATTGTTCTTATTCTTATTCTTATTATTATATTTATTGCCCACCACTATCAGCCAAGCCATCTTGCAACAGGTTACATAATATAATATCCCATGTAAAAATATATAAAAGCCATTACCCCCCCCCCCATTAAAAGCATAATATCCTGGCAGCAAAAAAACTATCCCCCTCCATCCCAAATCAGATTACTCCCTCCCTGCGCCTCAAGGGACAATCTATGAGTGCCGGCAGTCCACTGCTGATGATAACCTGGGGGGGCCCATCTGATCTCCCACGCCCTGACCTCAACCGAAGACCCAATGGAAGAGCTCAGTCTTATAGGCCCTGTGGAACTCAGAAAGCTCTTGCAGGGCCCTCAGCTCTTCCAGGAGCTCATTCCACCAGGTCGGGGCCAGGATGGAAAAAATCCTAGCCCTCGTCAAGGCCAGGCAAACCTCCCAGGGGGTGGGTACCACAGCAAGTTGGTACCCACATTGTATAGGGCTCTGCAGGGGCATAAGGTGACAGGCAGTCCCTCAGATACGTGGGTCCCAGACCGCGAAAGGCCTTAAAGGTCAAAACCAAAAACTCATAGATATACTATATATTATATATATTATATTCATATACCGCCCTCCCTGAAGGCTTGGGGTGGTTCACATAAAACAGAAACAATACAGATAACTCAGTTTAACAATAATACAGTGATAATGGCAAGCAACATAGTAGAACAATAGAATAATATGGAGAACATTACATTAATGCATACCAATAGACCAGTGGTTGGGTGGAATTGCAGTGTGTGCCAAAGGAGGGAGGCTCAGGGGGAGCACCCATGGGAAGTGGTGGTTCAGATTGACCTAAACCAAATGCCTGGTGGAGGAGCTCCCTTGAACTTGATCCGGACCGCAACCGGCAGCCAATGCAGCTGTCTCAACACAGGTTGGATGTAAGCCCTCCAAGATGTTTCTGTGAGGACTCTAGTGGCTGCATCCTGTAACAGCTGCAATTTCTGGGTCAGAGAAGGGTAGGCAAGCAAGGCAAGGGTAGGCAAGAGTCAATTCTGGAGGTGACTGTTGCATGGATCACCATGGCCAGGTGCTCAGAGGACAGGTTGGGTGCTAGTAGCCTCACTTGGCATAGTTGGTAAAATGCCTGGCAGACTACCCTCATGACCTGTGCCTCCATAAGGACACCCACAGGGAGGCATCAAGGATCACCCCCAAATTCCTGGCAAGGTTGCATCCCAGCCAGGTTGGATAAACGTGCTTCCTGACACACCCCTTTCCTCCCTAGCCATAGGACCTCCATTTTCGTCGGGCTGAGTTTCAGACAACTATGCTCAAGCCACTCAGCTACAGCTTCCAAACATCTGGCTAATGGTTCCAGGGCGGAGTCCAGGTGTCTGTCCATGAGGACATAGAGCTGGATGCCATCTGCATATTGATGACAACCCAGCCCAAAGCTCCACACCAGCTGAGCCAGAGGATGCATAAAGAGTGTAGGGGAGAGCACTGCCCCCTGTGGAACTCCACAAAGGAGCTGGAAAGGGCAGGATAGCTCATCCCCCATTGCAACCCTCTGTGTCTGCTTCTGCAGGAAGGAGAACAGCCACTGGAGGTCTGTCCCATATATCCCCATCCCGGCAAGGTGGTGGGCCAAGACCTTATGGTTGACCACATTAAACATAGCTGACAGATCTAACATCACAAGAATGGACAAACCACCTCTATTGATCTGGCATCAAAGGTGCATCAGGGCAACCAATACCATCTCCACCCTTTGGCCAGGACAGAAGCCTGACTGGTATGGGTCGAGTGCCAGAGTTTCCTCCAAGAATGCTAGGAGCTGGTCTACACTGCCCTTTTCAACTACCTTACCCAGAAATGCAAGGTGCAGCTGGCCGGGTCCCATGGATCCAGCAATGCTTTCTTTAGTAAGGAATGAACCACTGCCTCCCTCCACACCTCAGAGAATTCCCCAGCAATCAGGGAGAGATTGATAATATCCCTGAGTGGACCTCCTATTGAGCAGCCAGGATGGGCAGGGTTCTAGGGGAGAAGTGATCACCCTTACTGATCACCCTTACTGATCCCAGCTACTTGTCCACTTTGGTTAATAAGAGCTGTCTGAAGGCATCAAACGTTACCTGCAAAGGCAGCCAACAGGCCTCCAGTTCCCTGTCTGTATCAACCACAGAGGGAAGGTCCTAGCAGAGCAACAAGACTTTGTCCGCGAAAAAGCTCACAAATGCCCCACAGCTAAGATTCAATTTACTAAGATTTTGGCACACCTCTTTGAGGGTGGTAACAGACAGCAGAGCCAGTTTGGTGAAGTGGTTAGGAATGTGGACTTGTAATCTGGCATGCCAGGTTCGATTCTGCGCTCCCCTGCATGCAGCCAGCTGGGTGACCTTGGGCTCCCCACAGCACTGATAAAGCTGTTCTGACCAAGCAGTGATATCAGGGCTCTCTCAGCCTCACCCACCTCACAGGGTGTCTGTTGAGGGAAGAGGAATGGGAAGGCGACTGTAAGCCGCTTTGAGATTCCTTCGGGTAGAAAAAAATGGCATATAAGAACCAACTCTTCTTCTAACGTAAATAATTGTGCTGGGCAAGAGCTCTTTCACTGCCATCTCATATGTCCTCATAAGCATGCGATAAGCTGTTCTTGCTGATTCGTCACGAGTTTTCCAACACTCGCTGTAGTCGTCTCACTTCTCTCTTCCTCTCCCAAAGCAGCCTGGAGTACCACAGGGCTTGTTTTCAGCAAGCACAGAGAGGACATCTAGGGGCAATCTCGTCTCTGACTGCTGAGAGGCAAGACCGCCAGTTTTCTACCAGCGCCATCAACAAGTTACCAGGAGGCATCAGGTAATGCAGAGCATTCCAGAATCCAATTGGATCCATAAATCTCCATGGGCAGGTTAAAATATGCCCATCACCCAAACAGAGGATAGGTGGTATCTTGAGCCAGGCCTACAGGGCATAGTGGTCTGATCATGGGATGATTTATATCGCCATCAGCTCCACATCTATCCCAGTACCAAAGATCAAATTGAGGGTGTGGCCAGGCTGATGGGTAGGACCAGTAACAAACTGTAAGGGCCCCACTGTTGCCATGGTCAACACCAGGTCTGAGTCATAACCTGAGGATAGCATGTCCACATGGACATGGAAGTCCCCCACGATTATAAGTCTGGGGAACTGCAATGCCCAGATGGCCACCACCTCCAGCAGGCTTGTCAGGTGATCTGGTGGGGCATAGTACACCAACTAGATGGTCAAGCACTTGACCACATCCCATCTAATACTGACACACTCCATGCCAGAGATCACTAGTGCCAGGAGAGCCGTGTAGGAGAAATCCTCCCAGAAAAGAATAGCCACTCCACCCCGTACTATGGAGTCAAGACAGGTGGAGGACCGAAAACCCAGGTGGGGCTAGTTCTTTCAGGGCCACCATTTTGCCCTCCTATGCCCAGGTCTCAGCCACACCAGCCAGGTTAACCCCAGACTCCATGAAATAGTCATGCAGAGTCGATGACTTGTTATTAATTGATCTGACATTGCATAGCACCAGAGTTGGCTCCTACCTAGCCTCCAACATCACACATCAAGGGATACAACAGAGGTTAGAAGAGTAGTGAGCATACCCAGGCCCACAACCATGTCTCCACGACTGAGGTCCATACAGGTCCACATAGGTCCCAGCTCTTCTATTGTCCAACCTCCATCCCCCGTGATACCACCCTTGGCCAGTCACTGTTGGAATCCTGGCCCCATTTCAGCCCCAACCCCCCCCCCCCCCCGGCTGGCACCCTGTCTGCTGGCATGCTCATTGCAAAAAGGAGTGGCCAATTTTGCCATTCCCTCCACTAGCTCCAAACTAACTAATTAACACGCCAGCTGCTATAATTAGCTTCCCTATCCCACCCATCCATGCCCTCCCTCCTTGTCCCACCCCCTCCCTCACCTAATCCACAATAGCTTTCTAAAACCCTGGAGGATTTAGGGCCAGGATCCTACCTGACATTACCCAGAAGTGACATCATCACATCATGGATGTCAGGGGGATGTTCTGATATTTGGGCAAAAACTCTATAGAGGTTTTATCCAATACTGGAGTGTTACCCTGACATCCTGGATGTAATGACATCACTTCTGGCTAATATGGGACATGAACCTTTTGCTGCATGTTTGATGGGCCTCCCTGCTGTTTCTGGTAAGTTCCCCCACCATCCCTGTCAGTAGATATGGTTCCTGTGACCTACTCCAGCCAGAATTCTTGGTTTAGTGTTCTGTACAAATTGTAGTTTCAAGACACTCTTCAATGGAAGTACTATGCAGAGGTGATCATATTGCAATAATCTAATCTAGCTGTTAACAGAAGTGCCACCATGGCAAGATTTCACAGGAAAGGCCACAGCTGGCTCACCAGCTAAAAGTGGTGGAAGGCAGTCCTGGCAGTCCTGTCACCTGTTTTTCCAACAGGAGAACCAGGCTCAGCAGTACTCCAGGCTGAGGACCTGCTCTTTTTGGAGAGTGCAAACACATCCATAACAAGATGTCTCAGTTCCTTAGTCAGTCTTGCTGGTCCCCAGTAGCACCTCCATCTTGTCAGGATTAAGCTTCAGTTTACTGGCCCTCATCCACCTCCAAACTGGTTCCAGTCACCAAGGTGTCCACAGCTTCTCTGAGGTCTACTGTGTATGAGACTATTTCTCAAAGAAAACCATGTATCACCTAAGAGGAAAGAGAGCCTTTAGTGTGGGCTAGCATCCAAGAATTTGTTTGCTTATCTGTTGATGCTGAAAATGCATCCATGTCCTGAGATACTATGCATAATAGACCACAAATCAGGTTTTTTTACATTTTAAATGGAGAAAATAGGATTTATGTTCAGTGTACTCATGTATTGATTAATCTCTCAGATTCATATTTTCCAAGAACTAACACTATCAAGAGGCTAATATTAGTCCAGTTTATCTCATAGAAAAGTGCTGGCTTTGATGAAATTTTAGCACCTATTTTAAAAACTGCATGCTCTATTCAGAGATTTTCTACTGAGGTGGTCTCCTTATCTGTTATACACACGACTGGTTTTGATACCTCCACCTCTTCACAAGACTCAGCATCATTAAGTCCTAATTACCTGGGTCATATCTCCTCCTTTCAGTTCAGTTTTCAAAATGCTTTAGCTCAGCCAGGCTGCTGTTCTCAAACCCCCACCCCCCATCTCTCTGTTTTGTCCCCAGAGCAATAGCTAAGAGGCCTAATGAAAAATAAACAAGTCAGTGAGCTTTAGCCTCACCAAATGAAAAAGGTAGCATTCACAAAGGGGCTGAAGAGCATGATTCTCACATGACTCAGTTCTGTTCTTCTGCTTTTCCTTAAGGGGCCCAGAAGAAGCTATTCAGGTTTGCAGATTATCCTCCCAAAACCAAGTTTCCCTATCAAATGGAGAGAAATATGGGTTAGGGATACTTGTCTATGGAGGGCTTATTGTGAGATGAATGAGATCCTTTTCAGGTACTTCATATTTAGATTGTGTCATCCGTCTCCATGGCATTTTATACAATACAAGAAAACAGGTCCCTGCCTTGAGGAACTTGCAGTATAAAGGCAACAAAAGGAGGGAAGGAAGTTCAAGGCAAAGATAAATAGATGAACATGTATTAATTCTAGTTAGGTGTACTTCAGTTTAGGGCCAAGGTACAAATTATGTTTATCATGTGATTGAGATAGGGACTTGCAGCAGGATTCTAGCAGTCAGTTACCTGTAGTAACTCAATTCAGAAGTGCCATGGGGGACTGATTCTGGTTAAAAGCAGCTTGGAAAGTGGGAGTGGCTCCTGCTGTACCCTTATGCTATTTTCTCTACTGGGTTACGTCTGAAGGACTGGGATCAATTCCACATGAGTGCTTGTCTGGTTGCAGGGTTAATGCCCACTTCCAGATGACTTTGGTGCTGGCCCAGGGTGAGCCTGGCCCTGGTGCGGCTCAGGCCCTTGGTTGGCCCACGGCAAGGGAATGTGGATTTTTCCATGTTCCCTTCTTTGCCACAGGTGTCATCAGGGCCTATGTTGGGACAGGGCTATCTGTCAGGAAAGAGTCGGGTCATTGTGGCACAGCTCCTCCCCATCCATGCCCAAATATGGTGTCCTGAAAGGGACACAAAAATGCCCCATTCTTAAAAAATCAAAAACTGGCCCCTGGCGCTCCACAATGTGACAGAACCTCGCTGCCCCGTCTGCCTCATCCAGAGGCACAAATCCAGAGTAGACTGGGTCCAGCGGGCAAATTGCTCCAGATTAGATGCCCAGCAATAGCATGGCACAGTGGTGCTGATGTGGAATAGGTCTGGGAAACTTACAAGTGACTGAGACGGCTGGAATGCGGGACCAAAGGCATTTGGGAATATCACAAAGGGGATAACCTTACGTTAAAGGTAAAGGTAAAGGTATCCCCTGTGCAAGCACCGGGTCATGTCTGACCCTTGGGGTGATGCCCTCCAGCGTTTTCCTGGCAGATGTTATCATAAGATAATATGATTGCAGTACTGAAAGGACCTATGCAAATTTGCGTGGTGGAACACAGTGCAATCTTGTCATGTCAAAAACATCATAACTGGGGCCAGCTCTCCCTGAGAGAAGATGCATGCATCCAGAAAGATGGCTTCCATTTGAACATCATCTTGTCTTGATGATTGGTGCACTTTTCAAACCTCTCATATTACTCTTCCCTTTTTGTTACCCTTTGAATATTTATTTGCCAGGTAGACAATTTTAAATAAAATGCTCAGCAATTGTTTACGTACTCCATACTTTGACATGGAGAGATTCCCATATTGCCATGTCCTTTCTTTCAAGAGGCCAGCCACAATTATTGGCAAAACATCAGGGACTAAAACTACCACACCATGGCCATACAGCCTACAGAACTGACAACAGCTAGTCCAAGATCAGCTTAGGAAGGAGTAGCTCAGAAGTACAGCATCTGACTGGCATGCAGACGGACAAGGGTTGCCAGTTCTGAGTTGGGAAATGCCTGGAGACTTTGGCAGTGGAGCCAGGAGTGGGTGGGATTTGAGGGAGAGAGGAACCTCAATAGAGTATAATTCTGTGGAGTCCACCTTCCAAAGTAGCCATTTCCCCAAGGGAACTGATCTTTTTTGTCTGAAGATGACCTGTGATTCCAGGGGATCCTCAAGATCTACCTGGGTACTGGCATCCCTTGACCCCAGGTATATTCTGCACCATCTCCAGTGAAATGGACCTTGTGATGCTAAAGTCTTTTGCCTGATACCCTGGAGAACCACTGCAAGTCTGAGCAAACACTACTGAGTTGAATGGAGCAATGGTCTGATTCAGTTTAATGCTGATTCACATTTTCATGTGTGAGATATTATCAGACACTGGAATTAGTTAGTCTAAAAACTCCAAGAACTTTGCATTAAAACCAACATCATCTTGATATGAGTGCCAGTGTAGTATAGTGATCAGAGCAGGTTTTCTTAACCAGGGTTTGGGGAATTTATATATATATATATATATATATATATATATATATATATATATATATATATATATATATATATATATTTATTTATTTATTAATGGTTAAACGTTTATTGGGTGATATGACAATATATAGCCATGTCAACCCATTCCTCCCCCCCAGTAGCCTGTGATGGGCCCATAGAGGATGGGAAGAAGAGGGGGCCTGGGTGGGCGTGTATACAGCTATGCTTCCCAACCCTATTCTGCATGATCATGCCATGTCTGGAGGTTCTCAAAGCATGCAGAAAGGTTCAGGGGTTTCTCAATAGTAAAAAAAAAAAATCAGAAAGGCTGGATTATAGTATCAGAATAGGATGAGGGGAGACCCAGGCTTGAATCCCCACTCTGCCCTGGAAGTTCCATGGTGACCTTAAGCCATTCACACAATCTCTGCATAACTACCTTATAGGGTTGTTGTGAGTATAAAATTGAGGAGACAATGATATAAATTGCTTTGTGTCCCCATTGGAGAGAAAGGTGGGGTTGAAGATAATACTAATAATACATAGATCTTGCACAAGGACAGCCATGTTACAATTATCAATATACAATATTTAGAATCTGTACACCGCCCGTGGCGCCACGGGCGCCACGGACTAAATAAATCAGTATTACGGACTAAATAAATCAGGACTAAATAAATCAGTAAGGTGTTCTGGGGCGGGATTTGTCCGGGATGAGGAAGAGTCCGGATTGGACCCTTCCTCAGGACAGACAATCGGAGGGACCAATCGGCAGGCGCGAAGCGCCTGCCGATTGGTCCCTCTGATTCCCAGCCCCAGCTACTGTGAGCCGCACGCAGCGCGGCTCGCAGTTGCTCACCGCGTCAGGCCGTCGCCCGAGGGAGCCCCCGGCAGTTGCGCGGACTACGGCTGCCGGGGGCTCCCTGCCCGCCGGCCTGACACCCGAGGAAACCCCCTCAGACAGCTGCCGCCCAACACAGCGAACAGAGGCGAAGCGCCTCCCACCGCGTCAGGCCGCCAACAAGGGAGTCCCCGACAGCTGGGCGCAGCTCCCTGCCCGGCGGCCTGACACGGCGAGAGGCACAGCCGCGTCAGGCACGGCCGCGTCAGGCCGCGTCAGGCCGCCGGGCAGGGAGCCCCCGCCAGCCGCGCTGCGCCCGGCTGCCGGGGACTCCCTTGCCTACCGCAAACGGAGCCGCAGCCCAACATGGCCGCCGACAACATGGCGGCCCGGCCACAGTCCGCCGCCATCAGGAACATGCCCGCCGACATCAGGAACCCGCCGCCGAGCCGCCACCGCACACGCCGCCAGACCGCCTGGGACCCGCCGCCCGAAGCCACGGCCTCCCTTCACTACTTTCCCGGCCCGCCGCCGAAACAAGGACGACCCGCCTCTGCTGCTGCAGACCGCCCTCGACTATGCCTCCGCTTTCAGGTGCGCTTTCTTCCTGAACGCTGCCCTCGCCTGTCCCTCCCTCTACCCCCGCTTTCTAGCGCCCATTGTATTTTTGGTACAATGGGCTTTTTTCCTAGTCATAGAAGAAGAAGAAGAGTTGGTTCTTATATGCCGCTTTTCTCTACCCGAAGGAGGCTCAAAGCGGCTTACAGTCGCCTTCCCTTTCCTCTCCCCACAACAGACACCCTGTGGGGTGGGTGAGGCTGAGAGAGCCCTGATATCACTGCCCGGTCAGAACAGCTTTATCAGTGCTGTGGCTAGCCCAAGGTCACCCAGCTGGTTGCATGTGGGGGAGCGCAGAATCGAACCCGGCATGCCAGATTAGAAGTCTGCACTCCTAACCACTACACCAAACTGGCTCTCTGAATAATAGAGTTTGAATATGGAAGAATAGTAGAGCACCAGGCTGCTTAAAATAATAAAATTGTTTTATTGTGAAACAATTTTGTAAGGGGGCAGAGAGAAGAGAGAGTCCCAACTGTTCTGTTTCGTATTCATCTTGTTCTTCTTTGTTGTTCTGTCTGTTGTGGAGGCAAGCAGGGAGAAAGTGTACTCAAAGGAGCAGGAAGTCCCCAGTGAGCCAATCAGCATGCTGAAGGAGAGTATTTGAAAAATTCTATGAAGTTCCTAATCTAACTATGCTAAATAACATCTCCTTTGATGCCTCCTGTAGAATATTCTTCATATCCTTTTGAATCATGCACACTACAGATCTTGTGTATTCCAACAGTACGAAGTATATGAACAAAGCTTCATCTGCCATGCATCATAAGCACAAATATTTTTATAGGAAAGTAAAATTACATACTGAGATTAGAAAATTATGCTTCATAATTGCTTGAGTCTGCTGATATGTAAGTACAACAAATGTTAAGAATAGGGAGATGGAGTTGCTGTGCATGCCACCATTTTATTGTTCAGTCTGGCAAGAAGCATTTGATTTATATACTCCATCTGCACTCAGCATTCTTGCCTTCTCATGAAGCCTGCCTTGGAAGCTTGCTGGTTGACCTTAGGCCAATCTCATACACTCTTGGCCTAACCTACCTCTCTGGGCTGTTGTAAGGCTCAAATGGAGATAAAAAGAATGCTGTGAGGCACTGGGGAGAAAGGCAGGTATAAATGAAATAAATAAAATAACAAAGGCTATCTAGCAACATGATGGCAATATCTGTCTCTTGTTCATTTACAGAATTTGGTATATGTGAGAATATGAAAGTTCTGCTCCGGGCTGTTCTCTCTAGCAGTTAATGCAAGACCAATTTGGCATCTATCTCCCTAATAGCTTTGATAGCCCTGGCTAGCTTGATCTTGTCAGATTTCAGAAACTAAGCAGGGTAGTGATGGTATTTGCAAACTAATTCCAGTTAAAGGTAAATATTCTTCCATAGGATCCAAAGGATGTGTAGGTTTGCTGGAGCAGCGCTCTCTTAGGGAAAACAGTCATTCAAAGAAATCAGAAATTACCCGATGGGTTGCTGGATAGGTCAGTCATACATTAAAAATAAAGACAATTTCTGCTTCTTGGATCAGCAGTAAAGACTGCATCCCAGTTTCACATGCACCTCTAGGATGGCAATTTCTGATTCATGCTGCTCTCCAGATCATGTGGCAAAGAGTTAATTGAATGATAGTTTGGAACATAGTTGGGTAAAGGAGCCTCTCTTAACTTAATGCAAAAGTAACATGCTGCAGGATTTATTATAATTATACAGATTGGGGAGGGTAGAGAAGAAGAGGAGTAGAGAAGAAGATAAACTGTGATCTACCAGTGGGCCAGTGGCCAGTTTTGAACGGACCATTCAAATCCATCAGTTGCTGTTATATTTGAAAAAAATGACAGAGTAGGTGGATCTTGCTTTGATGTTACAGCAGATATTTATATTCCTAAGCAAGGCATGAATGCTGAAGATCACTTAAGGCAGATACGTTAAGCTGTTAAGATATTTTGGGTATGCATTCTCTTGCTACATAAATGTAAAACATATTGGCAAACCATTGGGATCCCAGTAAAGAATATATATAATGCAAGCCTGAAGTTAGCCCATTATAGACATGGCAAGAGAAAAAGCATCTCCTCACGCAGTAAAAGCCACAGATTGCCGCTGTGCTGGCTAGAGACCAGACTGTGGTCCTCTAATTGGGGGGGGGGGAACCGAGTAATGAAGATACTGTAGCAGAGAGAAGAGGATGATTAGGGCAGCACTTGAGGCTCACAGCATTGTTCTTTGGAAGAGATAAGTGGCCAAAAGGTCCGGACCTGCTAATCCCTCCCCCCTTCAATAGCTCTAAATCTATCACTCAAAAATTCAGCATTGATCTGTTAAAGAGGTGGGTGGCCTGCGGGATGAATGGGATGCTTCACTCCTAAATCAGCTCTCAGTCTCTGGACTGCAGGGCAAGAAAGGTGTCTGCAAATCCAGGCGGTGATACACACACACATACATCAGGCCCTCCAGTGAGCAGCCTCATCTTGGGTGGTGCCACTGGACTCCTTTGACACGTATATCTAGAATGTGCACGGTATTTGTACTCGTGGAGCTATTTGCCCCAATGGAACCAGTACCCCAAAGGAATGGCTCTCTTAAGCAGAAGTAACTCTATTGGCAGACATCCCATTGGTGCAACCCATAGTATCCCTGTGATCATCCTGTTTACAACCTTCTTTCATCTAGCAGAACTGCTTGTCTCTGTAAAACTATGCCAGTGATAATGAATTCCATTCCTATCTCTCCAGATATATTCGCAACTCGAATAAATTAGGAAATCAAGGGAATGGGAATCCATGCAAACACATTCAGCCTGCATAAATTATTCTTTGGTGCTGGATAATAGGAGTGCTCAGCCTAAAATGACTCTGAACCAAGATAAGAGTGGAGGGACGGTTCACAAAATGGCAGGGTACTGCTGAGAGGCAGGAAAATGCCAGCTATTTCACTTCTTTTTTAAAAGGCTGTTTGAAGAGTTCTAGCTGTGCTGATGTCGGGCAGCTGCTAATCTTCAGTTTCTAAAGAAGGGGGAAAGTTAAGTTCAGAATTGCAGGGGTATATGAAGGGGGAGTGTAATATTGTTTGTTATCCCTGATGTTGTGGATAGTCGCCAAAAATGCTTGTGATATAGATCCACATTCCACACAGAACTTCAAACTGCAAATAACCTCAGAGATTGGAGAGCAAACTACATTTTCCCCATGGCAAATTACTGTGGATGAAGAGCTAAAAAGTATAGTACGTCTATAATAAAATAGCTACCTGTGGAAAGATATCTGGTTTATGGATTAGGGCTAATGAAGTGCAGGTTCACATCCACATTTGAGGTACAAATTGATGTGACAGACATCACTAAACTCCTTCTCTGAAAACTATGTTACTGGTGGACAAGAATAAGCCTGTACTGGGGTGAATGGCCCTGGCCGTGGCCCAGATCATTGTGAGAGCACTGCCTCATGCTGGCCAAGGTGATAAAACACAACACCAAGAGGGTTGCCTGGCTGGTCATCCACGGGCACGTCTACGACATCACTCGCTTCCTGAATGAGCATCCTGGAGGAAAGGAGGTTCTGCTTGAGCAAGCTGGAAGAGATGCCACAGAGTCCTTTGAGGATGTTGGTTATTCATGGATGCCCGGGAGATGCTCCATCAGTACCTCATTGGAGAGGTTCATCTATCTGGCCACAATCATGAGAGCTCCAAGGTTCCAGGGAAACCAACATCAACCAAGTCCAGTGTATGGACAGTCTGGCTGATCCCCATTGTGGGGATCATTATTATATTATGGACAAGAGAGCCTCCTGACCTGACCTCACTCAGCTTTGCATGCTAGGAAGCTTGCCATTCCAAGTGATGCCAACCCAGTGACTGTCCACCTTCCAAATCTCATCCTTCACTAGTCAGCCTCATTGTCCTGCAAAGTTGAGCAAGAATCGGGGGGCCACCATGCTACTGCTGTAGCCAGCTGTTTCCCTGTGACAAGTTGCATCTCTTGTCATCAGCTTACAGGTCATTTTCATAGAGCAGTTTTGCTTCCAACTAGTGGTGGTGGGTGCCAGCAATCCTTGTTGGTCTATCCCATTTGTCCTAAGTGAAGAGGACAGCATGCAGTCGGCATTCCTGTTGAGAACGAGAGCAGCGCAAGAAAAGGTTCCACCAGCACAGCTGGGTAATGCGACCAGAACAACTGTGCACAGCTTGCATCAGCATGTTCCCCCATGGCCTCTCTGTTTGGAAATGGTTAAACAGTTTGTGTGTTTCTGGTTTCCAGTTTGCCTTTTTAATGTTCCCCCTGTTCTGTAATAAAAGGGCTCCCCAAGTTGTATTGGGCAAAAGGGGATTTTGGCCTGATTACCAGACCACAGACACTTAGTTAGACCTTATGCCAGGATGGAGGAGCAGATAGCTGATGTGTGCGTAAAGGTGAAGGTATCCCCTGTGCAAGCACTGGGTCATGTCTGACCCTTGGGGTGACGCCCTCTAGCGTTTTCTTGGCAGACTCAATACGGGGTGGTTTGCCAGTGCCTTCCCCAGTCATTACCGTTTACCCCCCAGCAAGCTGGGTACTCATTTTACCAACCTCGGAAGGATGGAAGGCTGAGTCAACCTTGAGCCGGCTGCTGGGATCGAACTCCCAGCCTCATGGGCAGAGCGTTCAGACTGCATGTCTATTGCCTTACCACTCTGCGCCACAAGAGGTTTGCATTAATTTGCATGTTTAGCAAAGGCTTGTGAGGCATGCTTTTGAAAGAGCCACCATGACACTGTCATGTGTTATAAAGCAGGACTGGGCTAGTCAAAAGGAGAAGTAGGGTAGATTGATTGAGAAGTGCTAAAAGTAGAACGCTATGAAAGATCTAAAAAGAAGACAAAGCTGAAGTTGTTAGCTTGGAAGAATTAAAAAATCTTCCCTGGAAGAGCCACCCACAATAGCTGTGAGGTGCTGCAGAGCAGGAATTGCCAGCATTGCCACAAATAGCTGAACTATTTGTTGTGTGCACTGAAAGTGGTACCCCAGTACAGAGCTGCCCCACTTTGTCTTGCCAGGAGGAAAGAAGGACTGCTCCTAGGGCAACAAGCAGGCTTGAAGACTTGCCCAGCATCTTCACAGAAAGAGTTTCCTGCTGTTGCAAGAAGGCCTCCTTGACACCTGGGACTCTGCTCCAGCCTTAGCACATCGTGCGGTCTGTGCCTTCCACAAATTAGGGCTCTGCTCTGAGACAATGGTTAGTGGACCGGTAGTGATATTTTAGGGAATGATTTGCACAGTTGCTTTCTATTGTATTTAAATAAATAGGATTTGCACTTTGAGTTTATGAACATTATTCTAGACTTTGAACCTGGCCCTTGGGACTTGAGGGGTTACATGCAAACGGCACCCTCCTCATTCTATTGGCACCAGCCCCTTTCCCCTTTACAGTGCTAATAGCCACATGGGAGTTTCAACTGCCAAAACTGTGAGGGGTTAAACTCTATGCATGGCCTCAGTACAGATGGAGGCTGCACATACCTCTAATTTACTTTTTTTAATTTACTGGCTGACATTTGACCAATCATTCTCACTCTAGTCTGTTTCACGGGGTTGTTATGTGGATAAAAGGAGCAGGATTGCTGATAACTGAGGCCTAGGGTGTAGCAAGTAAAATAAAATGAGAATCTGTGAGACCAAGCAGATGAAAAATATTAGGAAAGGCCTCTGTGGAGTAGAAAAGAAAAGAGGCAGTGGTATTGTTCCTTGAACTGCAGAAGGGCACACATACCACTGAGCCAGCTGGGGCACTGACTGTGGAGGAAAAAAGACATACGCAGAAATGGGTCTAATGAGAGGTGAGTGTGGAACCTGCACATCCTTCAGTAACAGGAAAGGTCTGCCTGATGTTTTCTCAATGGCAGCTCTGTTTCACCTGTATGATACAAACCCATAAAGGCCAACTCTCAACATTGCAAAATCCAGCTATGTTCAGCAAGAAGCATGCTGAGTCTGTCTGTTCTTCCAAGTCTCTCCCTTACTCACTCCCCCACATCGAAACATTCCCATTTCCAGCACTGACTTTGCTGCTGACGTCTGTTCTCCTGAGGCTGATAATGGTGCAATATAGGGAGGAGCACCTTCTCCTAGTGGCTTCCTACTTGCAAGCAACTCTAGGGTGCTCTCTGTTCTGTTCTCCTGTCAGAACAAAAATGTAGCATGCCCACTTCTCAGCCAATATGCAAGTACCTCTGCTTTTCAGTATGGATGTCACAGAACAGATGGAGATATTATTTATTTAATTCAAGGTAGTTTCACACATCTGCTACATGATATTTCCTTCAGTAAACACTCCATCTGTGGCTGGCATGCATACACGCACACGCAGTCACAATGGGAAGCAGCAACAGCCCTTTCTGCCACACTTGCTGGCAACTGGGGCACTTCAGTAGCACTGAGGACCCTAAAAAACATTTCTACCTATGGAACCTGTGTGGTAGTGTTAGGCAACCAGAGTGCTTTGCAGCTAGGGTACAGCATATAGCGTTGCCACCCTCCCAGTGGTGATCTCCTGGGGTTACAAGAGATCAGTGCACCTGGAGGAAATGGCTGCTTTGGAAGGTGGGGTCTATGCAATACCCCTCACTGAAGTCCCTCCCTGCCCCAAACTCTGCCCTCCTCAAGCTCCACCTCCAAATTCTCCAGATATTTTCCAACCTGGAGCTGACAACCCTAGCAGCATTAGAGGTGCAAGAAGCCATGAAATAGCATTTCCAGCAGGGCAACCAAGGTCCATGCTAAGGACCCCAAATCCCTGGAGGAAAATTCAGAAACAGGCTTCTTCTTGGAGGACGGAGAAAGTATCGAAAAGCTTTGATCTTTTGGAGATTGCCTCACTGTAAACTAGTATAGATGTGAAATCCAGCAGAGATAAACATTGTGACCTATACAGAGCAAAGAGGAAAGAAGGTTTTCAGATAACACATGGTACCTAAAGTTAAGCTTCTAAATCCTGAATTGCACAAAGCTTCAAAAGATGGTTTCCTCAAACTCAGACAGCAAAGGAATTTGAAATTATTCTGGACCCACTTCAGGCTTGCCATTTTTTTCCTTTTTATTAGCAAAGAGGCTTTCCACATCTCTCTCTCTCTCTCTCTCTCTCTCTCTCTCTCTCTCTCTCTCTCTCTCTCTTTGTGCAGGGGGGATCCTCCTCTTCCTAGGAAGGGGGAAAAACAAGCCCAAAGAATGGTCTGAACACAGAGAATGTTGTTACTATATCCTTTTTTGAGAGCTCTGTATTACGGTGCCCTAAGCCATTAAATGCTATTTATTTTCCCCTCTTTCTCCTTCCATCCTCTTGGATTTTGCAATTTTTGTCAGAATCAGAGTTCGGGGTGGGGGGGCAGCGTAGAACAGTGTGTTCAGCAGTGGATCTTCAGCATGTCTTGCCATGAAAGTAAAAACCCCTGAAGTGTTAAGTGCAATGGTAAATTAAGGTAAAGGGCCATTCTGCACAATGACCAATGTTGCTAAATGTTTGCAGTATGCAGAAACGCTATATTTAATAGTGGAATTTCATCATTCCGCATAACTTCAATTCTAGCGGAATATTGAAGTCCCAGTAGCGGTCTATTCATTCCCCACAGGTTTCCGGTCTCACCGGAATTGCAACAAAGGAGGCAATATTTTTCCACGCTTCTTCCCGCCCCTGGCCATCAATCAAACAGAACAGCCAATGAACTGTTATGTTCGTGCTCCCAAAAAGGCCCTTTCCCTTTAAAAACCCAAAAACATCAGTAGCAACGAATAGTAGCATTCATTGTCTCAGAAAGACCTTTTTCGCTGGTGTAGGAGATGGCGCTTAATTGTTTACATGCTCTTCAAGTAAAAAAAAAAATCCCCCCCCCCCGATGGGTGCAATTTCTGGCCAAAATTATGGGCAGTGTCGAACACGGGACTGTATTGTGCTCGGAAACTTTAAAGACAACTGCAGAAGGCAGCTTTGTTTTACTGTTAAGCACTTCTGTGGAAGGACTTCAGCCAAAGAAGCCTCGCTTATTCATTGCTTTCACCGGTTTAGGGGGGGGGGGAATGGCAATCGCGTCTCCGAAAGCTCAGGGGAGGAAGCTAGGGAGGGACATTCTTTCTACCGCTATTTTGAGAATGCACATGTCTTTCGCTGATGTATTGCAGCTTGTGCTCAGATGTGTAGCATTTTCACTTTTCTGGATTTCCACTTTTCTGGATTTCCCCCTAAGCGCTATAAAATTCCGATTGTTGCTGGAGTTTGGCGGGAGTTTTGGCTACATTTAATTTTTGTGGAATGGCCCAAAGTTTTGCAAATTTTTCAGGAAGCAACTTTACTGTGCAGTAATGCTGTCAATAGCTAGTACTACTACCAGAAGAGTCAGCTCCCCCTGTCATACATGCATAATTCCTGAAATTGAGACAATTGTGTGACAATGAAATTAGTAAATTGGGAATCCCCAGTAAAGAGGGGAAAATTGGATTAGATGCTTCAGTATTGAGGCTACAGAGAGCTCGGTGCCCAGCACTCCTTCAAATAATCATGGACAGACTTTCCCTTAGGGGTCATCTTCAATAACTTCCAGTGAGTAAAAGACAGAAACTTCCCTCCATGTGAGTTAGAAAGCACAGAACAATTACACACCACAGAACAAGGCACAATCTCTGACTATATACCGAATTTTCAGCCCATTTATCTTTTACCTAAGGACTGACTTGTTTGCTGAATAAACAGCATTATTAGCACATGATACGTTCCGCTGAAGGAGAAGCAATTGGGTGAGCTTAAGTTGTCATAGCTGATATTATTAGGTACTGCAAGAGTATTGCCTGAAGATTGCAGTTTGTTGCAAGGTATGGTCAGGTTTGTGTCTCTCTTAAGTAGTAAGTTGATGGCCAGAAGGTTAGGAGGCTGTTGTAACCAAAGAAATGCTTGCCACCTAAGGCCTGTGTGAGAAAGAAGTATAGTTATCCAGAATGGTCTGTAGATCACTAGTGATGGATTAGATTGGTCTGAGCTGGGAGCTGTAGATGACAACTAGTGGTGTTCTGTTATCTTTTTTGGACCAGTATTGCAATAGGGTAGGATTATTGAAATAGGATATTTCAGTAGGTACCAGTGTGGCTTTGTCAATCTATTTCTTCTGTTCATTGGGTAGTAATGTAATCTCACAAACCCTCCAGGACCTTTTATGCACTGGAGGTTTCATGCCATGCTGCAGGTTGCAGTTTTAGTCATGGCAGGTTGGCCCCACCTTTTCCTGCACCCACACGGGGGAGCATTT
The DNA here is from genome assembly GCF_049243985.1 of Paroedura picta. Lineage (NCBI taxonomy): Eukaryota > Metazoa > Chordata > Lepidosauria > Squamata > Gekkonidae > Paroedura > Paroedura picta. Next base: position 73,379,755 of record NC_135369.1, read on the forward strand.
GGCCTGCTGTACCTCATCCGCCCCCAATTTGTGCTCCTGCATAGGAGCTGGGGCAGTGAAGTTCCCAGTGAGCCTCTGTCCAAGAACAAAAGCAGTTGTAACATAGTGTTTGGCAATAGAAAATAGGTTGTGTTATATGTTCAAAATGATCTTTCTGATCTTTCACACTCGCTTTTGTATCACTCATCACAACTCTCTATCACCCCAACAGTGAAGAAAACATATGACTACAAAATCTTAACTAATCTAATACTCTCTCCCGCAATTGCCATTCATTATGGACTGTTCCTCAGTCATCTTTCCCTCTTGCTTACTGGGAAGAAATGGAAGCATTCTCATGTTCCAAAGGAATTTATTGCCATACTTCCAATAGTGGATAAGTCCTTCACTCCATAAAATATTTATGTCCCACCTTTTCTTTTTATTATTATTTAATTAATTCAATTTCTTAGCCACCCCCCCCCCCGGACCTGCCCGCTCATGGAGGCTTAAAACAAGGGTCAAAACTAATAATAAATACCATAAAATCACTTCCTAACCCCACACCAATCAAACCAAACCAACCACACCCAGTTGCCATCTCCAGGTAGTTGTTCCAGTTTGACATTCAGAGGTGGGGCAAGAGCCTCTAGTCTGCATGGCCTGGAAGAGGAGTTCCATCTTGCAGGCCCTGCAGAATTGTAAGAGTCACATCAGAGCCCTCAGCTCTCCTGGAAGCTCATTTTTTGGTTTAAGCTGCTTACAAATCCAGATTTTAAACATACATGGTATATAATAAGTTCCTCAATAACATCATACTGTCCTCCATCTTGCATTTGCCTTCATTTTTTCCATAACTACATGCATGCACACAAAGACACACAAGCCCCCACCTCTACCCATACTGTCATTGTGAAGGCTGTAGCAATGTGGTGCATTTCCTCCTTTCTTTCCCATGTCTTTTCAGTCTTTTCATCCAACACCTTCCCTCACTGGATCTTTGTTTCCTTCACTGGATCTTATAGCAAGAAGAAAGGTTACTATTCACCTTTTGCTAGTGCTCATAAATGGGAGCCCCATTCTGTTTTTTTAAGTTACATTTTTAATTGAAAATCATTAATTTTAATTAGTATTACCCAGGGTTTTTGTTGTTGTTGTTTTGCCTCTGGAGACATCTGTGGCATTTAAAATGCCCCTGACCATATGCCTAGAGCAATTAAGCCCACCAAAGAACTTACTACATAAATTTGGTTCAATCTACCATATTTAAATTAGCATGTTCTGTGAAGAATTAGTCTGCTTAGGGGGAGCCATAACTAATGAGCCAGAAAAATCTGCTGTGTATTCTATATCTGACAGATTATCCTCATTTAAATACTCTTGGGGTAGTTCCCTAAGAGTAGTCACATATGTTACACTTTCTATCATAGTTACAGCAGTACTTCCAGACAACCCACTGTTTTCCCATTCTTTTCACATTAGACTCCCAATTTTTCTTAGAGATGACTTATTATCATTTTCATCTGTTTGAAAAGCACAGAAGTGTGTGCCTTTTAAGTGCTATTTTGTGATTATTCTGTTAAAGATTATTGCAAATACATTGTGGCCTGATTACTCTGGCCTTCCTTGGCCCTTTCCTAAACTCTGGTTGTTTTTGCACTCCAGAAGAGATTATAATGAAAGCTGTTCTCAGGGTAAAGGGCCTGGTTGCTTTCAGAAATGAACTTTAAAAATACCAAAGCCAGTCAATTAGAGTTTGAGGCTTAAGCTATCATTTATCTCATGAAAGAAGGATTAAATCCCTCTGATAATTTATAAATCACTTAAGAGTTTAAAGGGAAGTTAGGCTTTTATTTGAGCTATCGGGCAACATAAGGCATGAAAAGGCCATGCACAAGACAACCCAGGATTGCATTGCAGATAATTTCTACTAGTAACTTGGGTCTCCCATCCTGCTCCAGGAAGAGATTCCAAGATTGTCATGTACATGAAGGCTGTTGAAATAGTATGGCATCGTTGCCCATAAACTCTCTTTGAATGTTACCTTTAACTGCTTTACACAGAAAGTTGCGGTAGTTAAGACAATGAGTTAGTCCCTGATGCATACCTCTTCTCAAAAATGAAATTACTATGACCAATTATGCACGGGAGGGATAAGCCAAGCCAGCACCTGCATAGCAATGGGGCAAATCCCCACTGACACACAATGACTGTATATGCACTGGAAACTTCACTGCCCCAGCAACTGTGCAGGAGAACAAATAGGGGGCAGATGAGGTGCACCAGGCCAAATGCTCCCCCATGTGGATGCAGGAAGAGGTGGGGCAACCTGCCACGATTAAAACTCCAGCCTGCAGCCTGGCATGAAACCTCCAGTGCGTAAACGGTCAATGTCACCATCATCCCGACCCCCCTCCCTGGCTGTGGCCCGCCTCAGGGCCTCCTATGCCACACATTAATTCTTCCTTCCCACAATACTGGAATAGCGTTATGATGCTATTATTATAAATATAAATATTATTATAAATTATAAAGTACCTCAAAATCAAGATCATGAATTAAAAACACAAAACTTGTCCACAAGCTTATAATGTAAAGAAGCATTTTTAAAGGGGGGGGGAGAGATGTAGGAATAGGAAGGGGGGAAAGACAAAGAATAAAAAAGATTAGAGAGCAAAAGCTGAGTAGAGAGACATTTTTTCAGATGTTATTTAAACACTTCCATGAAGGACAAGTATGGCTGTTGGGAATCAGAGAGTTCTAGAAAAAAGGAATGGAGGTGTAAATATGGGCACAAGAACCCTTGGTGGTATGCAGTCATCTCAATGCCATTTATAAGTGGGCAGATAGTATACAAGTAGTAGCACTCAGATCTTTGACTCAAGTTAAGGTTATGAATAACTTTTAAAAAGAATCTGAGACAAGGGTAAGGGCTGGGCAACCAAGAAGTATCTGTGAGTTTTGTGAGAGTTCTGGACTGGTGGGTTTTATGATGTGTTGACTGGGATATAGAATGTATCTACATTTGAACCATAGTTGGTAGGATTATTTGGGTTCCAAACATCCTAAGAATGTGCAATGTGTGCATTAGGGTTTAGGATTTCTCCTAGAGCTGTTTAAATCTAATTTAGCACCACAAACATCTTTCTCTTATAACCTCATTGCAAACATCCTTCTAACCTCATGGAGTGTAGAAATAATACTCTATTAACTGCAACCAATTGAACATCAGTAAGTCTTTTCAAATAACAATAGATCCAGGCAAGCATAGAACATAATAAAACCATGGTATTTGGTTCTGCGGGATCAGTTTCCATGCTGTGTCTCCCTGCCAGAAATCATTCTTGTGAATGATCTCTGCTCTCTTTCTCTTTGTGGAATTCACAAAATGCATGCCATGGATTACCCTAAGAAATATGCAGTATGCACTATGGTGGGTGCATTTTTCCTCTCACTTGCAGCTCACTCAGACAATCATTTTGCCATTAACCTTGTCAACACAGATTGTGGGTGCTTGTGTGCATGCACACACACACAAACTGGTTCTAAGCTTGTAAAAAGATTTGCTCTAGGAGCAAATACTACATCACCAGAGGTACAAGTCAGGCTGAGTAAGTTACCCATATTTACTGCAGCGTAACTGACAGTGTAAGATAAAACAGGTTAATATGATTAAGGCTAAAGACAGAACCCAACACTCCCTGTGTTTTAATTTAAATAAAGCTAAATGCAGCATGGAACCACAGAAACTGTACTGAATGCCAAGTCTATTATAGATTCCAGTTAGGGAAGAGGAATTGTCCTTCTGGCATGTGGTCCTGGCTAGTGCCAAAGCTCTGGATATAAAGACAAGGGTACAACCCAGACAATCTTAGGAGGCTGTAAAATTCATTGATATCAACTCGATTCCATGACATATTTAAATTGTTGTGAAGCAGCATGTTAACTTTGTCTTGTCCAGACAGGGATTTGTCATCCTGCTGTTTTGTATGTTTTCATTTTGAATGGCTGTTCAGTAATGTTTGGTTGGAGAAATGCTTCATCATCAGTTTGTATATGGGTTTTTCTGCCCTCTCAATAGATAATGGATTTTCTTAGCAGTTGATCAGAATCAGCTTGGGTACTCTTCCTGCATATCTGCCATAACTATGCATTATGTGAAAGCATGGAGTCAGAGGACCCCTCCAGGAGATAATAAACTTGTATCTTACGTTGGGAACTTTCCTAGGAGGCCTAAAGGAAGCAGTGGTTAAGCCCTTGCTGAAGAAACCATCTTTTGATCTGCATCAACTACCATCCTGTCTCACACCTTGCATTTTGGGGTAAGGTGATCAAGTGGGTAGACACAGGACTAACCACTAGCATACCTAAAAGAAGCTCCAGACCTGGGCCCATACCTGTCCAGATTTTGGTCTGGTCACAGAGTGGAAACAGCCTTGGTCATTCTCCTGGATGACCTCTGACACCCGTTGGACCAAGGCATGTCGGTGCTGCTCATATTGCTCCATCTTATAGCAGCATTTGATATTGTAGATCAGGGGTAGTCAACCTGTGGTCCTCCAGATGTCCATGGACTACAATTCCCATGAGCCCCTTTCAGCAAATGCTGGACATCTGGAGGACCACAGGTTGACTATCCCTGTTGTAGATCATGAGCTTTTTGCTCATCACCTCATTGATGTTAGGATATGAGAGACTGCCTTGAAGTGGCTGATCTGTTTTCTCCAAGGTTGAAGACAGAGGTTAGCTGTTGAGGAGGAACAATCGTATCACTGCCATCTCCAACCTGGGGTTCCTCAGGGGGGTGATTCTCTCCCCAATTCAACATTTATATGCATCCTCAAGCCCAACTGGTTTAGGGGTATGGGCTTAGGTGTCTTCACTATGCAGATCACACCCAGCTCTCTCTGTTGCTGAGCAGCTGGTCGAGTATACCCCCTGAGTCATTGACCAGGTGTCTTAAGGATATAATGGAATGGCCCAGATGAAGATGTCTGAAGTTGAACCTTAACTACCATGATAAACTTTTGGTCCCATCCAAACTGGTTTTATTCCAAAAAAATTCCCAAAATATTTCACCAAAAATAGGCCTCTTGAGAAGAATCTGTGCATCCTTCAGTTCCCTCCCCTTTCCCTAATCCTTCAAGAGCCCAGCTGACAGCTTGCGTCAGGTAAGATTGGCATCGGATCTCTGTGCCTCCCCTCCCTGATGCGATCTGCCAGCCATGACCTGGAGGCATGGAGTTCAGGAGGATGCCAGATCGCATCAGGGAGGGGAGGCACAGAGATCCCACATCAGTCTTCCCCAATGCAAGCTGGCAGCTGGGCTTTTGAAGGCTCGGGGAAGGAAGGGGGAAACAGATTCCCCTGAAGAGGCCTTTTTTGGCATGCTTCAGGGATTTTTTTAAGTTTTAAAAACCGAGTAATAAAATAGAAGAAGAACAAGAAGAACAAGAACGAGTTGGTTCTTATATGCCGCTTTTCTCTACCCGAAGGAGGCTCAAAGCGGTTTACAGTCGCCTTCCCATTCCTCTCCCCACAACAGACACCCTGTGAGGTGAGTGATGCTGAGAGAGCCCTGATATTACTGCTCGGTCAGAACAGCTTTATCAGCACTGTGGTGAGCCCAAGGTCACCCAGCTGGCTGCATGTGGGGAGTGCAGAATCGAACCCGGCATGCCAGATTAGAAGTCTGCACTCCTAACCACTACACCAAACTGGCTCTCTTCCCCCCCCCCCATATTCTCAATTACTCATTCTGAAACACCTTTCTTCAGAGGGGGGAATAGCATAGTAACACTATTATAGATTATTTGGGGGGTATGGCAAACAGGGCTAGAGGGACAGAAGTGACACGGATGGGGTACAATGGCAGCCACAGACTGGAAAAGCCAAATGCCACATTTTCTGCATTGGGCAGCCCTGATTTAGACCGCATTTCAAAAAATGAAAACTGGATTTCTGGGGATTCCTTTGCTGTGAGGTAAGTGAGGGGCAATTTGGGTCTGTGCCCAAAAAAGCAAATTTCAGTGTGGAAACGGACAAAACCCTTTAAAAATGGAAATCCAAACAATATCCCTAGTGCAGAAACAGTCAGAATGACAAAGACAGATAAATAAATTTATTTGTAATGGCAAGAAAACAAGAATATGTTTCAAAACACTTCAAAAAGCAAGGAGGGTTAGCAGTTGCAACTATAAAATTATATTACCAAGCAGCAGGTTTGGTCTGGATTGTGGATTGGAGTAAAGATCCAAAACAAATAATAGTAAATTGGAATCAGCTGATCTAGAGCAAGGTTTACATAATCATTTATGAATAAAGAAATCAAAATAAGTATAACACAAGAAAAAAGTCATATAACCAGGGATTATATCACTGAGAATATGATTTTTCAAACTGGAACTCATTGAGTCCCCCAAATTATCCACTGATGTTTCCAATGGAACCCTGATAACAACCCTGCAAAGACGGAGGTCCTGTGGTTGGGTAGGAAGGGACCATGGGAGGAAGCATGTCTGCCCACCCTGGACGGTGTGCAGCTCTCACCAACGTACTCCGCCAGGAACCTGGGCATGACCCTGGACGCTTCCCTTATAATGGAAGCCCAGGTCACAAAGGTAGCGCGGCTGGCATTCTACCAGCTCCGCTAAGCCAAGCTACTAGCGCCCTACCTGGACCCAGAGCACCTAGCCACAGTGATCCACGTGATGGTCACCTCTAGGCTGGACTTCTGCAACTTGCTCTAGGCAGGCCTACCCTTATCCTTGATCCGGAAACTACCATTGGTGCAGAATGCTGCGGCCAGGATTCTCAAGAAAACACCATGGAGATTCCACATCCGGCCGGTACTCCAACAACTTGGCTAGCTCCCAGCTGAATCCCGGATTAAGCTTAAGGTTCTTTAAGGCCGTACACAGTTTGGACCCAGTGTATTTGAGATACCACCTATACCCCCAAAAGAGCCCTACGCTCCGCCACCTCCAACTGGCTGCAGATCCCTGGCCCCAGAGAATCACGTCGATCCTCAACAAGGGCCAGAGCTTTCTTGGTCCTGACCCCCACCTGGTGGAACGAGCTCCCTGAGGAGATCAGAGGAGAGATCAGAGCCCTGCCTGAACTTCCACAGTTCTGCTGACCCCCAATGTTACTGTTAATTGTTATTTATAATGTGGTTTTGCAATGTTCTGATGCCTTATTTGAAAGTTGATATTACATACTGTTGTTACTATATATCGTTCCATGTAATTTGTATTATATAATGTTCAGTGTAAACCGCCCAGAGCTGCAAAGAAATGGGTAGCATAGAAATCTAAATTAAATAAATAAATAAACATGAGAAACAAAAGTGAATTCTTAACCTATGGCAGGCTTTGTCAACCAGGGTTTTGTGAATTCAAGGCATGAGCTTTCGAGTGCAAGCACTCTTCCTCAGACTAAGAACTCCCTACATGACAGTGGGAATATATAGCAAAAATTAATTCTGTCACATTAGTAAACTGTATCACACATCCAAATACAGCCATGTGATAATTCTTTGCCCCTGGAATTCAGCTGTAGTTCACAATTAAGCACATACTGCAATGGTTTGGCCATGTCTGCAGAATGAACACCAGCAGACTGCCTCATAAACTCCTCTGGTGAGAACAACCAACTGAATGGAAGATCCAATGACTGGTGCCAAAGAAAACATAACTAATTGAGGAAAACCTTAGAAACCAGCAACTGACTATCTATACAGCCAAAACTGTTGCCTCCAATCACCAAGAGTGGAAATCCAGCGGCACCTACAGCAGCATATTGTGGCTGAGAGGACAACCTGCTCCACAAATCACCAGCTAAAAAATAAAAGAAGAAGAAAAGGGGCTCTCAACACTTCTCTCAGGTTCCTGGGCTGAGCCAACAGTCAAAATGTGATATCATGACAGGGTGGGACAGCCAGAGTTCTGCAGCAAGGAAGAAAACACATTACTAGGCAGCTTAGTCAGTAAAGGGAAAGAGACATGGAGGGAAAAACTTGCCTTGAATGAAGGGAAGTGGATGGGGCCGTCGCCTTACCTAGCATAAAATCAGGAGCAAATTGATTATGCAATGGTGCTGGATGAGAAGTACTAGGTTTATTGGAACTGATTTTGCTGACGTATTTTCTAAAAAGATTTATGTCATTTGTCATATAACATGAAGCTTAATGTCTACAGAAATAAAGTAGCATTTATAAAGATATCTTAGACTAGAAACTTAGCCCGCTGTAAAGAAAAATACAGCGGGCGCTAGTGCCTGGGGAGGAAGAATGTAGGGAAGGGTGGTAGAAGAGGGAAGGAGGAGTGGGAGGGAGAAAGGAGGGGAAGGGGATTTTCCAGGGATGGATAGAAGGGAGAAGAACAGGAAGTGAGCAAGGAAGTAAGACAGGAAGCCAGTGACAGGGAGAGTCAGAGAGACAGGAAGGAGATGGTGAAAGAGAGGAAGGAAAGAAGGAAGAAAAGAAGGCAGGTAGGGAGGTAGGTAGAATGGGATGGGAGAGGATGTGTGTGTGTGTGTGTGTTTGCATTGGTTGAAGGGGGTCCGGAAGGTAGGGGCAACGTAGAGGCGAGGAGGGGTGGCTAGGGGGAAGAGTGGTCTGTGTTTGTGTGTGTGTGCGTGCGTGGGGCGGCCTGGGCCCGGCAGAAGGCTGAAGTGAGCGGTGGCGAGCGGCAGAGGCTTCTGCTGGGCCCAGGCGCTCCCTCGTGGCATCCAGGACGCGGTGAGGGTTGGCGTGGGGCCAGCAGAAGGCTCCAGGGCGGGAAAGGAGCAGGGACTCTTCGACGCAGCATCCCTGCTCCTTTCCCTAGTGGGAGGAGAAGCCGGGTGGAGGCCTCACTGTGCAGGCAGTCTTCTGTGTCTGCGTGGCGACTCCCCAGCCTAGGCAAGCGAGGCTGGGCCAAGCAGCCAATGGGGAGCCGCACTTCGCGCAGCTCCCCATTGGCTGCTTGGCCCTAGATGGACACTCGGAGGGCCCAATCGGGAGCCGCGAAGTGGCTCCCGATTGGGCCCTCCGAGTTTTTATCCCAGACAGAGCCCACCCTTTCTCCTCCCACATTGCCCTTTTATTTAATCCGCTCCACAGGAGCGGTTAAAGATGACTCACCAACACAACAACAACCCAGTTCCCAAACACTTTTTAAAATGCAATTAACTCTAATTAAGGAGAGGGAGAAATGCTTACTTCTGTTTCACATGTGTAACCACTAAGACAAATTCACATTCCCCTCCCATACATATAAAGGGAGGGGGGAAACATCCTTTTACTACTCTGATAAATCATGGGGAAATATTAATTCCTCCCTGCTTCTGCTCATTTTCAGCTATACTACTATTAAGTACATTCTAAGTTGACAACCAGAGATGAAAAGAAGCTGAGACCAAGACTGACAAATAAAATAGGGGGATTAAAAGGGAGGAGAGAGAAATAAAGGCATATAATGAAAGGAAGAGAGGAAACTGAAGAGAAAGTGTGGAAAACGGGAAAAGAAATTAAGAAAAGAGGAAAGGTTATTTTATTTTCTACAATACACAAGCAGGGAAGATCTGGCTAACCAGAAAAACTTTGGAAGGGTTATTTATTTATATGTAGTATAGTCAGGCAGTCTGAGAGCTGTCTGGCAGCCAGGCAAGGGAAATTCAGATATGGTTTGCCATTTCCTCCTCTGCATTTCCTCCTCTCTAGTGTTCCTTGGAGGAACAACCACCCAGATCCTTAGAGATCTTCCATCCGGATAATAGCCAGGGTCAACCCTGCTTAATTTCAACATCTGACAGGATCCATCTTGACTGGGCTATCTGGGTCAGGGTTACTATGGAAGGAAAGGAAGAGGGAAAGACTGCTGGGGAAAAACACCCATGTAAAGACACAAGCCTGGCAATGACTTTAGTAACCAAGAGCTGTGTTGGCCAGTCTTGCCTTGAGTTTAGCAGTATATGCAAGTGGTTGCCTCATAGTAGTAAATTCTGCAGAAAAGCATGGGGAACCGAAAGCAGAACTACTGCTGTTTACCATGCATGCTCTGCCTTCTCTGCACCCCTCGTGGCTGAAGTGCATAACTGCATTAGAAGTAAAACCAGCTGCATTCTGAATGCAGCATAAGGAGGGTCCCAGGAGTTTTGTCCCTCCAGACCTCTCAAGGGATTGCTAACCCCACCGCTCATCCTGTGGTCATGAGTTTCTACAAAACACCAGTGTGACAAGAGAAAGTCCAAAGGTCCTAGATGATAGACAATGGAATCAGACCAATCAAAAAAATACCAACATTCATTAATTCATTAATTCCATTTATATACCAGGGCAATGTACATTGTGGAAACAGGAAGATACATTGAAACATTTGCAACAATATGAACGAAAAAACATAAGCAGTCATTATAGATGATATCAATCAAATATTGTTTTTGGATAGTTACAACAATTTAGAGGGGGAAACAGTAGCAGCTAGGGACATGTTGGATGTCAAAAGTTGCCTGGCAATGGGACCAGGTTGTAGCAAGGTCTCTGTTACTGGCTTCACCTAAAAGTCTAGCAGAAGAGCTCTGTTTTGCAGGCCTCTGTTTTGCAGGCACTGTTTGAGCTCCGAAAGGGCCTTGATTTTGTTGGAGAGCTCATTCTACCCAGTTGGGGCCATGGATGAAAAGGCTCTGGTTCTGGTTGAGGCCAGCCAGATTTCTTCGGGGCTGGGGATCACCAGATTGTTGGATAGAGCATGTCACTCTTCAGGGAGTATAGGCAAGTAGATGGTCCTTGAGGTATGCAGGACCCTGACCACATTGTCCTTCCCACCAAGTAGCTGTGATGAAATAATCTGTTTGTGATGAAATCTCTCAGCTTCAACTGTTTCTGAAATCCCTCTTAGCTGCATGGAGGAAAGCCTGTAAAGAAAATACCATTGAAGGTAAAGAGCTCAGTTTTGTTTTATATTTCATGGTGCAGCAGCTTGTGGTTCTCAGATCAGAGTTCTCTACCCTCCCTTCCCAGATGCTATCCCTCTTGATTTAATTGCATTACTTAAAACATGGAAAATGTTGAGAGTTTGCCTCCACAAAAAACTGGGCACACTACCTGCCTACTTGCCTCCTCTACATTCTGGTTAGTGGACAATACTGTGGCAAGGACAAAGTCTGATCACATGACTTGGTGTCTTCTATGGGCATATAGCCTAAAGTAGCATGTCTAGGAGGAAGCGGAATCCAGGACAAAAGGAGTAATGGAAGAGATCTACATAGGGTTTAACTGTTAGGAAATAGCTCTCTCTAAGTGTAACCTCAGTTGGTGGTTCCGTGGGGCAGAACTTGGAATGAACCTTGCAATAATTCAAATGAAAATCCACCAAAAACACCTTACCAGTTCTGTTCTTACAGATATTTTTGGGTAGATTTTAGCATCTTAAATGTATCCAAGTTTTCTCAGGAACACCAGAGAAAAAATCCCAGATATATTTGTGAATTACAGGATGAATCTGAATTACACGGTAGATCCCACCTCTCTGCTCTTTGTCTGGCTTCTATGGCAGTCCATTTAAAGCCTGAGGTTCATCTGTGCTGGTGAGGAGCAACCTATTGCCATCAATTTATTACAGTTGCCATGAGTGTTGCCAAACTTTGAATGCCAAGGTAATGGAGTCATCATATTTCATGTATTTTCATGTAAATGCTTTCCATCTAAGAAATAAATCTGACAATTGTCCTGCAAGACTTCCATTAGACTCCCCATTTCAGCTTTCAAGAAACAGAAAGCAAACATACGTTAGGTATTGTCCTGTGGGCCATACAACTGCCATAAGCCTTCAATATAGTGTACTATAATTAAATTTTAAGCTATTGACTCGGCCCCAGTCCTTTACACCAACAGCAGCCACCTCTAGCATTTGAACCCTAGAACTGTTTTCTCCCTGTAACTTCACAGTTTCTTTAAATTTTCTCCTTGGCAGGTAGACACAGCCCAGCATCAAAATCTTACAGACTGCAGTTTTGCACAACAGAAGAAGAGGTCTCCCCCATTATGTTGAAAATGAACACTAAAAACAGTTGGTTTTTATTTATTATTTTTATTTATTATTGTATGTATGTGTATCCCCCTTTCTTTCATCACAGAACTTCAGACAGCAAACACCAGAGGTTCCAAGAGGTCAGGCCTCCAGAAACTGACCATACCCAGGCCTGTGTAACTTCAGCAAGGTTGCAATCAAAGGCATTTTCTATTTGAGTCTGAGTTTGAGTCCAGGGGCACGTTGAAAACCAAACAAAGTTTAAAGGTGCCAGTAGACTCAAATGTTGTTCTGCTGCTTCATACCAACATGGCTATCCCCCTTAATCTATCTTGAGAATGAATGTTTACTATTCTCTTGTACTGAAAATAGTTTGAGCCTGACTCTACATAAGACATAAAAAGGGTGGCAGACTCACATATTTAAATAGGGGCCTAGATGGGAGAAATACTCTCCCCCCAACACTATTCAACATCTTTATACACCCTTTGGCTCAGCTGGTTTGAAGTTTGGGGTTGGGTTATCATCATCAGCTCTATCTCTTGATGGACAGCCACTCTTTAGTCCCCCCAGAAACATTTGCCAGATGTTTGGGAGTGGTGATGGCCTGGCTCAAGCAAAGCAAGCTGAAACTCAACCCCTCCAAGATGGAGGTCCTGTAGTTTGTTAGGAAAGGCTTAGATCAGGAAGTGCATCTACCCACCCTGAACAGTATGCAATTAGAGATCTTGCACACAGCCAGGAATCTGGGTGTGACTCTGGACACCTCCCTTTCTGTTGAGGCCCAAGTCACTAGAGTAGCCCAGCTGGTGTTTTACCACCTATGTCAGGCGAGGCGACACATAGCCACAGTGATCCACACAATGGTCATCTCCAGGCTGGAAATCTGTAACTCATTCAATGGAGGCCTTCTCTTGTCCTTGATCTGGAAACTGCAGCTGGCGCAAAATGTAGCTGCTAGGGTGCTCACTAGAAAACCTCGGTGAGCACACATCCAGCCAGTGGAATATCAGATCAAGTTCAAGGTGTTGGTATTGACTTTTAAGGACATTCGTGGTCTGGGCCCAGTGTACCTAAAGGACCGTCTACTCCCTATGCCCCATGCAGAGCTCTCTACTCTGCGAATGCTAATAGGTTGGAGATCCTTCCCAACACAATATTTGTCTGGCCTCATCCAGGGCCAGGGCTTTTTTGGCCCTGGCCCCTGCCAGGTGAGAGCTGAGGGACCTGACGGAACTAATACAGTTCTGCAAGGCCTGTAAGACAGAGATCTTCGTCCAGGCATTTAGTTGAGACCAGGCAGAAGGAAGATCTTAGCCCCTCTTCTGATGTATCCAATGTGTTGCAGTTGGGAAGGTGGGGTGGAAGGACTGGTGAGGGGATGTTGGGAGGGTATGAACTTTTATTGTTTTTTTATTGTTATTTTATGTTGTAAGCCACTGCAAGCTGGCAGGTCAGGAACGGCAGCCTAGATATTGAACAAATAAAAGTAATGCTCTTAGATATATTACAGGGTGCTAAGCATTGGGTAGGAAGACAGTTCAGTATCTCCACTACCACTGTTCCCTTTTTGTTTTTAAATCAGTTGCCCACATGGTCCATGTTATACACAATAAGGGTGGAAGAAGCAGAGGCAGAAGTCTGCTATAATCACTAGTCACTTGGGGCTCATTAATTAATTTGTTCTTTGGTACAGTTTACTTATGAAGCCAATTGGCAGATGGTTAATTACCTCACTGAGATTCTGTTGTAGAATTGGCGCATTATAGTACCATGATAGCAATACAGAATAATTGCCTGACCTAAAAATGCAGCAAACAAGTTCCACTCTGCCACGGCTTGGATTGTATGTTAACTATCCAGTGCATAATACCCCAGAGGAGTTTACCCCAAAGTAATAAAGATGGGCTTTGTAAGTATGGGAAGGGGAAATCAAGAAAGGCAAATAGGTATAATCATATGAATAAATGAGCTGCCTTATACCGAATCAGACCTCTCTCATATATTTTACTGACAGAAGCCAAGGTTTGGAGATGAGAATACTGTTGTGATTGCCTAATGGCCCCTGAGTACATCCATTTCATAAAGCAACAAGTGTTCCTTCTGTTATTTTTGGAGGGTTTAATTTCCCCCAATTTTTTATTCATTTTCAGATGTGACTGCAGACCTAGGGCCTTCCTTGGGTTTGTAGACGGATCTATCTTGTCTGTCCTTGGCTCTGGTTCATACAGAGCCAAATTCGAAATAAAATTAAAAGGATGTTTATTGAAAAATAAATGTTAAAATCTAACACAAACATATAAGAGGAAAGTTATGGGGTTGAGATGGTACGATAGGTGGTATAATGATCTGTGTCAAAGAAGGATATGTCGATACTTTCCACAAAGTAAAGAAGTCGAGGAGAGATAGCTCAACATCCTGTGTGCTTCTGGGTCCATGGTTTGGATCCAAGGACAATACACTTGGCTATGATCAGTTTTGTATCTGCTTAAATACCCAATTTTATGTCTGGAGGCTAAGATTAGGCAATTAGTCCATAAAACAAATGAGTTAATGTGTATGCTGGGATGGTGCAAAGAAATGAAGACCAGGTAATGTCTCTGTCACCCTTGAGACAAAAGCCTTTGATTGGGTTACCTGCTGCTCCCAAGGACAGTGATCATTGCCTCAGGATGGACCCTAGTGGATTTCTCAAGGAGGACAAAGGAGTGGTTAGCAAGAATGCCAAAGTGTTTGATGCTCTGGTAATGAAGTAAGGTAGCTGAGGAGGGATGAATTTTTTAGAGAAAGAATGCTCATAGATGTGAGGAAGGTATTACAGGCAAACAAAGAAATGAGTAAACTGCCTTATTAACATAGTCTATGGTGAGGGTCAGTGGGAAATGCCTCTCATGATAATAACTCCAGAGTCCTCCAGAGTTCTCCATACTCCAGAGTCCTCCTGGAGGGATGTAGTATCCAGGGCTGATTCTGCACTTACTTTGTTTATTTTGTTGTGGATTCTGCTGAATTCAGATTGGTTTGAACTCGGGTCTTCCTCTATCCCCCCCCCCCCAATTGAAACAAAGTGTTCTGCACTTGATTGGGGAAGCTCAGAATGGGGGGGGGGCAAGTGTAGCAGAAGCCTTGGTTGGAGATTGCGGGGGGATGAAGCCCGGGGATAGCAGGGTTTGTCAAGGGAAGAGACCTCAGTGAGGTACTGTGCCATACATTAGTTCCTTAGCTTCATGTTCACCCTTCAAAGCATACATCTTCTCCAAAGGAACTGATCTTTGTTGTTGGAGAACAGTTGTAATAATGGGAGATCTCCAGGCCTCATCTAGAAACTAATAACCCTAGAGATTGCTAGATGGGTGGGTTGGTTATCAGATTGCTAGTTCTGGGTTGAGAAATACCTGTGACTTTGGAGGTGGAGTATAATGCTATGGATTATAATGGTATGGAGTCCACGCTCCAAAGCAGCCATTTTCTCCAAAGGAACTGATCTCTGTCACCTGGGGATGAGCTGTAAAAATGGGGGATCTTCAGATCCCACCACTTAGGGACTGGCATCCTTAGTTGGTTGGTCAGTCCAAGGGCATTGCTAGCACCCTTCCTTCATACAGAACATAAAGGATACTAATTTTCCTTCTGCAAAGGATTTTCTGTAGAAAAAATTTCTAGTGCAATCCTCAGTAGGTCTATGAGTCTCCAACTAAAGGCTATTCAGTGGGGCTCACTGCCAGGAAAGTGCTCTTAATATTGCACTGCTAGTGCCCCACTATATTAGGTACATGTCTTATTCTCTAGGATCATTTTATTCCTAAAGATGTATTTGAATGAACATCTGCTATTTACAGGACCGTGAGTGCATTCTTGTCAAGGTAGTCCTGACCTGAGACCCAGCATGCTGATGCAATGACAACAGAGCATCAAGCACTGGAGTTTTAGCTTGTCCTTGATATAATGCAGTCTGCAGTGACCACCAGCACAGTTTTTCTTTGCCTCTGTTTACCTCCTGCTGCAGTTAAAATGGAAGAGTGAAACCTGACCCTGTTTTCTGTAAATGCAATTAAGCCTTGAAGCAACATGGAGAGTATATGATTAAAAAGGGGGTAAAAACATAACAATCCAGTGTGCTGTTGCTGTTTTAAAATATGATGTAAAGAAAGTGAACGTGATTTGAGCTCTATATTCAGCTCATCCTTAGGGGATAAAAAATTAAACCATTGTCCTGTTTTGTAATGAACTGACCTTTGCACACAATTTTGGATTTTTAAGTCATATTGGAAGGAAGGTATTGCACTGCTGTAATTAAAGGGGAAATAAGTATGCATTGAAAAGCTATTGTGAATGGATAGGAGGAGCAGTTTCTTGCAGCACAAAGATGATTCAAGATTTCAAAGGCTCAGGCCCAAGTCTAGCTGTACATTTCTAGACATACTACTCCAATCAGTGCAGAGAGTTTCCCTGGCACAGTTGCTGCCACTGCGTCATTGAGTGTGTTTGTTTTGCTTAATCCCCACCAGGCAGCATCATGGTCACGGCAGCAACAGCCTGATTAAGATGATGGAAGGTTGCTGTCATACGCTTGTAATTACGGGTTTCCTGTGTCACTCCCCAATGGGAGGTCAATGACTCTCCCTCCTTCTCTCAGCAAAAAGATTATGTGTGTGGAATCTGATAAATTCCCTTTAACCTCTCTGCCAGCCTGAGACTTCAGTGCTGACTGTAAGGCCCACCCAATCCAGTCTGGATGTGAAAGGATAGCAAGGAAGGAAGACAAGTGGAAAGAGAAGAAAAGGAGGAAAGGAAGGTAAGCTAGTTAGTGAGAGGTGAAATGCAACTCAGAGGGACAAAGAACAGAAGGCTCTCATCTCACTGTCCTATGCATGACCAACAGCTGTAATCTCATTGGCACAGAGCACAGCCTAAACTCTGGATAAGGATGCAAGGATATGGTTGCCACTTAGACTTAGAATGTAGGAGCCCAGTCCAGGAGACTGAAAGGAAGGAGGGGGAGCAGTTGATGTTGGCCGAGTTTAAATATGCAAGAGGTAAGAGCACCAGACAGCTTAAAGAATAAAATAGTTTTATTAAGAACAGAAACAAACTTTGTATAGAATGAGGAGAGAGTCCTGTCTGTCCAGCTGTTGTTCTGCATTCATTCTGTCTGCCTGTTCTGGGGGCAAACAGGCAGGAAGTATGGTCAAAGGAGCAGGAAGTCTCCAAAGGAGCCAATCATGTTATAGGAGGAGACTATTTGAAAAATATTAGGAAATTACTAATCTAACTATGCTAAATACACATCTCCAATCCCCCCTGCAGAATATTCTTCATATATGTTTGAATCATGTAAACTACTGATTTTGCGTATTCCAACTGTTGAGACAGATGAAGGGAAGGGAAGAAGAGGAAGGCAAAAACATTGAGAAGACAGTGGATGTCCAAGCCGCTGTAGAGCCACAAGAAAAGCAGATATGAAAAGTGAGCAGGAGTATAGGAAACAAGGAGATGTACACCAGTTGGAGTGTTGCCTATGATCAGTGAGTTCATATCCCTACCCTGCTCACTTGGTGAACTTGGACCAGTAACACTCACCAAGCTTACCTCATGGGATTATTATGAGGATAAAATGGAGAAAGGAGGACCTATATTTGCCACCCTAAGATCCTTGGAAAGACAGTGGCTTTTATTATCTGCAAGAAACTACAATCCTAATGTCATACAAGCCCCATTCAACGTTGTTGGGTCCACAGTACAATCCTAAACAGAGTTACACTAAGTCTGCAAAGTCCTCGCAGCTCCTCTGTGTATCTGGGGGCTGACTTGAAACAGGGTCAAAGAGAGTGTTGAGGCATGATTGCATCAATAGCTGTTGATAACCAGTTATTCCAACCATCAACCAGATCATCAAGTGACTCTCTGGGGAGCATTGGGTGCCACAGAGCATTCAGGAATCTAACTGGATCCATAATAATACAACTGCTCATATCCTTACGAGGACCATTTGAAGGGAACATATTCTACTTGCCCTCTAGCAGCTGCACTGGTTGCCTATCAAATTCTGAATCAGCTTCAGGGTTTTGATAATGACCTTTAAGGTCTTACACAGTCTAGGCCCTGTGTATCTGAGGCTCCACTCCTCCTAATATGCCCCCCCCCAAGAGCATTTCTTTATTCAAAAGCTAATCTCTTGGTGATTCTTGGTCCCAAAGACATCCAACTGGCCTCAACCAGAGCCAAAGTTTTTCCAGCCCTGGCTCCAGCCAAGTGTAATAAACTACCAGCTGAGCCCTGACAGTACTATCACAGTTCTGCAGGACTTCTAAGACAGGACTCTTCCACCAGGCCTATGGCTACAGCATTGGCAGCCTAATATCATGCGAGCCTCCCGCTCTTCTCTCTTGTCAGATTCTCCTCCCCTTTCCTGACTCAGCATGTTATCTGGCCTACAGCCAATCCTACGGGTCAGACTAAAGATGGCTGGGGTGAGTGGGATGGGATGTGAGGAGTTCGTTTTTTAATTTTTAAGATGTGTTTTAATTTGACTATGAATGTTTTAATCTGTTGATGTAAACTACTCTAAACCTGCTTGCGGAGAAGGGCAGTCTATAAAACAAATAATAAATACTAAATCTATGATAAAGAACATAGATATTTAGGAAATTACTACAGCATCATGGTCTTGGCAAACCGAAGTACCTACCATTGCTCCATCTAAAACATCACACACACAAACATTTTTTTTCCAGCTGCTCAGTGGGTGAGAGCAGGCAACAGTGGACAAAGGCTGACCATGGGAAGTGTGAGACCCTGAGACAACCACAGTTTGTTTTTCCTTGCCACCCCGTTGGGAGGCAAAAAGCCACAATGAGGCAGAGGGAAAATGCGGGAGAGGTCTCCCATGAGGAGGCTTGCAAACACATGACTTACAACCGTGCATTTGCAATTAGGAGGAGGCAGCGGTAGTTTTGTGCCTCCATTTGGCATTGGTCCTAGTATCGTGCTTCACATCAGGGAACAACCAGGGGAAAGCTTCCATGCAGAATCAGTCAGAGAGACACTGTCAGGTTAAGACAAAGAGAAGTAGTCCATTCTTTAAGGAGATAACCAATATACACATATATATATACATACAGAGAGCAGTACAAGAATAAGTAAAAAAGTATTGATACTAGGATTCCAGTTCATAGATGCACAGGGTTATTCTAAACAAAACATGTTTAAACATGTCTCTACAATCAGCGGATGGCTACAGACAAGTTCTGTCAGTCTTAGTCTCATCTGGGTACATTAAAAAAAAGAAAAGAAAGCTGCATTGGTGAGAAGAATATCAGGAAAGTTATGCCAATGAATTTTTCTTTTTCTTTTTTTATATTATTTTTTATTTTAACTTTATAGATTGCAAGATTAAAATAAAGAGTAGAAAGATAGTTTTTATTTTTTAACCAATTTGCAGTTCCATCACATGTGAAAAAAGGATCCTGATGTTACATATTTATATTTGCCATCTGTTTGGTTACACATTTTAGAAATCAATTTAAGAATCAGATATCACCTATAAAACATTTTATACCAATTTTCCCATAAGATTTGACATTTTGTCAATTTTAAAGTTTTACACTACAAGGTCCATTCTGCACGAGTTAAAAGTAGCAGAAGTCTTACAAATGGTAAACGCTACAAATTTTATGTTCCGCATGACATTGCGCACAATCTGTAACACTCCTGCAACACTAGCGTTAAAATCGCTTCATTGTAGCGATTTCCGGGGAATCCAGAAAAGTGGATTCACCCTCAGAAAATCGCTACACTCCTGCCAACAACCTGCAACACTTGCGAAAAAGACATGTGTGTTCTCAGTGTTGCAGTTGCAACCAAGTCGCTCCCCCCTGGCTCTCTCCTCCGAACTTCCGGCGAAGCGATCGCCATTTTTTTTTCCTCGGAGCGAGCGGGGATAACAACGAACTAGCGAGGATTGATTCACCCAGCAAGGCTTCTCCGGCTACAGTCCCTCCACAGAAGTGCTTTAAAGCTCCCCTAAGTCCCCAAGCACAACACAGCCACCTGTTTGCCAGTTCCCTTTAATTTCGGCCGAAAATCGCGCCCATGGGGGGGGTTTCACTCGGGGGAGCATGGTAATGATGACTCGCCAGCTCACATGCCAGCTAGATGGGTCCCTACGTTAGGAAGAATCAAGGCATATTCGTTGAAACGTGTGTGTGTGTTTTTTTTTTTTAACCTGTACTTAAAGGGAAAGGGGCTTTTCCGGAGCATGATAACAACCGCCCATTGGCTGTTCGTTTGATTGTCGGCCAGGGGTGGGAACAAGCACAGAAAAAATTGCTTCCTTTCTAGCGATTCCTGCGAGACCGGAAACCTGTGGGGAACGAATGAAACGCTACTGGATTCCACTACAAATGCAGGTATGCGGAATGCCGAGATTCCACTATTTAAAATACTGTTATTGCTTTGTGAAAGCAATTGGCAACATTGGTCCTTGTGCGGAATGGGCCCAAATATTCCCAGTCTGAATTTTTTCCATCTCAATGCACCAGCTCATTTTTCAAAGGTCACAAGGGCTGTACTATGAGGCTTTCGTTGGGAAACCTTACCCCCATCCACTCTACAGCCCTGCTCTCACCCCTTCAGACTTCTTTTTGTTCCCCAACTCAAAGAACATTTAAAAGGGACACAATGAGTCCCTTAAGGATGCCAAATTTGATGTGGTGTAAATCACAGGCCAATTTGATGTGGTGTAAATCGAAGACTGCAGAATTTGGGGGGGGGGGGGGATGAGTTAGAGAAATGGAAATAGTGTCTTCAGAACTGTATAGACCTAAATCTGCCTTTTTTACCATTGAGAAACTCCTGAAACATTCTTCAGGTTTCAAGAAACCCTAGAAGTACCACGATCATGTAGAATGTGATTGGGAAGTGTAGCTTTGGACATGCCCACCCGGGGCCCCTCCCCTTCCCACCCCCTTCCAACTCATCATTGGCTATTTTGGGAAGGGGGGAGTGGTCAACATGCCCATATCTGGTCATATCACCTGACAAATGCTTAACAAAATTTTAAAAACTTAAATGTTTAACACATTTTTAAAATATATTAAAATTAATTAACTTCTAACCCTTCCAGGGCTGTCATGAAAACCCAGGGTTTCACAAAACCCTGGCTGATAAAGCCTGACCTAGATGGAGGATATGTCAAGATACAATAACCTCATATTTTGATATCTTTTTTTAATAAAGGTTTCTATGATTTTGTGGTAATACTTTTTGACTGACATCATATGGTGTCCCCCCACCATGTCCAGGAATGCTGAGTCACTGTAGTCCAGCAATACCAATGTCTAGAAGCTCTGTCCTTTCTTATGTCTCAGCCACTCTCCCATATTGATAGAGAGATAAAGTGGTCAGTAAGAGAATGACTTGTCTGATATAAGAAGACTCAGTGGAACTCTGCCTTCAGTTTCTGTTTATTCTGCTCTGGTTGGTCTGGCTCTCATCCCACAAGAGTGAGTCATCATGAGTGTTTGATAAAGAGTAGTAACAGGTGGAGCAGAGAGATATATGTGTAAAGTGCTGTCAGGTCACAGCCAACTTATGGAGACCTCCTAGAGGTTTCAAGGCAAGGGACCTCAGAGTTGGTTTGCCATTGCCTGCCTCTGCACAGTGACCTAAACGTCCTTGGTGGTGTCCCATCCAAGTACTAACCAGGGCTGACCCTGCTTAGCTTCCAAGACATGGCAAGATCAGGCTGAGCTAGGCCATTCAGAGATTTGACAGGCTTGGGTGGTTTCCCTGTTGCTGGTGCAGTGGCTGACACAATGCAGTGGCCCTGGGGCTTCCATGCAGCAGGCTTCCTCACCGGTTCTCTGCCCCATCCTCCACCAGCAACCACACACACACTCTCTCAGGTCTCTTGGTCTCCCCCATTTTTAAAAAAGACAATTGATTATTGTTATATCAACAACACATGATAACACTTTATGTTCTCTGCAAGAAAAGTCCAAACTAGCCACACTTTCATGTATAAAGAACACGCAGTGTTAAAAGTAAACGGCTTTGTTTCATCATACTAATCTCCTAAGTGTATACAGCAGGCACATGCTACATTACTCATTGCAAAGGGCTGGACTGCATGATCCTTGATATGCCTCCAAATCAATGATTTAAATTTTCATAAAGGAGACCCAAAGGACATTACACACCTATATTTTCCAGTTCTTTATCATTTGAGAATATTTGGGATAAAACTTCCGATAATTTCAAATTGTTAAGAATCTTATATAATCATGTCCCACCCATCTCCAAGTGTCTGTCTTCTGACAGTCCTGCTTGCTGGCATGAGCAAGAGATGTTGTTAGAAAACTATGAGGAAAGGGGAAATCATGTACTGCTCAAAGCATCTGTAATCTTTCTTCTAGGGTAGACCCCCCCCCCCCAAAAAATGTCTTTGCCCCTGCTATATAACTGCTCTTCTTAGCTTCTAGGAAGAGTCAGTGCCCCTGTAACAACAGCAGGCATTACTACAATTTCAGTCATCATTTCACATCTACCTGTATCCATTTAACACCTTTGAAGAAAGGCAAGGATCAATGTCTATAATGCTTAAAAGGCTTTGGAGCAAATCGTAAAGAATCAACATGGTACATACTGGCAAGAACTATCATCAAAAGAGTGTGACAGCCAAACCCACCAAGCTGATGAACAGAAGCCAGGGATGGAGAGGGGCAGGTCGGATCACAGAATAGCAAAGGTGGCAGTCCCAGCCAGGAGAGCCTGACCCCACATGCTCAGCAGCTGGCCACAAACACCAAGCAATCAGGGAGGGGACGCAGGTGAGCAGGAGTCAGAGAGATGCTTTATCACCATGGAGGGAAGGGAAGCACAGGGAGTAGCTAGACAAGAGAGGCAAATAAAGGGCAGAGGGCTAGAACAGAAAGGGGTCAGAGGCAAAAGAAACAATGGAGGATTGATGACTAATGGAGAGAGAGACTGAAAGAACTTCAGTCAGGGAGAAGCCAACAAAGGAGGAGGAGGCTGAAGGAGATTGAGGGAAGAGCTAGAGGCAGAGGGAGTCAACAAGCAGAAGATGGAGGCAAGCCAAAGTGGGTGGTCAGGGTGGAAGGATTCCAGCACATCTGCTGGAGCCCCCAGGGACCCTCTGAAGCCACACAACATGGTGGAGAAAGCAGGCACACCCCTCCTGCAAAGTGAACCCCACCCCAGCTTATCCATACCAAAAACAGTGGCAGAGCTGGCAGGAACAACTGGCAGCCTCACTGACCATGGGAAAGTCTGCTCCCACATAGCCACAGACCTAACGCAACTCAGGCAGCAGCTGATGAAGCACCAAGCTCAGCTGCTGTGGCTGTAGGGAGGGACCCAGATTACACTAATACAGGCCTTTAACTGGGCCTTGGAAGTCACTCAGACCCAGGCCAACCTCAACAGAGAATGGGCTGGAATTGTGGGCACCATTGATCAAATCAGGACCAGAAGATGAAGTCAAAGCATACTTGGAGATTTTTGAGAGGACAGCAGAGGCTGTGCAATGGCCAAAGAACATGTAGGCCTTCATCCTGGGTCCGTACCGGACAGGAGACGCCCAGGATACATGAAAAGCCATGGACAGAATAAAGGTAAAGGTAAAGGTATCCCCTGTGGAAGCACCGGGTCATGTCTGACCCTTGGGGTGACGCCCTCTAGCGTTTTCTTGGCAGACTCAATACGGGGTGGTTTGCCAGTGCCTTCCCCAGTCATTACCGTTTACCCCCCAGCAAGCAAGCTGGGTACTCATTTTACCGACCTCGGAAGGATGGAAAGCTGAGTTAACCTTGAGCCGGCTGCTGGGATTGAACTCCCAGCCTCATGGGCAAAGCTTTCAGACTGCTGCCTTACCACTCTGCGCCACAAGAGGCTCTATGGACAGAATAGAGGTATGCAATTATGAGAAACTCAAAGCCATTATCCTGGACCACTACAAAGTTACTCAGGAGTCCCATCGACAGTGGTTCCAAAGCCAAACATACCAGCCAACCACAATACCTGGCCTTATCCCAGAAGGATGCTGCTACACGGTGGCTACAGCCAACCATGGAAGATGGATGCTATGTTGTTGAACAGGTTGTTCCTGCATGTTATGCCACCCCAGGCCAGACAGTGGGTTGCCTGCTCCAACCCAGCCAACCTGAAGGTCTCTGAGATCCTGTGGGACAGTGGTCCCCAACCTGCGGTCCGTGGCCCAGCGCCAGGCCACGGCTTCTTCCCTCCCCTGCCCGAAGCGAGAAGCTCGCCAGGCCGCGAGCAAATCGGCCGTCGAAGCGGCTGATTAGCTTGCGGCCCGACAAGCTTCTTGTTTCGGGCGGGGGAGGGAAGAGAAGCTTGCTGAGCCGCAAGCTACGCGGCCGCTTGGGCGGCTGATTTGCTGGCGGCCCGGAGGGGCCGGGAGGCGAAGCCGCGACAGCCGGCATGGCAGCGGGGCAAACGCGCATGCGCGGACGGCCGCGCACGCGTGTTTGTGCCCCTGCTGGGTGCAAATGCGCATGCGCAGCAGTCCATGCACGCTCATTTGCGCTGGGGCTGCCGTGCGTGCACGGGCCCCCAGGCCGCCCTCTCCCCACTCACCGGAGCAGCGGTCTGTGGCAGCCGAAAGGTTGCGGACCGCTGCTGTGGGAGACAGAGAGGCATTCCATCCTGGGTAAAGACCAGCCTGGGCAAGGAAGAAGACTTGAGGACCAGACCTGGCCTGCCTTCCCAGGGCCAGGCACACACCCAAAATTACAAGTGGAGTTAGCTTTACAGGGAAGTAGGCAGTGAGACTTTGGGGGAAACTAGGTGAGCTTTCCCTTCAGCCTAACTTCCTGGAGATGAGTTGTACTTCCGGAGAATTCTCAGATCCCATCTGGAGGCTGGCATCCCTAAACCTCAGTGAGATAGAATGCTACACAGTCACCCCCCCCCCAAAAAAAAAGCAGCCATTTTTGCCTGTAGAGCTGATCTTTATAGTCTGGAAATGAGCAGATTGGTGTAGGTTCATGTTCTGGAATTCCTTACTACCTAGGTGTGCATAAACCTCACTAAGGTCAAGATTCCTGCACACAGAGAGACTTCCTCTTAGGGTCGCCATCTTCCTAGTGAGGCTCTCTACCGCACCTCCCTCACAGGGAGTCTGCTATGGGGAAAGGAAGGGAAGGCAACTGAAAACTGCTTTGAGACACCTGAGGCCTGCTGGGTGACTGTGGACCATTCCCAGTTCTTTCAGATCTCTCACAGCCCCATATCCCTCACAGGTTGTCTATTGTGGGGAGGAGAAGGGAAAAGGTGTTTGTAAACACTTTGAGACTCCTTTAGGTAGTAAACAGCAGGGTACAAAAAACAGCAAGGTACAAAAATCCAGCTCTTCTAAGGAGCAGCCATGAATGAAGCATGTGGGTACATAACATTTTATCCACAGTAAAAAAATGGAGGCAGAAGGAGCAGGACGGACACCTGTGTACTGTGACTACCCCGTGTGGATTAGGCCAGGGGGACATTTCAGAAGGGACATGATGTTGAATGCAGAACTGGGAGGAATTGGTGGCCCTGTAATCTACCCATAAGAAGAGTCTCCAGTCTGATTTTCCCTTTACATATCTGAAGACATGGCTCTGGAAAGCTCATCTGTAACCACTATGCCACGATTCCCAAAGGTCAGTCCTCTCCCACACTCAATGAACATTCCATATCACAGGTTCTTGAAAACCATCTCTCAACACCCACACCCTCATTTGTCACTACGCCACCTACAACCTCCCACACAACACACACATTCAACTCCATGCCCTTACAGACTGGACAACTCCTCCCCTTCCTCTTCCCACTGCCAAGCTCTAGCACCCTGGATACAATGGGCTTTACCCCTAGTGTGTGTGTGTTCCTAAATTCTGTCTCCAGTTCTCCTAAAGCTGGAGAGTAAACCTGTTCATTAGCAATGACTAACTCACATGTGAGATGACCCATACACTTAAACAGGAAGGAGGCCTCCGGTATCCCTGTGCACACAGGAATAGAAATGTAATTGAAATGTTGCATCAGGAAGGATGGTGTAGCTTAACAAACATGAAAAGAAATGTATTCACGCATCAAGAAACACACCCTCCCATCTTTGTGGTCAGATCCTTCTTTCACATGGTACTATGAGTCACAAATTCAAAAAAATCTGTCAAGGAGACATTAGTTGTCATCATCTTCCACTTCTAAAGACAGGCATTTAGCTCTGGTTTAAGGCTTTTTCTATGCAAACTTTGAAGCACTGGCAGTGCCCAGAATCAGATTAGCTGTTTCTCTCCATCCTGAGGGCTAATTATTTAGGCAGCAACTCAAACAGAAATCTCTAAAAGGTTTAGAAAAAGGAGCTGATCTGAAACAATGTGTTCCTCAGTACTCTGTTCAAATATAGAATCATAGAATCATAGAGTTGGAAGGGGCCATACAGGCCATCTAGTCCAACCCCCTGCTCAATGCAGGATCAGCCCAAAGCATTCTAAAGCATCCAAGAAAAGTGTGTATCCAACCTTTGCTTGAAGACTGCCAGTGAGGGGGAGCTCACCACCTCCTTAGGCAGCCTATTCCACTGCTGAACTACTCTGACTGTGAAAAATTTTTTCCTGATATATAGCTTATATCGTTGTACTTGAAGTTTAAACCCATTACTGCGTGTCCTCTCCTCTGCAGCCAACAGAAACAGCATCCTGCCCTCCTCCAAGTGACAACCTTTCAAATATTTAAAGAGGGCTATCATGTCCCCTCTCAACCTCCTTTTCTCCAGGCTGAACATTCCCAAGTCCCTCAACCTATCTTCATAGGGCTTGGTCCTTTGGCCCCAGATCATCTTCATCGCTCTCCTCTGTACCCTTTCAATTTTATCTACGTCCTTCTTGAAGTGAGGCCTCCAGAACTGTGATGCCTCTGTTGATACAGTCCAAAATGGCATTTACCTTTTTTACCGCTGCATCACACTGCCTGCTCATGTTTAGTTTACAATCCACAAGTACCCCAAGGTCTCGTTCACACACAGTGTTACCTAGAAGCGTATCCCCCATCCAGTAGGCATGCTTTTCATTTTTCTGACCCAGATGCAGAACTTTACACTTATCTTTATTAAATTGCATCTTGTTCTCATTTGCCCATTTTTCCATTGTGTTCAGATCTCGTTGAACTCTGTCTCTATCTTCCGGAGTATTTGCCAGTCCTCCCAATTTGGTGTCATCTGCAAACTTGAGGAGTAGTCCCTCCACCCCCTCATCTAGATCATTAATAAATATGTTAAAAAGTACCGGGCCGAGCACCGAGCCCTGAGGTACCCCGCTACTCACCTCTCTCCAGTCTGATGAAATATGACAGGGCCAATTCAGGCAGTTGTTAAGCAGATGATATGATATGTAAACCAACTGAAAAGGCTGTACCTTTGGGACTGTTGCCTGTGGTCAGGCAAAAAATACGTCTAAAATACATATATTGCCACATGTAGAACTCAGCTTTGAGCAGGCCACTACAATGGTTCTAGAGTTCCAGAGAGTGAACTGTGCATGTGAAAGTGAGTATGGGGCCTTCCTGATGGCTGTTTGTAATGTATCCATTTAAGGTCTGTGTTCCACAGGAAGGAGAAGTAGCTACTCACCTTCTCTGTAAACCATACAAATGTTGATGGAAGCTTGGACCAGGAACTTTTCCTTAGCCTTTACTCTTCCTTACTTTTACCTTACTCCTGACCCATTGCAAAAAAAATACAACCTAGGTGACAGTGAAGCCTCACCTCATCTACAATTTCATGAGGAGCAAAACATAAAGTAAATAAGGCAATATGTCCACTGTTGTGTAAAGATGGACAGATTTCAGAGGACAGAGAGAAAGCAGAACGGCTTAGTACCTGTTTTGCTTGTTTTTTTCCTGAAGCATATGGGCATATTTAGGGTAGTAGGCAATGTGTCATGTCTGGGTGATAGGTTGACATGGACAGAGAGCTTGTCAAGAGTCACCTGGCTGTATTGGATGAATCCAAAATCCCCTGGGCCAGACGGTGTGCGCTTGGGAGTGCTCAAAGAACTTTCTGGAGAGCTTGCAGAACCTTTATCCATTGTCTTCAGGGCTTCTTGGAGAACTGGAGCAGTGTCAGAAGACTGGAGGAGATTGAATGTTATCCCAATCTTCAAAAGAGAGAGGAGAGATGACCCAGGAAACTACAGTCCAGTGAGTCAGATCTTTGTCACAGAGAAGATAATGGATCAGATATTAAAGGATGCAATCTGCAAACATCTGAAGGACAATTTGTTGATCTGAGGGTCTGCACAGATTTGTCTTCAACAGGTCCTGCCAGACCAACCTGCTTTCTCTCTTTGATCCTCTTTGATGGGCTTACTGAATTGTGGAAACTCAGTTGAAGTTGTTTACCTTGATTTCAGTAAAGGTTTTAATAAGGTTCTCCATGGTGTTCTGATGGATAAGCCGGAGTACTGCAGACTGGGTTTTTGGACAGTTAGGTGAACAGAGAACTGGTTAGAAAGAGTAGTTGTCATTGGGTTGGAGGAAGGTGAGCACTGGGGGTCCAGTACTTTTAAACATTTTTATCAGTGATCTGGAGGTGGAGGTGGAGGGACTTCTCATTAAATTTTCAGGTGACACCAAAACGGGAAGAATAGTAAATACACCAGAAGATAGAGTTCTGTGAGATCTGAACACACTGAAAAAACAGGCAAATGAGAACATGATACAATTCAATAAGGATTAGTGCTGAGTTCTATATCTGGGTCACTTAGAAGCATGGATAGGGGATACACTTCTGGATACCAGTGTGTGAACAAGATCTTGGGGTACTTGTGGGATGTAAGCTAAATATGAGCAGACAGTGTGATGTGGCAGTAAAACAGCAAGTGCATTCTTGATTCTATGAAACTTCATGGTTGACCTCCATGGCTCACAGTAGCATTATCTGTCTTCATTTAAAAGTGTCTCTGTCAATAATTAACTCACTGTGTTCCTCCCACACAGACATGCACAGGTAGCCAAAGTGAATGGGATTTACAAGCAGCTATCCTCACAGGCAGATGGCCAATATTTATTGTCAGTATTTAAAGCTACTGATATACAAACAGATGTGGGTAAGGACAGTGGTCCATCTTTTGCTAAACAGTCGCTAAAGTTCTCAGATTTCTTTCAAGTGTATTCCCTGCCATGCTTATTCTTTTAACCAGCAGTTATACCTGTAAAGCTTGAAAAATATAGCATTTTTAGGAGGTGACCCCTTTGCATATTCAGAAATGTTGGCTGGGAAAGTAAACATCTGTCATTTCCAAATGTTTTATGTAGAAAATTTAAATGCTGCCTCCCCAGACTTGCTAAAGGTCTAATAATAAAAGAAACCAAGCAGATGGTAAAAACTATTCAAAATCATACCAATAAAAGCATATCCAATAAAACAATATAAAGGGACATGTGTTGAGTTATTCATGAATGTACCCTTCCCCAGTGACACATAACTCATATGTCCAAACACGAACTATAAATTGGCCCAGAGAGATAATTTATTACCCCTTGAGCTCTTTTCCTTTGGATTTGGAGGTATAATCATCATCCTATCATGAAATCAGGCTTCGTTTTCAAAGCACACCTAACAGGTTGGCTTGCATATTACATCACCTGAGCATAAAGCAAGAGGATAAAATATCCAGAGGGCAAAGAATAAGGGCACAACAGCTTCCCCAGCACTACAGAAATAATTAGGCAAGGTGGGGAGGCATTCCTGTAGGAACGGAAGTGTTTACATGGTGTGTTTCTACATGCTGTCACTAGATGATGGGCACAGAGATTTTGGAAGGGGGAGGAGATCAAGATTAAGGAATATGAGAAATTCCATGGTTTACAGGAGTTCTCCTCATGTGTGCCTGCATTTGCTTGCCTTGTGCCTCTGAGCTTAGTCTTTCACCTTCATGAGCAACTCATTCAACCACTGAACCTGAAGTATAATTATGAGGAAGACCTGGTGCCCTGGGCAGTATTGCAGACCAACCACACTGGCTTCCCTCCTCTGTTTACGTGTGCTTAGCAAAGTAAGGATCCAGGATATACAACCTCAGACATTCCAGAAATGTTGCATCAGCTGATGCAAAGCTCAGTTGCATCATCTACTGGATAACTACTATTGTACAACTTTCCCCTGAAGTCTGATGCAATACCAGAATATGAATTTGTCCATAAAATCCCCACAAAGTGAGAACTACCATGGCTGAAGAGTCACTGTCTTCAGTAGAAAGGGACTCCAGCGTGTCAAGAAAACATAGTTCTCAAGAACAATGGTCAGGGATGTTCCATATTAAAAAAAACTATTTTGCAGCTGTTTTTTACCATGGTTTTTTACCATTGCTCCTGTTTTAATTTTTTTTAAGATGGCTGCAGGCTAAAGATAGTGATTGTTTCTAATGATTATATATTCTTACTGTTTCTTATTGTTCCCTGTCTTATATAAATATATTTAAGAGCCAAGTTTGATCAAGAGTTGTAGGATATAAATGGCTGAAGAGTGATCCTGGGGCCAGGCACTCTGAGAGGAATTTGTCCATGATATAACCTACCCTGTCCTAGCCATTGGCTCCATTATGTCTTCATGATTCTGTGACCTCATTCCAGATGGGCACAAAGGGTTTGCAAGGGGATTCTACAACAGCTCTGCTGGCCAAGAAGGCAAATGCTTTTGGATATCCTAGCAGTGGCTTTCTCTCTGAGGCTCCAAAGCCTCTACTAATGGTTAAATGGAGCTTCTACTCATAGAGATAGTATACCTTTGACTCCCAGTTGCTGAGGATAAACAAGTACATAAATGTTTCCCGACATGCCCTTGTTCTGTGTGCCAAGACATAGCTAGAAACTGAATGCCAATCTAGATTAACCCTTGTCTGATCCAGCAAGGTGATTCTGATATTCTTTATCTGTACCCAAATGTAATGGTTTCAGTACATGCAAGTTCCTTCTCAGGAACCTTATTTCTTTATAATTGTTGGTGGCATACCACAAGAATATCAGTTTAACACCTGGTCCTACAGATGCTTCCTCCAAGATGGTGAAATTATTTATGTTTGCACATGACTTTGGATCATGCAGATGTGTTCTGCAAGAGCTCTATAGCTACCCATTCCTGCCCACCGTGACCACTTTTTTACACATAATCTATTCAATAATTTGAATAGAAAAGGGTCTCTGATGGTTTAAGCTCCAGTATTGATTTTTCGTTCTTCTCCCTGTTCTTAATTGTTCAACACCCTTCACATCCTGTACTGATCTTAAAAGGGTGGCATATGAAGTCCATCTGCTTATTATTCCAGTAACAGATAATGCCTAGATCTCCTAATATCCACACTTATTCATGTATAATGTGCATTGCTCTTTTCTGCTCATCTTTGACTTCATGTTGTCTTTTATAAGTTCTCAATGTTAATGAAATTTCATCAACTAATTGCTGTAGCACCTTGGGGTGTATGTCATCAGCCAGCACTGACTCCAGATTCATTCATAGTAACTAAATACCATTGTCGTTCATCTTTTCTTTTTCTTGCATCACATCCGTATTTTGTTTATATAATTATAGTAATAATCTGCATACCATTTATTTATTTCCTGAAAAGTGCGATGAGCACTGAGATGCTGTGCCTTCACACTCTATATGCCTGCTCTTTCCAGGTCCATTGTAACATCATCCCGGACAGGGTTGCTGGAAGTAGTAAAAGAGAAGGTTTGAGTCTCAAAGTGGCTTATAATCACCTTCCCTTCCTCTCCCCAATACAGGCACCCTGTGAGGTAGGCAGGGATGAGAGAGTTCTGACAGGACCGCTCTGTGAAAGCAACACTAGCCCAAGGTCATCCAGCTGGCTGCATGTGGAGGAAGGAGTGGGGAATCAAACCCAGCTCACCAGATTAGAAGCCACTGCTCTGAACCACGACACCAAACTGAGCCCAAAGAGACTGCTGGGCCCAAATTTCAATTAGAAGGGCATTCCACAGGGTTGGGACCAGAACTGAAAACACCCTAGCACTTGTTGATGGAAATTGGGCCTGTTTCAAGCCGGGAATCTCCAGCAGGCTGGACCTCTGGAAATGTAACATTGTCCTCAGGGTATATGGGAGGATGTAGTCCCACAGGTACGATTATCCCAGACAGTGCAACGTCTTAAATGTCACAACCAAAACCTTGACCATACTCCAATACTCCACTGGTAACCAGCACAAATGGATGAATGTGTGCATGGCAAGGGGTCCTGGTCAGAACCCATACTGTTGCATTCTGGATCAGCTATAAGTAGATTCAAGGGCAGGCCCATGCAGAGTGCATTACAGTAATCCAATCTAGCGGAGTGGATCATTGTTGCCTTGTCTGAAAGGACAGAGACAGCTCTAATTGTTTAATTTTTGTGCAATTGGAAAAAATCCATTTGTACAACCTGAGTTACCTGGGCTTCCACAGATAATGAATTATCCAGGAGCACTCCCAAGCCTTAACAGACAAGGTCAAAGCCAATTGTATTCCATCAAGCATTGGGAGCTGACCTGCCTCAGTTGCCCCCACACAACCCAGCCTTTCTGGAGTCAATTTCAATTTACTCTGTCGGAGCCATCCATCCAAAGCTTCCAGACACCAGGCTACGAGGAGATAGAGCTGAGTGTTATCAGCATCCTGGTGACAATCCAGCCCAAAATAATGAACCAGTTGTGTGAGGGGATACATAAAGGTGTCAAACAAGGGGGAGAGGATGAACCCCTGTGGGTCACCACACACCAATATATGATAAGATTATGTCTCCTCCCCCAGCACCACTCTCTGCTCCCAATCATGGAAATATGTTGTATTATTGTTTACATTGTAAGCTGACTTGAGTTCCTATAGGGTAGGAAGAAGGCAAATAAATGTTTTAAATAAAATAATAAATAAATAGCATGGGGTCACAGGAGAAAGTGAGGTGCCTTCCACAAGTCCTCTGAAACTGATTCTTGTCTGGCGGCCCCTCCATCTAGCTAGACCTATCCAGTGGCTGACACTGCACAACTGGGTCCAGCCTGATTCACAGGGCTCAGAGGTTTCCCAGGAAGAAGATAGGGAGCAGCTAGAAGTAGGTTGGCTGGTACATGGGAAGGAGCACAGGAATCAGGAAAGGGGGAAGAGTTGAGGCTTTCCATATTCCTTGTGTGTCCCCCACTTGTCAATATATCTAATTGTCAACATGACCAAATATATGAATTCTTAAATCCAGAGAGATTGGAGTCATGAACAAACATACCTTTCTACAAACCTGAAAAATGTCCAGGTTTGCAGAAAAATATGAAATCTGAAAGAAAAAAAAAAAGGATGGGAGGTTTAACCCCAATATAATAAATCAGCACCTATAGTTTTAAGAAACAAATGCCCTCAGTGGCTACTGCTAGGCAACCACAATAGTATGGCCAACCTTCAAGCCTTGGTCCATGTTGGTAAGCAGCAGAAGAAGCAAGTAGTACTCTATCCAAGGCTGTGTGAGCCTTTGAGGGAGGATTCATTGTGGCTCAGTCTGGCAGAATCTACTGGGCAACTTGCTACCATGTAATTTCCATGACATACTCAGAAATGGCTGCTTACTACTATTTATTAGCAGCCACATCAGAATCTAGATCTGGAAGACCCAAGTTCAAATCCCCAACCTACCATGGAATCTTTTCAGGTGACCTTGGGTACAATTACACATTCACAGCCAACAACGTTGTGTGAGGATATGGAGTGAGGGAAATTATGTAGGCTGCTCTTGCTACTTAAACCCAAAGATTAAAATGATTAACAAATAAGACGGAATAATCTAAAACATGTTTTTAAGGGAGAGTTAAGTAGAAAAATGAGTCACAACTAACTCATGGCAACCCCATGCACCGGGAGTTACAGTCCAGAATGGTCACAGTTTGCCTTCCTCTGTGTAGCAATCCCAGTGTTCTTTGGCGTTCTCGCATCTAATTATTGACTATGTTTAAACTCTGATGAGCTCTGGAAAAGCTGGGCTATTCAGAATGCCTCGGGGTGGGATTAACCCCTCCTAAATAGAAGTAACCTTTAAGAAAAAAAATCTCAGTGGCCATTGTGGGGGTTGCTAGGCAATCACAACAATATTACCAGCCTTCAAGCCTTTGTTTCTAAATATAGGGGGAGATCTCTTGACCATGCTATTTTGGCCTCTGGAACATTCCTGCTCCTTTCTCTTCTGCTCTGGAATATGGTTGTCCCCTGCCACCAGACCCTGAACATCAGCCACCGCTCAGAGGAAGGCTACACTATGTTGCTGGTATTGCACAGGAAGTTACATGTTTATACTAGCGACTTCCAGGTAACATTCTAGTATTTGGGCAAAGACTTTATCGTAGAAACTGGTTTAACCATAGAGTTTTTGTTCAAACACTAGAGTGTCGCCAGCAAGTTGCTGGCATGATGATAGCAATTACTGTGACCTGGGCCTTTCTCTTACTCTTGGTAAGTCCCCCGTCCCCTGCAAGTTGCCAGGAGAAATGTGACAAACCTAGTCTGGTGGGAGGAGTTACCAGGGCCAAGCCCAGCAACAATCACTGGGCAATTTGGTACTTACAATTTGTGTGACTCACCCTGGCTTGGTGGTGACTACTGGACGACTTGATGCCACACAACTTGCCCAGGCCTAGCCATAGCCTTCGTACAACTTGCATGACTTCACTGAGCACAAGAGCTGGTAAGGTGCAATGGTTAGAGCAGAGGTAGTCAAACTGCGGCCCTCCAGATGTTCATGGACTACAATTCCCAGGAGCCCCTGCCAGCGAATGCTGGCAGGGGCTCCTGGGAATTGTAGTCCATGGACATCTGGAGGGCCGCAGTTTGACCACCCCTGGGTTAGAGTGTCAGACTAGGATCTGAGAGACCCAGATTCCACTATCAACTCTGCCATCAAAACTTGCTGGAAGATAATCACTCTCTCTGAGCCTAGTCTAATGGGGAGGATGAGAGGAAAATTATGTAAACTATTTTGGATCTACTTTGGGCAGAAACCGGGGATATAAATGAAGTAAATTAATAAATAAGGGCTGATGGGGCTGGTATAAGAAGGGTTGGTTGGTGAGTGGGAAGAAGGGAAGCAAGCAGGGAAAGTGGAGAGGATATAGAGGCTGCCAGGAGAAAAGATATAGGAAATAGTGTGGGCAAAGGGACATGCAGTGAAAGTCTGCATGGGTTCCCTGCTTATATAATATAATCCATAGAAATACATGACATTCAAAATGTGAAGATGTGCATATTTTGAAGTAAATGCTTTAGAAATTCCTCAGTGATGATACATAGCACTAAAATCTTTATGAATTACTCTTAATATAGAGCAAGCCCCAAGGTCAGTTATTCTCATTGGGGTCCATATGGCCTCATGTGAGGTTCTGGCACATTTGAAGGGGGCCACAGACTGAAAAATGTGAGAAGGAGAATCCCAAGTGTTTATGGGAAGCCCTAATAATTGAACCAATGAAGTCAAATAATCCTGACTTGTTGTATCATACTTTTTCTTGCTATACATTTTGTTTGCATATATATAAGACAAGGTACATTTAGTTAGCTCACTCTCAGCTTAGGCCTTTTTTAGCCTAGCTCACTGTGCAAATGGCCAGCCTACCACAGGCTGTATCTCTTGACTGGAGATTAATGATCCAGTTTCATAATGGGAGGGGTAAATAGAGTTACACAAGCTCCTTATTTTCTGACAACTTAAATCCTACTTGATGCCACCAGGCTTACTTCTGAAATATTATTATTATTATTATTATTATTATTATTATTATTATTATTATTATTATTATTATTATTATTATTATTATTATTATTAAATTAAATTTCTAGCCTGCCACTCCTGAGAAGGCTCATGGTGGGTTACAATAAAATTACCCCTAAAAACAATCCAAAAACTACAGCATAAAATGAACAGCAATCCATACACAGAAGGGCTAGAAACCTGGCTCCCCCTCCCTTTAAAAACAAACTCAAATTCTTAGTTGTGAATTCTATGCCAAATATCAGATACTTCCCTTGCATAATGTTATTTTGGATCCCCAAAAACATGCATAGTGCCTTTCAAGTATCCTCTTTCTGCATAATTCCAAAAATTCCAAAAATTCAATGCATACACAAAATGTAAATATTGTAATGAGAACCATGAAAATGTGATATATGTATGTATGAATATGTTCATGCAATTTGTTCTGACTGGAAAATAGGTCTTCAGGTTTCACATTTTCTGGAGTTCCTCTGTCTAGCTGCAGAGCAGCTTCTTAGCAAGAGCCCATTTTGGTCACTAGATTTTAAAAAATGTGCA
Source organism: Paroedura picta (assembly GCF_049243985.1). Lineage (NCBI taxonomy): Eukaryota > Metazoa > Chordata > Lepidosauria > Squamata > Gekkonidae > Paroedura > Paroedura picta. The sequence continues at coordinate 73,416,101 of NC_135369.1, forward strand.
CTAAAGCGGTGGTCCCCAACCACCAGGCTGCGGCCCGGTGCCGGGCCGTAAAGGCCCTGGCACCGGGCTGCGGCTCCCTGCCTCCGCAGGGCCGCGCCAGGCCTGCGTATGCACGTTCGCTACACTTCTGCGCACAAGCTGCAACAAACCAGCGAAAGACATGTGCGTTCTCAATGTAGCGGTAGAAAGAAAGTCCCTCCCCCACTCTCGCCACCCAACTTCCGGAGAAGCGATTGCCATTTTTTCCCCCTTAGACCTGCGAAAGCAACGAACCAGCGAGGCTTCACTGGTTAAAGTTCCTCCACAGAAGTGATTTAAAGTAAAACCTCCCTAAGTTCCCAAGCATAACACAGCCCCCTGTTCGGCACTGCCCATAATTTCGGCCACAAATCGCACCCATGGGGGTTCTACTTGAGGAGCGTGTAAACAATTAATCGCCAGCTCCTACGCCAGCAAAAGGGTCTTGCAACAGTTTAACACAGATTCGTTGCAACGGGTGTGTTTGGTTTTTTTAAAAAAACAGTTCTTAAAGGGAAACGGGCTTTTTGGAAGCATGTACACAACAGCCCATTGGCTGTTCTATTTGATTGGCAGCCAGGGGCAGGAAGAAGCACAGAAAAAAAATAGCTTCCTTTGTTGCGATTCCAGCGAGACTGGAAACCTGTGGGGAATGAATGAAACACTACTGGGACTTCTATATTCCTCTAAAAATAAAGGTATGCGGAATGACAAAATTCCACTATTTAATATAGCGTTTCTGCATTCTGTGAACAATTGGCAACATTGGTCCTTGTGTGGAATGGCCCCAAGAATAGCAAGGAGGCTCAGTTGCATTACTTGAAGTGATCTGAAGCCAGTCAATCAGCAGCGGAATATTTAGCAGGTATGGGCAGCCTAAGTGAAAAGGATGGCACAAAGATTTTTCAGAGAGACAATGACACCTACTGGTTTTGTCTATAATAGTGACGTGTATTTTAGTTTAAAGGAAGTTACCTGCTTCAAAATCTGGCCAGATATACTGTGTACATACCAGGTTATGTATTTATGAACCAATCGCTACTGTAAGAACAGATATCGTATTCATTTTATAAAACATGACAGAGCAGGCACCAAATTTTTCTTTCATCCATTTGCAATGAAAAAGGCTGCTGTTGAACACCAAGATCTATGCAGCTTGTTAATCATTGTGTTTTAAACTAACATGTTTTAAAAATATGGTGTCCTAGGATGAGACAGTATTTGGATGGGAGACCTTCAACGTTGGCTGGTTTTCCCTGGGAAATTATTTGGGATCAATACTTCTACCCCTCTGAAGGCATATTGATCCAATGTCCTTGTAAATCCCAGGACTGTTTTCAGTGATTTTGGAAAGACATCCTATTGAAATATAAATGTAAAAGACATTATAGATCCCCAATGTACATGTCCTAACAACAGCTTATAGACCTGGCTGCCAAGAACCCAGGGGTTGTCCATTGGCCTGCAGTAAGTCTGTTTTAGAGCCTCTTGTGGCGCAGAGTGGTAAGGCAGCATGCATGCAGTCTGAAGCTCTGCCCGTGAGGCTGGGAGTTAGATCCCAGCAGCCGGCTCAAGGTTGACTCAGCCTTCCATCCTTCTGAGGTCAGTAAAATGAGTACCCTTGCTTGCTGGGGGGTAAACGGTAATGACTGGGGAAGGCACTGGCAAACCACCCCGTATTGAGTCTGCCATGAAAATGCTAGAGGGCGTCACCCCAAGGGTCAGACATGACCCAGTGCTTGCACAGGGGATAGCTTTACCTTTACCTTTTAAGTCTGTTTTACCCAGTATATCACCTATTGCCACCCTGTGTGGATTTGCTGCAAGGCTCATTCTCATAATGTTTAAAATCTCTGTGCCTCCATAGGATGCTCCTGGTGCCTGCTGTTGTTGATCCCCATGACAAAGACATCTAAAGAATCACTCGTCATAGGGTAGTTGTGTTCACACCTGCTGGTTTAAATCCAAAGCACAGTAGGTGCTGTTCTGTAGATAAGACCTATCAGAATGCCCTGTAACACTGTGATCCCAATTATAAAAATCTGGACTGAAATGAAAGCCTATACAGAAAACCCATAATGCACAGGAGAAGACAGGGCAGAAATTATAACAATAATGGTGTTCATGAAGTTGGGGTTGGAATTTACTTCCTTGTTTATGCCTTTGATTTCTATAGTGTGTTCCTGATTTTATTTTATTTTAATTTATAGTAAGCTACTTTATTCTTGAAAAGTAAAAATAAAATATCCTTATTCATTGTTGTTCCTCTATATATTTTTGAAACAACCTAGGGGGTGGGACATGTCCGACTGTCCAAGTTGGAATAGGCCCAATCAATGTGCAGCCAGCTTTTCCCTGATTCCCTGCCCCTGCGGCTCCCACCCTCTGGTCCTGAACTCTAGCCTCTTTGCTCTCAGATGCCTCAGTACCTGGAGTCAGTAGCATGTCAGAGGGACTGGGCAAAGGGTTGTGGAGGAGGTGCTAACAAGGGCCTCTTGGCCTGCTATGCTGGGCCTGCTGACGAGGGCCTCTTGGCCTGCTGACTGCCTACTAACGAGCTGCCCAGCCCCTGCCCACCCCACTTTTTTTGGCTGCGAACTGCGGCCCAAGGCTACCTTAAGGTGCCTGGCCAGGGGAGCGGACCCTTTGAGGGCCTGTTCTTAGGCTCTGAAGCTAGTTTTTATAATAAATTAATAGCCCCCTACTGTTTCAGAACATTGTGCTCTTTTAGATTAACAGTGATCTAAGAGATGACAGAGCAGCCTCTTGTGGTGCAGAGTGGTAAGGCAGCAGACATGCAGTCCGAAAGCTTTGCCCATGAGGCTGGGAGTTCGATCCCAGCAGCCGGCTCAAGGTTGACTCAGCCTTCCATCCTCCCGAGGTCGGTAAAATGAGTACACAGCTTGCTGGGGGGTAAACGGTAATGACTGGGGAAGGCACTGGCAAACCACCCAATATTGAGTCTGCCATGAAAACGCTGGAGGGCGTCACCCCAACGATCAGACATGACCCGGTGCTTGCACAGGAGATACCTTTACCTTTTCTAAGAGATGACAAGATCAGCATGATAACTCTCTGTTGTGAGCAAAAAGCTTACATAATGGTCATCCTATTTCAAAATTTGTTTCACATGAATTATCTTTTAGGGAAGTGATCCTCTGAGCAACAGAAATAAAAATCAATGGAAAAAAATCAGTGCTGGTTTCCTCTGAGTTCAATAGGGAAGACAAATTACTACATTTAAATAAAATGTTTGAGAGACTAACCTAATGCAGGTCTATTTAGAATCCTTCTCAGGTCTATTCAATGACTGTTTATGCACTGGGAAATTCACTCCCCCAGCTCCCATGCAGGAGCACAAATCAGGGGCAGATGACGTGCACCAGGCCAAATGCTCCCCCGTGTGGGTGCGGGAAGAGGTGGGGCAACCTGCCATGACTAAAACTCCAGCCTGCAGCCCGGCATGAAACCTCCAGTGTGTAAACAGTCAATGAGTCTCACTCCCAAGCAAAAGATCTTAAGACAGTGGTTCTCAACCTTCCTAATGCCGTGACCCTTTAATCCAGTTCCTCATGTTGTGGTGACCCCCAGCTATGAAGTTATGCAAGTCTTCTTTCGCAGAAATTAAACTGAAACTGACCAATGGCGTGAAGATCCATTGTTCATGATAGTATAGAAATTGTTTTTTTCCAGGGGTTTCTCAGTACAGTTCTGCCTCTTGTCCCGCCAAGCTGCACCGCCACATGGAGTGCCTGGCGGGAGACTGCGCTGGGCGGGAGGTGCTGCTGGAGCGGCTGGCGGCCGAGCACAGATGCTTGCAGGAGCAGCGGCAACAGTGGCAGTGCCCGCCCCCCGGCCAAGCTGCTTGCCTTACCGCGACCCCTGTGAAAGGGTTGTTCAACTCCCAAAGTAGTCCTGACCCCCAGGGTGTAAACTGCATGGACCTTTTATTCCAACCTCAGATCGATTCAGTCCCTGCCCTCTACACAGAATGTGATTTCCGTTTGGATTTTGGGTGATTTAAATTTTCCTTCTGCAGTAAGAAGGATTGATCCGGAGTGACCCTACCTTTATTGTGCGATATCTCAGAGTGCTGAAAATCCTTAATATCCAGATTGGGAAAGAAAGCTCCGTGGTAGAGAACCTCTGATAGGCTACACCTGGTCATGTGACACGCTTGCCTTAAAGGAGAAGCCCCTAATTTCTCTCAACTTCTGTAGGTCCTGGATTTTATCTCCCTCCTCTGCCTTTTTCGATCCTCTCCCCCTCCCCTCCAAGAAAAGAAAGAAAGAGGCTTGGCTCCCCCCCCCCCTTCTGAACTACCCTAACCACGTGCAGAAGACTTTCCTGTTTCAATGGGGAGGGGGGGGAGAAGAAGACCCAAGTTCAAAGCGATCTGAATTCAACAGGATTGACAATGGAATAAAGAAAGTGTATGCAGACTCTGCCCTGGTTGAGAACCACTGTCTTAGGATTTCACTGTGAATTAACTTCTACAGCAGGCGCACCTCACAAATGTACCTCTATATTCACCTCAAGTGAGACACAAATTTGGTATCCCCTACACAAGACACCAACTCCGTAGATCACACTTTCTCAGGATAGAGGAAACAAGTCACTATGCTACAAGATGGGCCATGAGTCTACCCCAGTAGCAGGAGCCCTTATGTCACCATTATCTTTCCAGGCACTGTCTGATACACATATGGCACGTTAAGCAAAGAGAAAGTCGCCCCACCCATCCACACAAAGTAGATTATCATATGAATTTTTTACAACAAACCACAGATGATGGGAAGAGGCCAGGGTAACAAAAAATAGAAAGAACAGAAAAATTGATGAGCTAAAGGTTGACAAGAAAAGGGTTGTGAATAAATGTTTGCTTTTCAGCTAGAAATGGGATTAAAGGGTTGGGCAAAAGGTTTCTAAGAAAAGGTGAGTTGGAAGAATAATTTAAGAGAGTTTTGAGTCCAGTGGCACCTTTCAGATCAACAAACTTTTATTCAAGATATACGTTTTCATGTGCATGCATCCTTCTTCAGATACAATGAAACTGGAAGTTATCAGTCCATACAGACAGACAATGAGCAGTAAATTGGCATACAAGATAATGAAGATATTTAACAGATTCCAGGCCATAATGGAATAACAAGCTTAGTTTATATGGTTCTATGGTTACCATTTGTTTGGGTTTAATTCTGAGTGAAAACATAGTAAGGGAAACAAATCTGTCAGAATTGGACATTGATTGACAGATGTAGCCTTCATAAATGTGGACTGCTGAGAGTCATTAACTGAGACCTTGCCATTACACCCCATCTGTCTCCTCTCAAGCATGGAGTTGAGAGAGAGAGAGAGAGAGGTGGCCACCATTTTCATCATGACTTTCATGGACAGTATGCTGCAGTGGTGAACCTGGAAATAACTGTGTGTGAGTGAAGCATTATGTACAATCTCAGGTCTATGGGGCAATGCAGAACAGTGAACTACTACTATTGTCACAGTCTTGTTCTGAATAACATTCTTGGAAATGATATTACACAGCAGAAATGATGACAGCGCATACATCTTAGACTTTAGTGCCAAAAATGGTCGTTTCCATCATCTTATCTCTCACACAGCACTGGCCAATAGGCTTCATCAAGTCCATATTATTTATTGATATGCCCCTGGAGCAAACTCCCCCCTTTCCCTTTGGACTGTAGCTTTTTGGATAGGTCTGTAGAAGGATTTGGAAGCCTTTCCTGTGTTGTCTGAATAGATGGATTGATATTCTGCTGAGTTCTAAGAAGAGAGTATCTGACTAAATCCCTTGCCAGGTCGCTGAACTTGTCTGACACCCCCCTCCCGCCATCCTCTTAGCTTTTACAAATCCTCCAGCTGGATCCAGAGAACTCCACATTTTAGTTTTAAAAGATGACCGCATTTCCTTCATCCATACTATCCAGAGGAGTTCTCAAAAAGTCTCTAGTTAATGCAAAATTCTGGCAAGACCCTAACTGTGGCTTTTTAGAAAGAACCTTAATAGCAAGAAAAGCCACTGTTCAATTAAATAGGTAAAGGTATCCCCTGTGCAAGCACTGAGTCATGTCTGACCCTTGGGGTGATGCCCTCCAGCGTTTTCATGGCAGACTCAATACGGGGTGGTTTGCCAGTGCCTTCCCCAGTCATGACCGTTTACCCCCCAGCAGCAAGCTGGGTACTCATTTTACCGACCTCGGAAGGATGGAAGGCTGAGTCAACCTTGAGCCGGCTGCTGGGATTGAACTCCCAGCCTTATGGGCAAAGCTTTCAGACGGCTGCCTTACCACTCTGCGCCACAAGAGGCTCTTTCAATTAAATAGAGGGAGTATTAAAAATATATATAGCTAAGCTAAACTTGCTGTTTTAGTTTCTCATACAAATGCATGGGATCTGTATATGCTATGACCCCGCCTGCATCATCAACTAAAGCCTCCTGCAGAGGCCTGTTTGGGGAAATGGTTGGGGAAATGGTTTTTATATTTATAAAATAATTTTATGCAAAAAAGGCAATGTGCTGTTTAATCAGCAGTCAAGGAAAGTCAACACTCTTGAGCAGGGGTAGTCAAACTGCGGCCCTCCAGATGTCCATGGACTACAATTCCCAGGAGCCCCCTGCCAGCAAACGCTGGCAGGGAGCTCCTGGGAATTGTAGTCCATGGACATCTGGAGGGCCGCAGTTTGACTACCCCTACTCTTGAGTATCAGCTGAGCAGCATATGAGAGCCAGCTTGGTCTAGTAGCTAAGAGCAGTAGCCTCTAATCTCTTTGATTCCTCCACATCCAGCCAGCTGGCTGGCCTTAGGCCAGTCACAATCCTGTCAGGGCTGTTCTCACAGAGCAGTTCTGTCAGAGCTCTCTCAGCCTCACCTACCTCACAGGGTGTTTGTTATGGGGAAAGGAAGGGAAGGTGTAAGTGAGACTCCTCCAGATAGTGAAAAGCAGGGTATAAAAACCAACTCTTCTTCTTCTAATACCCACCTCCTCAATAGGCACTTTCAAAGCAGAGTCACCTGATCAAAAAAAGTGGAAGATGAGTGCTTTAAGCATATTTCACCTGATTATTTTACAGTGCACTGGACGCATTGACTTGCACCCTGGTAAGTTTTCATCCAAAGACTCCACACTGGACAGCAGCACAAAGGAAGGGGCTTTCAGTGTCTTCTATTAAAACTTTGCTATAATGTATGCACAGTATGTTAGAGAGAGAAGAGCTGGGTTTTTGTAGCCCACTTTTCACTACCCAAAGAGACCCAAAGTGTCTTACAAATACCTATCGCTTAACTTCTAACAGATACTCTGTGAGGTAAGTGGGGCTGCGAGAGCTCTAAGAAAACTAGCCCAAGGTTGCCCCAGTGGCTGCCGTGGAGAGGAATGGGGGATCCAACCTGGTTTTTCAGATTAGGGGCTACTACTCTTAATCACTACAATACCAGATCTCAAATACCAGATGTCCAGCTATCAGCTGAAAGCTGGCAACCCTTTAACAAACACCATTCTTAAAATACAAAAATACACTCATACTCAGTGACAAATATTTACCTGCAGGGAAGGGAAATCCAATTTACAGCACAACCCAGCAACAGATATTCTATAGCAGTGGTCCCCAACCTTTTTCGGGCCGGGGACCGGGAGATGGGAGAGGGAGGCCTGGGGATTGGGGGGGATAGGAAGTGCAGGGGCGCCAGTGGGCTCAGATGCACAGGTGTGGCATCTCCGTGCCGGCGCGTTTGCACGTGTCCGTGCCCCCCCCTCCGGTGCCAAAGTGGCCGATAGTTCCCGGCGCAGCAAGTGCCGCGCCATGGAGGAAAGGGATGCGAGCCCACTTGAGCGCCAGCGCCTCCCTCCCCCCCTGCCGTGGCCTGGCACCGAGGGCTCCACGGCCCGGTACTGGTTCAAAGCCCGGGGGTTGGGGAATACTGTTCTACAGTATTAGGACTCTGCTATAATAAAACTTAATAATGGTGAATTTTAATGTTACAATGCCGTCAGGTTCCTTGGCAGTCCCCAGGGAAACACCACCTTCTGCTGGCCTGACAAGCTCCTTCCCCCATCGGGAGGCTCTGGGAGGTCTCAAATTGGGCTCGGCTTGGCTTCTGCCTACTGCCTATACCCCAGCAGTAAGGTGGTTTCTGGCACTATAATACTGCCCACTTCCTTCCATACCTCCTTTCAGAAATCTGCTTTTATTCTTACCTCTTCCCCCCCCCCCCCAACCAAGGTTTTATTACTCCCCACTAGCCCTGCCTCCCAGGCTTTGCATCCTGGCTGACTTGGGGCCCTTATTCTCAGGTGTGCCCTGCCCCCTTTTCTCACCACTGGGCCCTGAGGATAAAGCTCGCTGGTGCATCCTCTGTTGCCCTCCCTTGCCTCTGTGGCTCTTTAGCATCTTCTGGCTCTGGTGGCTGGCAGGTCAGTCCTCCCAACTGGGCTCCAAGGAACTTGGGGTTTGGGGGGGTCCCAATGACACTGCCTTCTACCATTCCGTGACTTTCACTGGGACACTCTTTAAGCCTTGGACTGGGAGCGAGACTCTCCTTCAAGCGTGAAGAAGCCTCTGCCTCCTGGATAGAGAGCTCATTGCAGTCATGGCTCTCCTATCACTTGCCTCCCTGGCTTGGACTCCAGAGCCTCCTTTATACCCAAATCCCCCCTTCCAATACCTCCTCTACCTCCCTAGCCCTGCCATCCCATTTGCTGTCTCCACTTTCTTTCCCTGTGAGTCTTGCTTGCTGAGTAAGCCTCTTGAGATCTGGTTCACTAACAGCTGTGGGTCTTACCAGCCCTGCCAGCCTTCTGAGACCTGGTCCCCTGACAGCTACCAACCTCAGAAACAGCCTGGCTCATGTCAGTTTGGTCATTTTCTCCCAATCTTGTCTTGTGCTCCTAGTGGGTGCCCCTCCCCGCCCTGAGTGCCTGGCTATTCTCTAGCTCTCTGAAGTGCAGAGTATTCATTAGTTGTGTGCTAATGTCTTATCTGGCTGTTCCAGGTTAGAATGTAAACAACTATCTACTATAGCCTTAACAACTGCTTGTTGCTCAGACAACCTGTCCCTTATTTTCACACTTTTACTGATCAAATTGATTGACTGTGGGAAAGGATATTCCCACTCAAAATATAGTGATTTGGGGGCTGTGGGGACGAGGGTATAATTGCTCTGATTTTCCGGGACAAACTTGTCTTCAACAATGTCTGCCTGCATGTGATCTTATTTTGATGCTGCCTGATAGGATACTTAAAATGCCATTTCCTTTGTCCTCACTACAGTTAGTAATTAAGCTCTGTTTACATAATCCGTTATCCTGGGACAACAATCCCTGAACTTACTGCAACCTCTTATTTACCAAAGTGAATCAGAAATTGATTGAACTGTTGGCAAGATAAGGAAGTCTTGACTCACTCATCTCCCTTTCATCTACAAGATCAGTAACAGGATTGTTATCTAGATGAACGCATAAAACTGCCTTATATTTAGTCAGCTCGCTGGTCTATCAAGGTCAGTATTATCAACCGGTTCATGAGCCAAAATTCAGCACAAACCGTTGGTCAGTTTGGTTCAACTGTTTGGGTCTGCCTGTCAGCCTGCTTGGTTTAAATGGCTGCAAAACATTTAACCTGTCTGTTTTGCTCTCGCCCCCCTACTTCCAAGCAGGGGAAAGTGAAATAGACCAGTGAAATGGTTGCAAGCCATTTAACCAGTCTATTCCCCCCCCCCTGCTTTCAAGGATAGTCCATTGGCTGTTAGTTTTAAATGGCTGTAAATCATTCAACATATCAATCTTGTTCCATTCCCCCACTTTGAAGCAGGGAGGAGCAAAATGGATGGGTTAAATCACTGCCAACCAGACAATCCCCCCTCCTTTCTCCTGGCCACAGCTGGAGGTCTGAATTGAAAGAATTCAAGCTCAGTTCCGGACCACCCTGAACTGAATATTGTCTACTGGGCTTGGAAACAGCTCTAAACCTCAAGGAGAGATCTTCCACATCACCTACTATTTCCTGATCCTTTTAACTGGAAATGCCGACGGGAGGAGTAGATCTTGGGACGAGCCCTAGATTAACCATTAAGCAAAGTAAGTAGGTGTTTAGGGCACCAAGTAACGGGGGGCACCAGAGGATTTCCCCCCTAGCTGTCATGCCTTTAACTCTTTCACTGTCACATTCGACTGCTATTTAGTGTTAATTTTTAAAAAACATTAATTAAAAAATTATATTTAATATATAGTTGTGGGAACCGGTCTAGAAGAAAACTGATTTTTCAGTCTCTTATTTTAGCTTCAGCATCTATCGAGTCTTAATGTCTTGTTCAGTTAAGCAATGGAAGCAATGAGGGGCCCCATTGTTGGGCTGTGCTTAGGGCCTCAGTTGGCCTTAATCTGGCCCTATCTGGGACTTTCTGCATGCAAAGCTGGTAGCCTATTACTGATTCATGGACGTTCCCTTAGTGGGTGCAGTTTTCACTGCTGTAGAGACACACACTGACTCATTCATTCAATTCACCTGTTCTTCCCTGAGATAATGGGGGGAGGGGTGTGGATAAAAACTAAACCTACCAGCTTGTGGCATTGTAGCAATCTGCTCTGACACTCCTGAGCAAGGAGAATCTCTGAATTGCAACTGTACACACAAACACTTAGCTTGGGTCTGTATCAATGCTTTTATTGGGGCTGGTTTAACAATGGCTGTGCACTGGTTTACCACCTGCTCATCGTGCAGTCTATATTGTGGCATGACTCAAATTCCTACTCGGCACCTAGCCATTAGACCTCCCCTGCAGACTCATGCGATTACTGTCTAGAGGTCTGGTCGAATTTCAAAACAATTGTCTTGTGCCACACTGTTCTTGGTTTTCAAGATGCAGCTTATCTTTTGTAGCCCTTATGTCTGTTTCAGAGCAATGGCTGAGCAAGGCTCAGAAAGAGCTTTGCTTAATTTTTCTTTGTTCCTTGAAAGCAAGTGGGGCAACTCTGATAATTAAGTGCAATAAAGAGAGGGTGCCATATCAGCCTGATTACTATGTAGGAAGCTTGTATATGCATTTGCCCTTGTCGTGTCATCCGCACATCCTTGTCTGTCTCATTCGCTCTCTCAAACAGCTGTCTTTGTTCTCTCCAACTCACTCCAATTCAGTGCAAGTAATTCTCTAATTCCTGAGGAGATTCTCCCCTGCCTTCAGTCTTTTATTGGGGGAGCCATCACGGCAAGTCAGGCAAACATTACCTCGGGAGCACTTTGTATAGGTCCCACACATTCCCCCCAGCATCTGCTCTTTCCTATAGCAACCCTGCTAGGAGTGAGTGTGCTACACAGACCCTCTGTTGTATGACAGACTTTGTCACCTAGTTTGGTTGGGAGGGGAGGAGAAGCAAGTCATTACTTCACTGTCTCCCAGGGACATGGCTAATTGCTCAGCACACAGGCCTTTCAGGAATACCGTATGGTTCATGCTAATCCACATTCTCCAAAGCCTAATGGAGGAAAATGCGAACACATTGTATCACCTAACCGGAGCAAGGCTCTTCTCTTGCAGCGGTGAGGTTAGAGAGAAAAGGATCTCTCTTTCAATGATCATTAGTAGTGACATGTTTCACACAAAGAAAATTTTTAAATATCCAGAATCACTATTTCCATCACAATGGAATGATGACATCTTATTGGGGCCTCGTCCCATTCCTCCCCCCGCCTCCATTATGAGGCTAGCAGTTCTTGATTTTTAATTTTTAATTGATTTTATGCTAATTTTATTGAATTTTAAATTTTAAGATTTTAGCTTCTATCGCACTTGTATGTTTTTTGGCTTTAATATTGTTTGTTCTACTTATGCCATGTTGTATACCACCCTGAAGTGTCCATTTGTAAGGGAGTGGCATAGAAGTCTCAAAATAAACAAATAAACAAACAATGAAAGACCTGGTATACATTTAGCCACCAAACAAACTGGCATGCAGTGATCTATAGTCAGAATGCTGGACTTGGTGGACTTCTGATTGGAATAATATTTAGATGACCCCCTTAAATGTGCACCTTATTCAGGGGCATTTTCCTTCAGGTCCTCCTGTCTCATCTTGCTTCCCTCAGTGCTCTGCTCTCTATTCTAGAGTAAGTAATGGCTACATTGCAGCTAGGGAACAGGGACTGAACAAAAGGGGAGTTGGTGCTAGGAGTGCTAGGAGTTGGGGGGGCAGAACAAATGCCCCCGGAGGCATTTGCTTGGAGGATCACTGTTTATGTTGGAGAAGAGAATGGAAGGGTGTAGCTTCATTCCAAAGTACCTCTCGTGTTCTGAAAAGGGCTTTAGTTACGTAGCTTTTAGAGAAATATCCTTTGATGACAAATTTCAAAGTTAATCATTTTCCCCGTGCTGGATGAAGTGTGCATGCATTGAATAAAATTTTGTTGGTCTTAAAGATGATTGTCAAAAAAGCTTGGAGGAATAGAGATGAACACCATCTCCCTGAGGATTAGCAAGTGATGTTGTGATTCAGAAAGTCAGACTTCTACAGAACACCTCATCTAGAACCATCTCAGAAAATATGTAGCTCACACAAACACTTTTTAAGTGATCCCATGAGAACACAAAACAAAAAAGGACATACTTTCCATGAGACTTTCCCCTACGGCAATTGTGTTCATAGGATAGAAAGATTCTGTTCACACAATCATTCGGAAGAAAATCATGACATTTCCTCCAAGAATGCTAGGAGCTGGTCTGCAGCAGCACTTTCAAGTACCTTGCCCAGAAAGGTCAAGTGCGAAACTGGGCAATAGCTGGCCGGGTCCCGCAGATCCAACAATGGCTTCTTAAGGAGGGGGCAAACCACCGCACCCTTCAGTAGCTCAGGGAACTCTCTGGTAGACAGGGAGAGATTAATAATATTCCTGAGCTGGCCTCCTACCCACGGGCCTCCTTTTCTGAGGAGCCATGACAGGCAGAGATCAAGGGGGCAAGTGGTGGCCCTCACCGACCCCAGCAGCTTGTCCACTTCAGGTAAAGAGAGCCAGCTGAAGCCATAAAACATCACTTCCAAAGGTGGCCAACAGGCCTCCAGTTCATTTACTGTATCAACTATGGTCTAGTACTGTAGTACTGTAATAATAATAATAAAGGTAAAAGAGTTGAGGGCAAAGATGATGTCAAGGGACAATCTCATCTATAGAAGCCATCATACAGGACTGCCAATTCTCCACTAAGGCTGCCAATAAGACTCCAGGAGGCATTGTGTCCTGCAGAGCATTCTGGAAACCAAGTGGATCCATGTGTCTCTGTGAGCAAACAAAAATATATCCGGTGCCCAATTGGAGAGGGGGCAGTATCCCGAGCCAGGCCCACAGGGCATCGTAGTCTGACCATGGAATGGCCAAAGCTGCATCCAGAACCACTAATATCCCAGCCCTGAAGATCAAGTTGAGGGTGTGGCCAGCCTGATGGGTGGGCCCAGCAACAAATTGCCATGGACAACACCAAGTCCCAGCCCAATCCCGGTAGCAGTATGGATCAAAAACCTGGGAAACTGCAAGGCCCAGTCAGCCACCACCTCCAGGAAGCTCCACAGGACATCTGGCGGGGCATTGGGCAGGTAGTAAACCAGCCAGATGGCCAAGCTCTCGACTGAGTCCAACCCAGTACTAACACACTTGACCCTACTGATCTCTGGGACCAAGAGAGGCCTGTAGGAGAAAGCCTCCTAGACCAGGATTGCCACCCCTCCTCCCCTACCACTGATCCAAGATTGGTGGAGAGCTGATTATCCAGATAGGGTCAGTTTTTTCAAGGTGACTGTCTCGCCTTCCTGCACCCATGTCTTGGTCACGCAAGCAAGGTCCGTCCCTGAGTCTGCAAAGAAATGATGCAGAGTCGAAGCCTTGTTGTTAATTGACCTTGCATTGCACAGGATCAATGTTGGATCCCCTCTAGCCTCCACCTTCACATGTCTGGGAATGCAATGAAGGTTAGAAGAGGATCGGGTACATACAACCACACTCCCAACTCTTCTCTTGTCCAACCTCACCCCCCTGCTATATCACACCTGGCCCATCACTGTTGGGATCCCTGCCCCCCTTAACCCCGAAATAATGCCCCCCTCCTTTTCATGCTCCAGCAGAGGGGAATGCTCCCACTAACCTAATCTAGCTTACTTACCCCGGCTGCACTAATACCCATCCTAAATCTCTCAAACCTACCCACCCTCTAATACAATCCCACCCAGCCCAACCACCCACAACCCAACCCACTTACCTACTAGCTGACTCAGTACCCAATATGCAACACTAACTAAACCAAAGGGAGGCGTCGAACGAGATCCCACTAAACAGGAGTTCTCTCAGCTCTACTTTCCCCCACCGGAATACAAAACTCAATCTATTCCCCTCCACAGATCTTAAGAACAACCCCACACAGAGCCCTCAGACCTAAGCCAGGGTCTGATGAGCGTAAGTCGATAGATGGAACAGCTCAACTCTCCTCTTCACCACTGAGTGACACCGGAGAACCATCTCTAAAACCTGGAGCAAAGAACTCTGGAAGATCTTCAGCTTGCCAACAGATTGAGCAGGATAGACAGCTGGCTGCCCTGCATATTCCAAGTCACCGGGTCTTAAAGGCGAAATCCCGCCTCCTCTTCTCAGACTGCCACTCCACTGGATAGCTCCGCCACACAGAGTCTTGCCGGGCTTCAGGTCAATAAAAAGCACTCCAGGGAACTCCCAGTCACTGATCCGATGGTCTTCCACCCTCACAAGGACTCTGAAGCCCTGCAGATCCAGTGCCCACACGAGCCAGAGGGTCAAGCCCTGCAGCCAAATCTGCCACTCCCAGAATGTGCTCTTCCACTGGTGGCTTGTTTTTCTTAGTTTTTTTTTTTTTTCCAGATTGATTATTGGTTAGATTTCTGGAATAAGTAGGCATTTCAAATAAATAAATCAATATATTTCCAATACAGATGTAATCTTGGACAGTGTCATCCTAAGCAGAGTTACCCCCTCCTGAACCTATTGACTTAAATGGACTCTGTTTAGTATTGCACTTCAAGATTCATTTTAAGTGCTGCTTTTAACTTAAACTTTTAAACCTGCTGGTCTCTTCAACAGCTCTTAACTTACAGGTTTGAAATTGATGATTTTTATGGAGAATGAATTTTATTTCCTAGCACTAACATTATTTATTGTGTTTGCGGGAGTAATTGTGATGTTGCCTTAATTTTGATGCAAACTGCTCTGAATACTTAATACATTAAGCAAATAAGTAAAATAATATTCATTTCAGTCAACTGAATACTGGGTTATCATAGGCATCCATCCAATATGTTATACACACACACACACAATACCTTTATTGGCATAAAGCAGATTAGCAAAATGAACAGAGATAGTCAGGATACATCAAGCAGTTTAAGTTTAAAAACTGAAGACAAAAATTCAGCCATAATAAAGGTGACATTGGCATCCTTATCACTCAACAAAAATTGGCAGATCAGATCTTTTGAATGATTTCTTCATTTGGGTATGAGAGGTATAACGTGCCTTCGCTGGACAATAAAAAAGGGTCAATCCAGTAAGATATGTTGCATGGTGTCAGGAGTGTTTAACTCACAGGGACATAGTCTATTTTCGAAATGAGAATATATGTTATATAAAGGAACAGTTGGCTTCTTAATGCAAATAAAAGTTGTAAGATAACTTGACACAAAGGATGCTTGTGCGTTAGGAATTGTACCCATAGCAGCCGGTCCCGAACAATGATCCTTTAATTATCCACAACAGGATTGGATTTATATTGCTGGACTGACAAGATAATGACAGCTACCCTGAAGACAGTCTGACCTCTGGTCTGATTGGCAGCTATTCCCATGCATATATAATATCAATGCCCTGTCTGCAGGGCCCTGTTTCCTTGAATGATTCCTAAGCCTTCCCACTTCCTTTCTTTTCTTCATTGTCTTGCCTAGTTGCTATATGCATCTTCATGTTTTCCTTTCCATTTTTTGTTCCTGAAGAACCAGAGTGAACCTATGAGATAATCACTACATTCTTCAGTTGTGTATGGATTTGATGTTTTTTGATGACAAATGCCACTACCTCTTGACCCCATATTCACTGGGCTGTGCCTCTAGTGATGTCATCACTGGAGAACATCTCTTACATTGTCATACATCCTACATTTTCAAGAAAGCTACCAAAGACCAATTTTGCATAGGCAGAAAAGGACAGAGTGATGTCGGGGCTAACCTCTGTGTCCATACAACATTGCCGCCAGGCTGTCACCCTCCTGGGCTTGGCACTGATGGAGCCCTAAAAGCCCCATGCTAAGGGAAAATGGATTCTTCCGTGTTCTCTTTCGGCACTGTGGGGGCCAATAGGGCCTGTCCTGTGGCAAGCCCAACAGGACAGGAAGAACTGGGCCTTCCAGACCCGGTTCCTCCCCACCCTACAGTGGCCTGCAGGGGGCACAAAATGCCATGGACAGCTTCATGGCACTTCATGCCACCACAGGGCAGACGAGGGCTTTTAAAAAAGAAATTGCAAGAAGGTGGGATTGCATGGAACACAATCCTACCAGCAAAATAACACACATCCCCACATGGTGGGACTGTCCTGCCGCCACTGTGTTTCCCAGGGGAATACATTTCAGTACCAGAGACACATTTCAGTGCTGGAATGTGTTCCCCGTGGGGACACAGCACAATGCAGAGTGTGCAGTTCCACAGCAACGCACCAGCAGCAGCCCAGAGTAGCACTGCTGGTGCAGAATTGGCCATTGTGAACAAACAGGCACAAACTTTATTCCGAAATATGGAACTCACTGTGGTTTTGAAAAACACATTCCTTCTAATAGAAGTTATCTGGCAAATATGAGCACAGGGATTGCATAAAGGAAACCCTTCTCTGGAAAGCATCTGCCAAAAAAATAATATAATATGAACTTAGGTGAGATTCTGATTACTCTTGGGACTGCAGCATCAAGCATCAGCAAGATTTTAAGCAAACAGATTGCTGAGGTAGAAGCAATGAGAGGATTATAGCTGATATCTGTGTTTACTCACCACAGAGCATGAGAGCAAGAGGCTCTCACATTGACAGGTGTAAGGACAGAAGAGCAACAAGATACCAACACTAGATATTTTAGGCAGGCTAAGGGGAAAATGATGCTAAAATAAAGTCCATTCTCCCAGTACAGAAAACAAAGATGAAAACACAATTGGTGAGGCCTCTCCAGCTGAACACTTATAATGCATCAAACAAAAGGATTGTGAAGACCAGAATACCATCTTACTGTGGCTGATCCTGGTGGGTTTCAATAAACACAATTAGGACTCAGAATTTTATTATTTCTTTCAAATATTTATGATGTATTGCCATGCCTGTTAGGCACAGGAAGTATGTGAATAATAGATCTCTGAAGATACTTCCAGCTCACCCCAGGACTTTGCCTTGTCCCTTTTGCATTTGTTATGCCTGGCGCTGGATTTTGAAAGGTTTCTTGCAATTAACTGTGCTACTTGAGAACTGGCACCTGTGCTTCCAAGACAACTCTTGGCTCCTGAGGATTAATTTAGGAAGGAAATCTCTCTCCAAACTTTGGATCCTTGATATAAGAAACGCTTGGTTGCAGGGATTTCCGTCCCATGAGTTTGTTTCTTTGTGCAGGAGCTATAGATGCATACAGTACAGTATGAATTCCTTTATTTATTTATTTTGCAGGTGATTACTTTAAAGCTAATAATCTGATATCAAATTAAAGTAGGGTTTTTTTCCCCCACTGAGCAATTATGGGTCTGACTCCTCTGGTTAACAGCTGGGTACTAAATTTGGTCCTGTGATCCTTTGACTCTCAGGTGTAGCCTTATGCCTCTGGCATGGAAAACTGAACCTATGATAATTTATTTATACATGCCTTTCAAGCATAGCAGCAGGAGGATAAATAATCCATAATATGATTTTAAAATTATAAACAATTAAATGAATATAATATAATAATAATAATAACAGCAACCACCCAAGGAAGGTTGACAATTCTAACTTCTGATGCTCTTATTCAGAAATAAGTGACTGAGGTAGTCTCAGGTTACCCAGTAAAAACATACTTCCCACCCCATTTTCTCAGGGGACAGTTTTGCTTACATGCACCTTAGAATTCCCCCAACATCTCAAAGACTTCAAGTTCAGAATTAATATTCTATGCACAACTATGAGGATGAAATAAGAATGTGAAAATAAACTGGTAAATGTTCTTCAATGAGGTCTTGTCTTCCATGCTTCTGGAATCACACTGCATATACACAGATTTAGTAAAGATTTCAGCACATGATAATTTGGGTTGTCAAACTTTCAGAGAATATGGATGCTGAGATAAGCTTGAAAATAGGTTTAGTAGGTTTGCAGAGATATTATCCAGTGGTCAGGAAACATAGATTCAGTGTTCTGCACAATTATTGATCTCTTCCCATTTGTTCCCTCTTAATAAAACAGTAAGGGGTGTTGGGGGGGGCTCAGTCCGTGATGAGGAAGGGCAACAATTGGTCCCATGGCCCTGGACTGACAAGCGGAAGGGCCAATCGGAAGGCGCAAAGCGCCTTCCGATTGGCCCCTCACCAGGACAGACCAAAATTCCATCCAGCCAGGGGCAGTCTGGATAAATAGCTGCTAGTCTGCTCCTGACCACCGAAGGGAGAGGAGGTCAGTAGGGCTGCCAATGGGGATGAGAACAGAGGCTTGGACAGGCTGTGCCAGCCCTTTTCGCCCCAAGGCTGTCCTAACTGCCATGTCCAACTGCAAATGGCCTCAGAACCCTGACGGAGCTGGCAGGAGGCTGGTGAATGTGCTCCCCCTCCCCTCCCTTCAGGCCTGCTGCGAAGGAGCCTCTGACAGGCCCTGACTGAGGGGAGGAGGCCTTTCCAAGAGCAACGCAGGGGAGCCTGAGGGCCTTCCTTTTGAGGGGGGGGGAATTTCCCCTTCTGCCAAACAGTTGCCTGACAGGGAGGCCACAGAAAAGCCCCTTTTCACTTAAAATACTGCTCTGACTGGAGGTTAGACACAGCCAATCTATGTGTCTTCCTTCTTTGCATCTCTCTGCAGATTTGAGGCCACTGCACAGCGTTATTCTGCAGGCAAAACTGGTTCTTTTGTCTCCTGTTTCATCTGCACAACAACCCTGTGCAGTAGGCCTCAAGTCTTTGAATTCAGCAACAACCTGTGTGGGAAGCCTTAAATGTTTCTTCTCTACCACAACCCTGTCCAAAGTAGCCCTTTCTGCCTGGGGAACTGATCCTTATACTCTGCAGGTGAGCTGTAATTCTAGGAGCTCTCCAGGCCCCACCTGGACGTTGGCTACCCCTGGGTTGGAAATATTCCTGGAGATTTGGACGTGGAACTTCAAAATCATACGATGAGTCAGAGTCTAGCCTTCAAAGGAGCCATTTTGCCTGCAGTTGGGAGGAAGTGGTGCAGTATGTGTCCCTCCTGGGCTATGGGCTATGGCCAGCCCTTACCAGCAACTGTTTGTATTCTGGGGCATAGACAGGCAGACCAGCATCAGTCTGGAAAGTGCAGGAAGATCTAAATAAATATTTACAGCCTGAAACTGTAAATAGTGAACAAGTAAATGGCTGGAAACACATGACTTTTTTCAACCTTGGCCTGGCAAATAAAAAAACAGTGTAAAAAACCTTACTAAGGTCAAGACTGCTGTGCACAGACAGTCTTCCTCTTAGGGTTGCCAGCTTCCATGTAAGGCTCTCTACCCTACCTCCCTCATGGAGAGTCTGCTATGGGGAGAGAAAGGGAAGATGATTGGAAAATGCTTTGAGTCGACATTAGACACCTGAGGCCTGCTGGGTCACTGCAGCCCATTCCCAGTTCTCTCCGACCTCTCACAGCCCCACGTACTTCACAGGTTGACTATTGTGGGGAGACGAATGGAAAAGGTGTTTGTAAACCTCTTTGAGACTCCTTTGGGTAGTAAACAACAGGGTACAAAAATCCATTCTTCTAAGGAAGCAACCATGAAAGAAGCATGTGGTTACATAACATTTTATCCACAACAACAGTGAAAAAATGGAAAAGAAGGAACAGGGTGGACACCTGTGTACTGTGACTACCCCATGTGTATTAGGGCATTTCAGTTTCTTTGGCCTAATTCACACAAGAAGGGAAATGACGCAGAACTGGGGGGAATTGGTTGCCATGTAATCTTCCCCTAAGAAAAGTCTCCAGTCTGATTTTCCCTTCACATATCTGAAGACATGGCTCTGGAAAGCTCATCTGTAACCACTGTGGCCCATTATGCACGGCCGCCGAAATGGCGATTTCGGGTCACATGGAAAACGCGGAGGGGGAAGACGCGACGCACAGCGGTTATGCACGCGGCGATCCGGGCGCCGCTTCTGGTTATGCCCCGGTCACCCGGAAGCTGCGCTTTCTTCCGCGTTTCGCTAACGCGGCTTTTTCGGCAGCATGCACCGAAGCTGCGGCCGGTTGCAGCCGGCACCGTGCGTTATCGGTGATTTTAGTCGCTGCCATTCCACCCCGAATGTGCGCTAAAACCCCCGTGCATAATGGGTCTATGCCACAATTCCCAAAGGTCAGTCCTCTCCCACACTCAACAAACATTCCAAACCACAGGTTATTGACACCCATATCTCCACACCCATGTCCTCATTTGCCACCACACCACCACAACATCCCACACAACATACACATTCAACCCCATGCCCTTACAAACTGGACAACCCCTCCCCTTCCTTTTCCCACTGCCAAGCTCTAGCGCCAGTTGTATTCTTGGATACAATGGGTTTTGCCCCTAGTATTGAATAAATCCTGGAAAATGTTGGTATCATTTAAGATGAAGGATTTAAATTACCATGGCACATAATTTGAAATTCACTGCAGGGTACACAACTCTAATTTCAGAAACTCCTGTATTTTCTGAATGTGAGAATTTGAGCTGGTTTTTAAAATCCTTTTTAATGAGGATGTACAGTTCAAATGCTGCCCAGGAGGGTAGCTATGAGTCCATCAGCAAAAAGTCCATCAAAGCATCATTTCTAATTTTAAAAAACACAACATGAGGAAAAATATGAATTAATACTGTAATGCATGTATCTCTAGCTCAGATATAAATAAATTTTTGCCAATTTGGGAAGGAAATCCCTGTACCAAGATTCCTTACATCAAGGATCCAAAATTTGGACAGAGATTATTGTAATCTCATTTTATTCCAAACCAAATGAACCCAATGTTCACTCAGCCTATATAGCTGAAAGATTTCAACATATACTGCTCCAATTAGAACATTCAACCAATCAGTCTTAGCAATGAGCAGATTTTTGAGCTGTTTTATGTTGTTTCTCTGATGAGTTTTAACCTTTCACTACTTTATTGACAATGTCTTTGGAGGGGGCGGGGGGTGTTTCACCCTTAAAAGTATATACAGCAAGGCATTTTACTTACTGTTCAATACAAGATGCCATATTTTGAATGAATTAACACTACAATAAAAACCAAGGCTGTGCATAGGCATCTATGGGCTCATTTGGGATGAAGGTCATCAGTTGCTGTTCCTCAGAATGCACAAATGTGTTTTAGAATCACATCCAGATATAGACAGATAGACACACATATACACATAACCAAAGTACATATTAAAAACACCCTATTTCGATGCTAAAACACCCTTTAATAACTAAATGAGCTATGAAGGTAGAAATCCAGCATCAGATTAGTCATTAGTTGAGAGCCAGTTTGGTGTAGTGGTTAGGAGTGCGGACTTCTAATCTGGCATGCCGGGTTTGATTCTGCGCTCCCCCACATGCAACCAGCTGGGTGACCTTGGGCTCGCCACGGCACTGATAAACTGTTCTGACCGAGCAGTGATATCAGGGCTCTCTCAGCCTCACTCACCCCACAGGGTGTTTGTTGTGGGGAGAGGAATGGGAAGGCGACTGTAAGCCGCTTTGAGCCTCCTTCGGGTAGGGAAAAGTGGTATTGTTGTTGTTGTTGTTATGTGCGAAGTCGTGTCCGACCCATCGCGACCCCATGGACAATGATCCTCCAGGCCTTCCTGTCCTCTACCATTCCCTGGGGTCCTTTTAAGTTTGCACCTACTGCTTCAGTGACTCCATCCATCCACCTCATTCTCTGTCGTCCCCTTCTTCTTTTGCCCTCGATCACTCCCAGCATTAGGCTCTTCTCCAGGGAGTCCTTCCTTCTCATGAGGTGGCCAAAGTATTTGAGTTTCATCTTCAGGATCTGGCCTTCTAAAGAGCAGTCAGGGCTGATCTCCTCTAGGACTGACCGGTTTGTTCGCCTTGCAGTCCAAGGGACTCTCAAGAGTCTTCTCCAGCACCAGAGTTCAAAAGCCTCAATTCTTTGACGCTCGGCCTTCCTTATGGTCCAACTTTCGCAGCCATACATTGCAACTGGGAATACCATAGCCTTGACTAAACGCACTTTTGTTGGCAGGGTGATGTCTCTGCTTTTTAGGATGCTATCTAGATTTGCCATAGCTTTCCTCCCTAGGAGCAAGCGTCTTTTAATTTCTTTGCTGCAGTCCCCCTCTGCAGTGATCTTGGAGCCGAGGAAAATAAAATCTGTCACTATCTCCATTTCTTCCCCATCTATTTGCCAGGAATTGAGAGGGCCGGCTGCCATGATCTTTGTTTTCTTGATGTTGAGTTTCAAGCCAACTTTTGCACTCTCCTCCTTCACCTGCATCAACAGGCTCTTTAGTTCCTCTTCACTTTCTGCCATTAGAGTGGTATCATCTGCATATCTGAGGTTGTTGATATTTCTCCCTGCAATCTTGATCCCAATTTGTGACTCCTCTAATCCCGCCTTTCTCATGATGTGCTCTGCATACAAGTTAAATAGGCAAGGCGACAGTATACAACCTTGCCAAACTCCTTTCTCAATTTTGAACCAATCCGTGATTCCATGTTCAGTTCTCACTGTTGCTTCTTGACCTACATATAAATTTCAAAAGTGGTATATAAGAACCAATTCTTCTTCTTCTAGTGGCTTTCCAGCATTTTACATGGAATGTCACATTATGATTCTCTGCTGACAGGGTAGAAAACTTGGTTGTGTGCTTGATGCACAGAGCTCTTGGGCCTCAGGGAACAGATTTGTTTCTTTGTGGCTAGGGTTGCCGACCTGTAGAGACACAGATAGAGATAGAAGTATGTGGGTGAGTCCCTGCTAGAACAGCATCTCCTGTGCTGATAGCTCTTCTGCTATAGTAGAGACTGAGTTCTTGTTTTGCATCCTTGCATGCACAGACTGAAACTGAAGTGATGCATGGTGGCAGCGTTTCATTTGACAGATAGCTTTTGTCAGTTGGTTGTGAGTGTAAGAGAGGGAGAGATTAGACTAAGTTACTGTTAAAGATTGTATTTGACTTTTCTTTAGTACATAAGTAAACATATTCAGTTTTACTACAGAAGATATACCTTATTATTTAAAATAAGAAGAAAATAACTAAATAATTGCTGTTTTCACAAGACAGCTTTAATATACAATTTTTCTCACTCCATTTAGCAAACTGTGACTGGGAGATTAGTGTAAATTCACCATTAGTGTAAATTCACCATTTCAAGATTTTGTCATTTTCTTCCAGTTAAGATATTGATAAAAATCAAAATATTACCCTCAATATTTTACCATTAAACCCAAGAGGCTTTTGGTAGTAATTACTAGGCAGAACGTTAAAGGCCAAGACCTCAAGGATTTCATTCTCAGAAGTGGTATTGGTATGCGCAGGCCAATCTACATAGGCTCAGATTAGGCGTCTCAATATGTGGATGACAACTGGTACCAGAAGGAAGGGTTTAGGTTTCTTAGGTACTTAATAACTTCATTGGACAATAAAATCAGAGTCCAGTAGCACCTTTAAGACCAACAAAGATTTATTCAAGGCGTGAGCTTTCAAGTGCAAGCACTCTTCCTCAGACTTGCACTCGAAAGCTCACGTCTCTTTGTTGGTCTTAACGGTGCTACTGATTTTATTGTGCTACTTCAAACCAACACAGCTACTCATTTGAATCCTTCTTTGAACAACAAAGAGAATCCTTATTTGAACCAGAAAGGAAATATGCTGCCGGCACTTAACAGCAAAAATGTGGCAGAGCAGCTTTAAAACTAATTCCCTGGGGGAAAGTCAACAGGCACTGGGGAACCTCTGTCTTAGGATAACTCAATCCAAAGGGACAAGTATAAACACTCAGGGTAATATTGGCTGGCACACAACAGAACACTTGAGAGTAAGAGTGGTGTCATACCTGCACCCATTGATCCAGCACCAGGGGGTGCCCCAGAGGTGGTGGATCTCCTAGAGGCTCCAAGAGACCCAGCAGCCATAGACCAGGAATTGCCTGATCTCCCTGGGGACAAGCAGCATGGGCCCAGCCAGGCTGAGATGCAGCTGAGTTATGTCAAGCCCCTGGACAAGACAGCTAGCAGCTTGGAAGACTCACCAGAGGAGCAGCATCAGAGATCACAGCTGAAGGCTCCAGCAGGCCCCAAACGGCAGTGTTGGAGGAGGTGATCTACCCTGACAGCTGTCAGGAGATCAGCATGCCTGGCAGCACACTGTCAGGGCAGCACACTGTCAGTGCACCAGCTTCCTCCAATGAAGTTTGACTCCAGCTGTAGGCCCTCTGACTGAGGGCTGCTCTACCTAGCTTCTGGCTATATCAGAAGGGCCTTAAGAGAAAGTGCTTCATGGGGGCAACAGGTACATTACCCTGCCTGTCTCCTGAGACTCCTGTTCTGGTTCATTATGGCAAAGCTCTGTTCCTGTGACTCCTGGTTCTTTGACTCTTGGCTTATCTTCTGACTACACTCTGGCTCTTTGACCCATACTCTGGCTTGTCTCTTGTCCACGCTCTGGCTCTTCAACATTCAGCTTGTCTTCCGACCATAGGCTCTTTGACCTATGGGTGGCTCCTGATTCTGCTCCTGAATCTAGTCTGTGTTTAAACACTCTCCCTGGCTTATGATCCCGGCTCGACTTGACTATGTTCCCCTCCCCGCTTGCTATAAACTCTGTTCCCTTTGGCTCCCAACCTCTTTGATTGGATTCTGCTTAGACTTCTACCTCAGCACAACCACCCAGCCAAGTGGATGCAGCCTGGCAGGGCAGCAAAAGTAGGATGACAAAGGGGCCTACAATATCAGGACTAAGTCTAAAGATAGCCCAGGAAGTCTGATCCTGTCAGATCTCTAAAGCTAAGCAGGGCTGACCCTGGCTAGTATTTGGATGGGAGACCTCCAAGGATTTGAGTGGTGATTCTGTTAGATCTGTGGGTTCAGAGACCAGGATACTGGGAGTTCATTTCAGCAATTTATTGTGAACACAGCTTGATGGTAGAAAGAGGCAATACCTGGCCCAAAGAACCCCACAACAAACCCCAATTTACATACAAAAGCCACACAGTAGATCTTCCCTCCAGTGCATGCTAGTGGCCAGTTTCACTTTAAACTGACTAGATCCAGCCGATAGGATCCGGCCATGCATTGGTCAATTCCGGAGCAGGCTTACAATCCTGCCTCAGTCCTCAGGCTTGGTCCTTGGTAGAACTGCAGACACAACAGATTCCTCCAAGGAACACTAGGGTCATGATACAGGGGCAGGCACTGGAAAACCACCTCCAAACATCCTTTGTCTGGCTGCCAGACAATCCTCAGCTCCCCTGGTCACACTATACGTACCATAATCAGGAGATGACAACATCATGGAAAGCTAAGCCATGACAGACCATGAGGTGCCTGAGCCTTCAGATCACCAGATGCTGTCGGGGAACTTGTAGCCAGCTGTGGCCATAAGACCAGAAGTCCAGAAGGCTCAGGAGCAGGAGCCACCACCAGAATCTGAGATTGCTGTGGGACCTATGAGGGAGAGTGGACAATTGCCAAGGAGCCCTCAGTACTTTAACAGAAGAGAAGACAGAAATTCCAAGCAGAAGGGCAGTTCAGCTGGCTGAATACAGAACTAGCTGCCCAAGTAGTGTCTGCTGACCATGAGGCAGCTGGAGAGCTTGAGCCACCATAAGGCTTTGCAGGATGCTGGACAAAATCCATCTGTGAGTGCTTGCAGTCTTCAGGTAAAGCTAAAGGTAAAGGTATCCCCTGTGCAAGCACCGGGTCATGTCTGACCCTTGGGGTGACGCCCTCCAGCGTTTTCATGGTAGACTCAATACGGGGTGGCCTTGCCAGTGCCTTCCCCAGTCATTACCATTTACCCCCCAGCAAGCTGGGTACTCATTTTACCAACCTCAGAAGGATGGAAGGCTGAGTCAACCTTGAGCCAGCTGCTGGGATTGAACTCCCAGCCTCATGGGCAGAGCTTTCAAGACTGCTGCCTTACCACTCTGCGCCACAAGAAGCTCATAGTCTTCAGGTACTCACTGTTAAAAATAACCTCTTCCATCTTGGCTGTGTGCCAAGAGTTTATTTTAGGTTTTGAAAATATGATATGGCCATTTTTAAAACATTAGCTTTTCAAAAGCAAAACAAAATTAATTAAATTGTTATGATGAATTTTGTGTGAGGAAAAAGTAAATACCCATGGGTAGGTTTGAATTGATTATGTTTTGATCTTCAGGCTGATGTCTTACTAATTGTGCTGTACAGCCTGGGCTGTAGCCTGAAGCATGTAAACCAGCCGGAGAAGGATTTGGATTTTTGGATGATGAAGAAATAAAAGGATGCCTAAAGGATAATGAGGAAATGGCAGGTTAGGTGAAGAAATGCTTTACATGGGCAGTTCTCTCAACAGAGGGAGACAAGCACTGGGGTCTCACAAGGATCAGGGGCTTTCCGCACCGGGATCCTTGTAGCAAATTGTTTGCTGAACGAAAAATCGCCATTTAAAATAGTGGAATTCGTCATTATGCATACCTGCCTTTGTAGTGGAATCCAGTTTTGTATCGTTTCCCACAGGCTTCCGGTCTCGGCAAAAATCGCTAGAAAGGAAGCGCTATTGCCAAGCTCGTCCCGCCTCTGGCTGTCAAGCAGCCAATGGGTGGCCGTTAGCATGCTCCCAAACAGCCCCTTTCCCTTTAAGAACGTTTAAAAAAAAAAAAAAACACGTTGCAACGAATCTGTGTTGATTCGTTGCAACGGAGAGACCCATCCAGCTTGCAGGTGTGTTTGAGCTGCCGTTTCATCGTTGCCACACTCCTCCCGAGTGAAACCCCCCCCCCCTCATGGGTGCGATTTTTGGCCGATAACAGTGTGAAAAATAAAGGGAAAATACATCCGCAAATGGGCTTCTCTGTTGTTTGTGCTTAGTGACTAAACAGCTCTGGGGAGGGACTGAAGCCGGGGAAGCCTCTAAACGGAGGCTGGCCGGTGCGTTGATCCCCGCTCGCTCGAAGAAAAAAAAATGGCGATCGCTTCGCCGGAAGATCAGAGGAGAGAGCCAGGGGGAGGGACTTTGTAGAAACCACAACAATGGTAACGCACAGAACTTTCCCGCTAGTGTTGCGGATTGGTTGCAGGAGTGTAGCGCTTTCCGGAGGGTGAATCCACTTTTGGGGATTTCCCTGAAAGCGCTACAACGAAGCACTTTTTGCGGATCGGTTTCAGGTGTGTGGCAGATTGTCAACGACGTTGTGCATAATGGCAAATCAGTAGCGTTTTCAATTGGCAACCATTGTGCGATTTTGAAGGAGTGCGGAAAGCCCCTCAGTATTGGGGCTAACGCTATTTAATTTGTTCATAAACATGTGGGTGAACAGTGTTGTCACCAAGTTTGCAGGTGATAAAAAATTATTCAGGATGCTGAAAATCAAGAACCTAAAGAGAGTCTCCATGAATTGGGAGAATGGGCAACCACGTGACAAGTGAAGTTCGGTGCCAATAATACTAAGGAGATGCTCTCTGGAACAAAAAACCCACAACTTTAAACATATGCTAATAGTGTTTGAACTTTCTGATACCGAGAAGGAAAAAGGCTTTGGGGGTAATAGTGGATAGCTCCATGTCAGTATCAACCCAGATTGCTGCAGTGGTGAATGCAAATCCTGTGCTGGATATAATGAGGAAAAGGACTGAAAATAAAACAGCCAATGTGTATATAGATCTATATATACATCTGTGATATAGATCTATGATGATTGTATCCATCTGTGATGCAGCCTCATTTGGAATACTATGGGGAATTTCGCATGGGGAAAAAAACAGCATTAGGCCAGCGCAATGGCTTAACGCTAAAAAAAAACCACGAGTCCGGGAATTCCCCACCTGCTGGCTCCTTTGCCTCACTCTAGCATGTCTTGCCACTCAGCATGCCTCCTTGAAATGGCGGACGAGGGGAACGTACTAGACACACTCCTCTCTTCCGCCCATCAATCAAGACAGATGGCCAATCACCTTCCTCGTTGTTTTAAAGGGACCGTGATGCCTGCTATTTTTATTTTTAAATCTATTTGTTTAAACACATATGCCTGAATTCATGGATACATTCAGCTCCTTTCTCTGTAATCTCTCTTGAAAACTGGAGCCTTGAAGCTGTTAAAAAAAAAATTGGGGGGTGAGTTTTTTGGGGATGGGGTGGGGAACAGGCATGCTTACTGGGTAAACTGGTGGGGAACAATTTATTTTTTGCTCTGCCTGGGTGATTGTGTGCCTATTTGTAGGTCCGGGCTGCTTTTTCAACAACAACAACAAAAAAGAAAGCCCCATTCCACGTGAAGAGGGAGGCAGGCTCAAGGACGGGCACTGGACCAGGAAATCTCACTACTTCAACAACTTTAGCAACACAAGTGTCTTGTGTGGGTGTCTTGCAGGTTGCTCTCATAATGTTACCGCTTATTTGCAGAGATAATCCAGTTTTGTGGATTTCCCTGCAAGCGCTATAAAATGGAGGATGTTGCAGCCTGTTTGCAGATGTCATGCAGGATGTTCACAATGTCGTGTAAAATGCCGAAAATATGGTGTTTACAAATGGTAAGAATTTCACTATTTTTAATGTGTGCAGAATTCCTCCATGTGCTGTTCTGGTTACCGCATCTCAAGAAAGGACATTGCAGAGCTGGAAAAAGCACGAAAAAGGGTAGCCTATCAGGAGAGGTTGAAGAGTCTAGGACTTTTCTGTTCAGAAAAAAGGATGATTAAGGGGGGATGTGAGGTTTATAAAATTATGTACACGGTAGAAAGTGATCAGACAAAATGTTTTCTCCTTCTCCCAAAATCCGTGAACTTGAGGCTGTCCAGTGAAAGTGATGAGCAGTTGATTCAGGAAGGACAGAAGGAAATATTTCTTCACTCAACAAGTGAATCAAATGTGGAATTTGCTGCCAGAAGTTAAAGTTATGACCACAGGCATAATGAGAGGAGAATTGTGAGACAGAACTTTTTCTCCCTTTCCTTAAATACTCGAATGTGAAGGTACCCAATTAATATGTTAGCAATAGATTCAGGACAGACAAAGGAAATGATTTTATACCTAAGGAGTGACCAAAATGTGGAATTCATGCCCAAGAATATAATGATGGCCACAAGCATAGTTGGCTTTAAAAGAGGGTTAAATTCATGATCACCACCCACCAGCAGCTACCAGTTCTGTCAACAAAAGGAAACCACGTTCAGGTATAGTAAACCTTTGAACATCAGTGCCAGGAAGGGACCTCAGGGAAGGTCTTGGCCTCTAAGCCTTGTTGTGGACACAATAACTGATTGGCTACTGTGTGGAACAGGATGCTGAATTAGATAGACCACTGATCTGATCCATCAGGACTCTTATGATGATCTAACTGTCTGGGAAGAAAATGACAGCAGTAAATAAAAATGTTTTTAGAGCATTTATGATGTACTGGGTGAGTTGTCAGATTAAATTCAACAGCGAAATTAGGTGGTAGAGAATTGTAAGAGTATCCTGAAACTGCCTAGAGCTATTCTTAAAAATTAGTTATTGATTTTTTCTATATATATAAGAATTCTTTTTTCATTCCTATGAAGGCTTGCAGCTAAAGTGATTACGTGTACAAAACCTGAAAGTTGTTCTCAATTAACTAGGACAGGACAGAAGGCTGAGATTGTATGCATGCAGTGCAAGATTTATTGCCAGATTTAGCCTAGTTAGAAACCACCTTCCACCTTAGAGACCAGAATTATAAAGGCAGGGATGTCAGCCTTCACATCCAATACAACTGGGCCCAATTGACCTTTCAGTATAGATAAGAAGCAGAAAGCCACATATGACCAGCTATATTTCTCCACCACTCCAGGAGGAGGAGGGGGATTCATTGCCCGGCAACCAGCCCTAGAATTTGTGGTTAGGCTGTTTGCCAAGATGGCTAACTCTACATGGCTGCCATACAGCAATTTACAACGGCTATCACGTAGCCCATGCCCCTTGACCTGTTCCATATGTACAAAGGATCTGAGCTGGGGATGAAATTTAATTTCACAAACTTTCTAGTTCAATTTATCTCCATTTTAATTTTCTTTTGTGAGAAACTCATAAATCTTTATTTTGCACCATATTCTGTTTCTGAATGCTGAATTGTCCCCATAAAATGTACACATTTTCCAATGTTGTTTGTGCATCAAGTATGTAATTTGATGTAGTGAATCGTGTACTAGTTAAGAGTAGTGGCTTCTAATTTGATGAGCCGGGTTTGATTCCCCACTCCTCCACATGCAACCAGCTCGGCGACTTTTGGCTTGTCATGGCCGTGATAAAGCTGTTCTAACTGTGTAGAAATATCAGGGTCCTCTCAGCCTCACCCACCTCACAGGGTGTCTGTTGTGGGGAGAAGAAAGGGAAGGCAAGCCACTTTGAGACTCCTTCTGGCAGAGAAAAGTGACATAGTAAACCAACTCTTCTTCTTCTTCTACATATATATGGTGTTAAAATTGCTATCATTCTATATTTTCCCCCTTTTGCAGACTCCTAGTGCAAATTATTCTTGGATTGACTATGTTCATTATGTTAGGTTCTCATGTTATATTAGGAATCCTGCTGGTCTACAAACTACCTAGTCCTCCCATGGGTTCACTGACTGAATTGGCAGAGGTGTTTACAACTGTTGTGCTGGAGGTATCTAGACTGATTGTTCTTGGAGATTTTAATAATCATGCTTATGAGGGCTGCCCTAAGATTCTGTAGCCTCTTTGGCTGACATGGGCCTCTCTCAAGTTGTGATGAATCCAGCCAATTAAAAAGATCTCATATTGGGTTTCCCTGATACTCTGAGGGAAGATCAAGCTTTGAGGTTTGAAAGATTCCTAAAAATGTCCAACAAAGGAGACTCTACAACCCTCTTAAGCAGCATGTTCCATCTACTAACGGTCCTCACCATTAGAAAATGCTTTCTAATGTTTTAGCGGAACCTCCCTTCCCATAATTTGAATCTATTGCTCCTAGTCCTTGTCTCTGAAGCTTCAGTAAGCAAGTTGGCACCCTTTTCAACATGTCTACCTTTTACATAATTAAACACCACTATCATATAACCCCTTTCCCTCCTTTTTGCCAAGCTGCACATACCCAATTATCTCAACCTAGTTGCCCTTCTCTGCCACGTTCCAACTTGTCAATATTCTTGAACTGCAGCACCCAGAATAAGATACAAGACAATATTCCAAATGAGGTAGAGTGGGAGCTTTTAGGATTCCCCATTAATATTCTGTTGAGGCTGTGATGGAAGCCTGTAACAGGAAGCTCGCAGAACTATTGATAAGGTTGCCCATCATCCACTCCCCTGCCCTTTAGGCAGGACCTGGACTCATATTTGAAGAGGGCCAGCAGATATCTAGAGCAATGCTGATAGAATCTGACAGAACATTCTATAGAGCTCATTGGAAGATCTATGAAGCAATGGTGATCGTAGAAAATAAAGGTTTTCTGCTACAGTTGGATCATATCGTTCACAACCATCCCAACAAACATTGAGTCCAATAGCATCTTTAAAACCAACAAAGATTTATTCAAGGTATCTAGCTGCTGCAATCATATAGAGATCATATTAATGAGCCCTTGCTGTCCATCATAAATCAGTCAGTGACTCAGGGTGCCTTCCCTTGGCAACTAAAAAAGAAGTTATCCACCCACTACTTAAAAACCATCATTAAAGAAACATGATGTAGCCAATTATTGCCCAGTCTCTAATTTTCTCTTTCTGGGCAAGGCGATTCAGAAAGCAGTGGAGGACCAATTCAAAGTAATTTTTAATAACTCATCTGCTCTGGACCCTTTCAATCTGGGTTTATGCTAGGCTATAAGGGAGAGACTGAGATGATGTTAGTAGTCTTAGATTATGACCCCTGTCTGTAAAGAAAGGCCAGACCTCCTTGTTACTTCCACTAGATTTATCTGCAGCCTTTGATATAGTGAATTATACCATCTAGATCAGGGGTCCCCAACCTGAGGCCCACAGGTCACGTGCAGCCCCTGACCTCTTTCTGTGCAGTCCTCCAACCTGCTTGTCTGCTACTATCACCTTCAGGGCATTTTCCCTCAGACCCATACTCTTCTTCCCCCCTCAAGAGGCACCATCTACTGCTGATCATCCTGTTGCTTTCTTGCAAAAAGGACAATAGCAACATTGTTTGTCTGTCACAAACCTTGAAATAGACATCAATGCCTTGGCTAACAGAAAACAGCCACAAAAATCATACTGATGAGGTAAGCATGTGTAGCTAAATAAAAGGATCCCACAGTAAAATATTGTTCCAAAATGGATTGCATTAAAATTAACATTTCTTCATTTACCTTTGAATGTTTACTTTTGATGTAAATAAGTGGGTTAATAATGTTGTTACATTTTGGTTTAAGATGTGGCCTTCTTTAGGCCCTGAGCATGCTAATGCGGCCCCCATGTGCCAAAAGGTTGGGGACCACTGATCTAGATGAAAAATTTGAAGGGAGAAGTAGGTATTGGGAAATGCTCGACTGGTTTAAATTGCTCCATATGGATCAATTTCAAATAATTACTTCTGAGGACCAGTTGTCATCTGTGTGGAACTTGGCCTATGGGGGTTCACATACAATTCAGTCTCTACATAAATCCCACAGTCTCTACATAAATCATTTGGAGATTTGGAACAGGTTGTCATTGATATGCTGGTGACACCCTCACTATCCCAAAGTCCTGGCAATGTAGTACAAGTCTTTAGTTACTGCCAGACTGCTGTGGTTAAGTAAGAGAACAAGTTGAAAATGAATGCTGTCAGAATGGAAATAAAGCTGGTTGGGAAGGTTGTAACCTTGAAGGATGCTGTAATTCCCAGTTTCTGTGTTCAGTTCACCCTTACTGATTTTGTTAAGTCCCACAGTTTTATACTAGACTCACTTAGTTAAGACCCAAGTTATACTGGGGGTTATAGTGTGCAAGCAAGATATGCAACAGCAAAAAATACTTTCTTCCAACATCATCCATCTAGAAGATGGCCACTATCTTAACTCAGCCCTCTAGCTACCTAGATTCAGGTCATAGTAACATCAAGATTAGACTATTTTAAGGTACTCTACATCTTCAACGTCTACCTCTACCCTTGAAGTCAACTTGAAGACTCCAGTTGGAACAGAATGCTGCTTCTCAGTTATTATCAGGAGCATGTGTATTAAAACCATTCTTAACTCATCACTGTTGGCTGCCCATCAGTTATTAGGTTTAGTATAAAGTATATAGAAAGCCTTGCAGGGCCTTGAATCCTCATAATTCACAGGACCACTCCTCCTCTTATGTTTCATCATGAGGCTTCTATGGTTGTGACCATGAAACTGGGTAACATCAACAACTGCTAGTACATATGCTTCCTCTGCATTAGTTATTCTCTATTGGGGGGCACAAATGATGCTAAAAATAAAGTGGGGGTAGCTTTTGGGGACAAAATGGACCTTTCTCCATCTATGTCATCACCAACTATAGTAATACTTCTACCAACAAGTTCAGTTCTATTGCTTTCGAGAAAGCCAGGTTCTTTGCCTTTTTCTCACTGTAGTAGAATCATAGAATAATAGAGTTGGAAGGGACCTCCTGGGTCATCTAGTCAACCCCCTGCACTATGCCAGACACTCACAACCCTATTGCTCATCCACTGTAACCTGCCACCTCCTTGAACCTTCACAGAATCAGCCTCTCCGTCAGATGGCTATCCAGCCTCTGTTTAAAAAAGATGGACAACCCACAACCTCCCAAGGAAGCCTGTACTATAATGTTTAGGAGAGCACACAATCACAGAAAGAAGCTCCATGGAGAGATGTTTATTTTTATGTGGGAAAACTTGTTGAGAAATTGTTTTGTTCCAAAAAACTGTTCTGACATCCTGCAGGCTTAGGCTAAAGAACAGTCAGTCTCTGAAATTAGGTACAATTTCAGCTGAACACAATTTTTACTTGGTTCCAATGAATTTATTGTTGGTTTAAATACATCTTTGAGCATCGTTTCTGTTGTGTTCCTTTTTGAGAAGACTGTTGCCTAACTCTTTGATCATTCCCTAGTGGGGCAAACCACCACCACCACCACTTCATTACAGTAACAAGTACCAGAAGTAGTGGCCCCCTCCAGAGGAGGGCAGGATGCTGTTTCTGCTGGCTGCAGAGGAGAGGACACGCAGTAATGGGTTTAAACTTCAAGTACAACGATATAGGCTAGATATCAGGAAAAAGTTTTTCACAGTCAGAGTAGTTCAGCAGTGGAATAGGCTGCCTAAGGAGGTGGTGAGCTCCCCCTCACTGGAAGTCTTCAAGCAAAGGTTGGATACACACTTTTCTTGGATGCTTTAGGATGCTTAGGGCTAATCCTGCGTTGAGCAGGGGGTTGGACTAGATGGCCTGTATGGCCCCTTCCAACTCTATGATTCTATGATTCTATGATCATCTGCCTTTCCCACAAAGCAGTGGTGGATGCTCTAGGCCAGGCTTTCTCAGCTAGAGTTTTGTGAAACCCTGGGGTTTCTTTACGGCCCTGGGAGGATTTCCCAAATGGGTGTTTTCAAAATTTGTTAAAAATGTATTGGGTGATATGACCATATATGGTCTTGTTAAGCTGCCCTCCCCCCTCCCAAAATGGCCAGTGATGGGCCTGGAGGGGGTGGAAAAAGGAGAGTCACCCATTGGATGTGTACAGAGCTATGTTACCCTACCACATTCTGCATGATCACGCCACTTCTGGAGCTTCTCAAAGCCTGAAGAATGTTTCAGAAGTTTCTCAACAGTAAGAAAGTTGAGAAAGGCTGCTTTAAGTTGATCCTGCATTGAGTAAGGTGTTGGAGTAGATGGCCCGTATGGCCCCTTCCAACTCTATGATTCATTATTTTTTTAAAAATTGTCACAGACCCCTGCATTTCCAAAAGCATTTTCAGTTCCCCTAGAACATACAAATGCAGGCTTTGGCTGTAAAGGAATGGATAAACAGAATAATATAGACAATAGCAAATGTGCTCCAGTTTTCTTTCTAAATGCAGGGCAGTGTACCAGCTATAGTGCAGAACAGTAGTTTTTGTCTTCCCATTGGGTCTAGAGAATGGCATGAGTATTATTTGTGAATTGGTATCCTGGAGTTCTATTTTGGTGTTAATAAATACTGGTTAAAATCTTATTTTAGCTGTTGTTGAGGGAAAGATAGAAGAACATTCTGTATAGTTTAATTAAACTAAACCCCATGCAGGAGAATGATAAGGGCACCTTTGTTAAAGTGCCACTTCCCCAGTGGCTTCCTGTGCCAAGCCTGAGTTCCAAGCTATCTACCTCTCAAAGAAAACAGCCTGCTTTTGTGCTGTGGTCTGAAACCCAGTCATTTCAAGTTGCTTCCTGCCCAGGGCACTATTATTATGATGATTATATCCATGAAGCAAAACAATCCCCCCCCCCAACACACACACATACACATGCCATCGTACCTTTGGAGAGCCAAACCTTTCCTGGCCTCTAGTTTTCTTCCAGAACGGAAAGATGTGTGCAAGGAGTTAGGGGGAGTACGGGCTTCCAATGGGGATTTTTTCCCCACAGTTTCTCACACTTTACCTTTAGCAAAACTGATATATTTTCTAATATTTTCCATCCTGGTAGGATTCGTCCTATTGGTGCAGACTATCAGACACACCTGCTTTTACATTAGTGAAATCCAGGCCACATTTTCAAGCGGTTCATATTCAGTATCTCATCTGCAATGGCCACTCCAATTGCCATGACAAATCTAATTCTTTTCCCATGGTAAGCTCAAGTCACATGTTCTCTTAATACTATTTGACTCCTTTATTGTTCCATGGGTTAAGACTATCAACAGGAAATTAGGATTTTGTGGTCTACCTCAATGATTACTTCTTTCTTTGGGTTTTTATTATACCAAAAAATTGGTAAAGCTAAGAATACAGATGGTGGAAAGACAGCATGATTTGAATAGAATCAATAATTAATTGTATGACATCTATCTTATAAACAGATTATCTCCTATGCCTTATCTTACTAATATAGACAGCTCTGAATCTAGAAGGGCATTTACATTATTGTGCCTCAGTGTGCCCTTCAATGTGGTTAGAGGGAAATATTAGATCCCACCTCAGGAACGCACCTGTATGCTGCTTTTCTCAACCCAAAGGCGTTTCAAAATGGCTTACAATTGCCTTCTCTTTCTCTCCCCACAACAGACACCCTGTGAGGTAGATGTGGCTGAAAGAGCCCTGATATTACTGTTCGGTCAGAACAGCTTTATTAATGCTGTAATGAGCCCAAGGTCACCCAGCTAGCTGTATGTGGAGAAGTAGGGAATCAAACCTGGCTTGTCAGAGTTGAAGTCCGCACACCTAACCACTACACCAAGCTGGCTCCAAGCTGTTAAATTGGCAGCTGAGCCACATGAACCTTCTGTGAATCACTGAATTTAAGAATCCCTTGAGATTGATCCATTTGGAGGACAAGCTTTAAAAAACACACAGCCATCCATCTGAACAGAAGAGGCTTTTAAAAACAGCCAAGATCATAACCAGTATGCAGGATCAAATTAGACAATAACAAAGAGAAAACTACACAAATTTGTAAGTAAGAGTAGAAAATTAGCACTACTATGTAGCTGCACTAAGGCATCGATGAAAATACAAGACTAAAAAAGCTCTCCAGAGCTTCTGCCAGAGGATTCCTCCCCCATACAAATTGTAGCCCTTTGCAAAGCATGGTGCAGTTGCAGCCAGGTTTGCACAGGCATGCACACAGACACGTGCACACATGTTGCCAATGTGCACAGTTTGCAATGCCTGTGTCAGAAGGTTTTACCATGCATTCCTTCCCATTTTTCACAGTGGCTGATAACACAGCAGATAATCCCCTAGTGCTGTACAACAGTGGTCCCCAACCTGCGGGCCACGGCCTGGTGCTGGGCCGCAAAGGCCATGGCGCCGGGCCGCGGCTTCCTCTCCCCGCCCTCCCCCCGCAGTAAAAAACTTCCCAGGCCGCAAGTTTGCGGCCTGGGAAGTTTCTTACTGCGGGAGGGCGGGGAGAGGGAATCAGGGCCGGGCCGAGCATCGCGCATGCGCGGCCGTGCGGGCGTGGTCCGCGGGCACGGCCCGATGCGCGGGCGCGGCCCAATGCCTTGCCAGTCCCCAGCCTCAGAAAGGTTGGGGACCACTGCTGTACAATATGGAAAACAGGGCTTCACAGCTGCTTGTCAGTTTTCTTAAGATTTGTCAATTTCAACAACACTTTTCCCCTTCTTTGCCTGTGTTTCTTTCTGTTCCCTTTTATTTAACAAACATGCTAACATGCATTGCAAAACCTAAACAACAAGGATTTAAATGACACTTGTTTGCTATTATGCAGCTGTGATAGAGCAATTGCATGATTTAAAAAACCCAAAAAACTTTGACCACCACCTTGATTTATTCGTTGCAGAATAAATACAGCAGGAGGAAAAGAATAGTGGGCCCAAAATCAAGAATAAAGGCTTACTGCTCTGAAAATCTCCAGCAAGGTGTGCCTACATAATGGGCCACTGAGAAAAACTGATTCCTGTTTCCCCTGTTCTGTTTATGATATATTGTCACTTTAGTCCTGTTATGTTCTAGGGGTAATTACAGAAACAAGTGAAGGCTAGTAGAGTCCTGACATATAAATGTTTAGTTAATCCCATCTTTTAGGGGATCATAATTCCTATTTGAAGGTGGTATAACTGGAAGGCATACCAATTGAGTGCAAGCCACCCTGAGACTTTTGTAAGAGAGGGGCAGCCTATAAATCCAATAAATAAATAAAATCAATTATCAGTCTCCTCCTGCCTCTCAGTTTGAGAAAGCCTAGATCACAAGCTCAGCCATATAGCCAAATTTAAAATATTAACACCCAACCCAATTTTCTCTACTGGGGCACGTTTATGATTGACAGTGCTGGAAAAAATTTATTGACTTTATGTAGGTTTATATGACTGCCACTGTGAGTGTGGTCTGAATAATGTGGTGTGTTGCTCAGACAAGGTTAGAGTCCCAAATATACTACAGCAGAGGGCCTCTGTCCTTTAATCCAGTCCTGGCTGGTGAGCTGACCCTCTCTCTCTCTCTCTCTCTCTCTCTCTCTCTCTCTCTCTCTTGAGATGAAGCTTTGAGTTTCCTCACTCTCGTATTGCAGATATGAACTGACTTGGAATTCCCTCACACAATTACAGAGAAGAGGAAATGAATTCCCAGACCCCTCAGACTACACAAAGCCTTAGAAGCTAATAAGGGAACTTTATTAAAAAATAATAATGTTAATAAAAAGAAACACTTGGAGCCTGTTCAAACTGTGTGTGTGATAGCCACAGGAGACAATTTCAAAAGAAAAAGAGAATAAGTCTCATTTGGGGTCCAAATCACAATGCCTCAGGCAGCAGGTCACAATAACTATTGCTGGTAGTGCTGAGAGCCAGCTCTAAATAACTTCTGATCAAAGCCATACCTTCTTTCCTCATCTGTTCACCCTGCAGAGAATTCCCCTCCTCTGTCCACATCAGGACTGGTTCCTGTCTAGATGGAAATGAAACATTCAAAGAATACAATGGGTTTTTTCCCCAGCAGTCCCCCCCCCCAGTTCAGGGGATTCCCTTATGCAGTAATTAGGGTTTTCCCCTGGTCCTGTTGCACCAACCCAAGTAAGGTGAAGGAGAAATTCAATCTACGCATTTATTGCATGCGCCGTTCACCGGAGCGGGCTATATTCTGTACTAGGATCACTAGTGCCAAACTAGGCATGAGGAATTGTGTGAATTTTAAGCTTTGCCAAGTCACAGTCAACTTACAGAGACCCCTCTTTCAAGACAAGAGATTTTAGAGGTGGTTTGCCATTGCCTGCCTCTGCATCGGAGACCTGGGTGGTCTCCCATCCAAGTACTCACCAAGGCTGACCCTGCTTAGCTTTTACGATTAGCCTGGCCCATCCAGGGCAGGGCAGGAGAAGATAGTTAACTTTTAATGATATCCACAAACTTGTCTTCCATCCTTGAACAGAGATGCCCACCATTGTGAAAATAACCAGGACATCACAAAACATAATTTACTGATGTAACTTACAGCTGCTGTCTTTTTCTACACCTATATCTGAACAGGGAAACAAGAAATGCTGCAGCATTTGCATCCATCTTCTAACCAATTTTTGACACAACAGGCTTCCCATTGATCATTGACTTCATAAAGAGAATATGCCTATTAGCATTCCTGTGAGTAATATGTTTGGTGATGGTAACAGAAAGGGAGCAGCAAACACCTGTGCTCATAACAAAGGCTTTAATGAACTGACCAGTGTAGGTCCAGAAAGACAGTGCTCTGTTCCCTTAGAAACTGTTCCCCAGGAGCACAGATATAGTTCTATGTATCATGATATATTCTATTTTATAAATAATTTTTAACAAAACCCAAGTCAGTCAATCCACTAAACAAATTGTTTGCTCTAAACTTTGTTTAACCACAGAACTGAATTCAATAAAACAATACTAAAGGGAGATCTCTTACTGTGATGTCAGTATCAGCATAAGGTAGATTCAGTGGGTCACTATGTTGGACTGAAGCAGCAGAACAAATTTTGAGTCCTGTGGCACCTTTAAGACCAAGGAAGTTTTATTCAAGGTGTAAGCTTTTGTGGGTAAACACACTTCCACAAATACAATGTTGTGGAATGGAAGTAATCAATTCATATTATAGGCAACAACAACAATCCTTTATTAGTGTGATAAAAGGGACAATAGAATTAATAAAACCATTACAGACATGTAAAAGTCAGAGGACAATAATAAAATTAATAGAACCATTATACTAACATATAAATTATGGAAGTAAACAATTCTCAACTTTGAAGTTTAGCTGCACGCATCCTAATAGCAGCTGATAAAAACTTTGCCAACCCCTCAATCAGTACAGGATTCTGGCTGTCCATTAAAAACAGTACTTTAGCCTGGTCAGAAGACTTGGCACACCTAGTTAAAAAGGAGGATAAAAATTTGACTCGAATCCCATCATAAAATGGACAATACAATAGAACATGTAAGACAGATTCAATACAATTCAATTCACACTGACATATTCTATTTTCATAGGGAACTTTATTAAATCTCCTAGTTAGCAAGGCAGAGGGTAAAACATTTAACCTTGCTAACATAAAAGCCCTTCTCCACTGTGGATTAATTAATTGATAAAAATAGAGAGCTGTAGACTCCAGTCTAGGTCAAATTCCTATACTAAGTAGGGAGCATGTTTTATCAGCTATACTAGTTAATTCTTGTAATTCAATATCATATTATAGGCAAAGTGTAAGGAATCAATATAAGATTTATTGTTGAAGATGAAGCCATAACAACCAACCAAACTAAAACACAGAAATGCTCACCACACTGACCAATTATACATGGGATAAAAAGGCCAGGCTGGTGTGGGCAGGGCAGTGGGGCTAATTCTCACGGACACATGACGTTGCCACCATCCTGGCCCCCTCCTGGCCCTGGCTTGAATCAGGGCCTCTGATGGCCATGGCAAGGGAACACGGATTATTCCATGTTTCCTGTCACACTGCTGTGGCCAGCAGAGGCCCTGAAGGGAGACAAAACATCCTGTTAGGCTTTGTGGTGCTGCGGAGCCAAACAGGGCATGTCTACATTCCCACAATGGTGGGATAGCAGCATGCCACTATCTCACCATCCTGTGGTGGGATCCCACTGCCACTGTGGTGTGGTGGATCTTTCCCATCTCAGAGTTGTCTGTGCGCACACACAACTCCAGGGCAGTCCATTTGTGCCAGCGGATTTCATCCCCCATGCATACTTGGGAATCTTAATAGAGATGTGGGCATTCTTATCTCTAGTGACTTGGATAAGGAACCCATCCATCCCGAAAACTGCGGAACACACACTTTTCTGATCTTGGTCCCAGGTCCCGTCCGGGTCCTTAAAAGTCCCGCCAGCGGCCAGAGTCCCCTTCCTCCCAGTTGCCATCTGGAAGTAAAACAGCATGGTCTTTCTTGCCTCCCTGATAGACAAAGAACTGATCCTGGCACCATGTATATCCAAATGGCATTGACTAAAACATAGCTCCCTGTGCATGCTCTTAACCACTACACCACATTGGCTCTCTTCTATTGTGAGAGACCAAATGACAAAATACAGGAGAAATGCCCAGCTCTAGGCTTCCGGCATGTCAGGATCAATGAGGAATCCAGTAGACTCACTACTTTCTCTAAACCATTTGGTTGCTTCAGATATCCTTTATTAGTATAAGGTTACAGGCCTTTCCTTCAGCTTATTTGCCTTGCAGATTTAACTGGGTCTCACCAGCTGGTTGGTTGTGCCCTTGTAGGTTTAGTTACCTTAATGGTTGCTAAATTTATCTTCTCATCCATAATTATTAGGAAAAGTTTTGTTTCTAGTTTGACTGAGGAATTCTCATTGTATCTTATTTCTAATATGGTTGTTATGAGGACAAAATGGCGGAGAGGAGAATATTATAAGGTGCTTTGGGTCCCCTTGTTGAGACAGGTGAATAGATAATGCATATAGCTGATGATGTGAGGGCAGATAAAAAGCTGGTAGGTGAATGGGAAGGAAAAAAGGAAGCGTGGAACGGTGATGGATATGGAGGTTGCTAAGAAGAAGAAAAGAGGAAATAGTGGGGAAAATGGGATTCAGTGGAAAGTAAGGTACCCTCCTGAAGAATGCTTTGTGTGTTCCCCACAACTGGGCCCAGTGTCTGAAATTAAGCAGATGGCAACCTGGGAGAAGAAATTCTGTCATGGCACCCAGACTCTGGAAGTTTGTCTGACTGCTTCTGTTGGAGTCTTTCACCAGTGGGTGAAAGTCTTTTCATTTCATGTGGCATTTCCTTAGTGATCCCTCCTTCCTGTCTGATGTTTTAATTGTTGTTTTTATATCTTTGTAGGTATCTTACCTCTAATTGTTTTAATGATGTGCATTTTTTGTGGATGGGATTGGTTTTAAAATGATATTTTTATCATGCATGTTTTAATTTGTTAGCCATCTTGGTGGCCCTTGTGGGGGCAAAAAGGATTTAAATTTTGTAAATAAATAACTAAAATCATTATGGCCTTGCCATTTGAACTGGGGGTATGATCCTTCCATTGTATCTTCATTTTAACACAGAGATTGGCAATATGAGTTCCGTTTTAGAACCTGATGACCATGCACTCACATGTCCTTTCTCATCTATTGTTACCTATCATTCAGGCCCATTCTAAACAGACACTCTAGGATCTAACTTTTTTGTGAATGCCTCTTAGGCCTAATTTTTTTTAACTCCGTTCAGACACATTCCTGAAGCCTCCCTCTTCAGTGGGAGTACTTTTGTAGTTTTATTTTTTATTAATCTCCTCATAAGCTGTAGTTACAGCATGAACATGTCACTGTTTTAAGATCTTTGCACAGTCCTGGGTATTAAACAGCTGGACATCTTAATGATAAAAAATGTTTCCTGTAGATAAGCTGAACACTCATGCTTTGGACTTTTTATATTGGGAAATATAAGAGATTCCTGCCATTAGTATACAAAATGTCTGTTCACTTACAATATTTTAGTGGCTTTCTTAGAAAATCCTAATTTTGGTCTTTAATGGTTTTTGCATAGAAAAACTAAGGTCATTTCCGCACGAGGAAAATGTTCCTGGACAGCCTTCACAGATTGGTGGCATATAGAGCCCCCTCCACATGATGTCACCAACATCCTGAGGCTGTCCAGTAGCTGGGTCACAATTTGGCCATTTTTAACTCGCAATTTCAGGAATCCAGAAAACTGGATTTACCACCCTAAATCGTGCGAACCACTGGTGAGCAACCAGGGATAAGACCATATGGAGGGGGGAAAGTGCAATAGTCTGGCCAGTTTTGTCCCGCCCTCCCCTCTCCATTTATTGCTCTGAGTAATTTTTTTTTAATGCCATGGTCTGTATTGCAGTGTGACCGCAAACCTACATTGTCAAAGGTGAAACAAAATCGTCTTTAAAGTGTCCATGGTCTTTCTGGGATCAGACAGGCAAAACACAGCCCTTTTCTGCATTCTGGAGGTGGGGAATGAGCTGGAAAAGAGGGGGGTGATTGGTATGCCTTTTCCCGATTATACAGGGGTCTGAGCACCTTATTTTAAAGCCAACCTTTAGCACAAAATGTCTTTTGGGGCTCCAGTTATCATTCTCAGGGTCTCAGAAATCCACCCAGGCAGATATAAACTGCAAAAGAACATGAATTCCAAAAGGGGGGATGCTGTATCATTCTGGAGTTTCTCCATAGCAATGGGGCAGTGTTGATTTCTAATAAAAATATATCTGTGTTGTGGCATTACAGCACAGCAACGTGGAAGTGACTTATAAAAATTAATTTGGGGGCTGTGCTGTGATTGGTGGCTTAGAAGTTCATGTTGCTTTCCCTTGCAGCCTCGTCAGAAGGCAAAAAGCTGTGATGGGGCAGAGGGAAACCACAAGAGGGATCTCCCCATGAGGAATGTTGCAAACGTGAAATTTACCATCCCGCATTTGTAAGCAGGAAGCCACTTGCATTTTACCCCTCTGTGCAAAAATGTTGCACATCAGGAAAA
Organism: Paroedura picta; assembly: GCF_049243985.1. Taxonomy (NCBI): domain Eukaryota; kingdom Metazoa; phylum Chordata; class Lepidosauria; order Squamata; family Gekkonidae; genus Paroedura; species Paroedura picta. Next base: position 73,460,127 of record NC_135369.1, read on the forward strand.
TTATATTTATTTGGATGAAAATTGAAAGAGTTACCGAAAGAGGCAGAACAGTCATTGAGATGGTGATTTTTCCCAACATTCCTAAAATTCATATTGTTAATTCAAACGCTTCCATCAACATGCAGTCACCATATCCTGCAAAACATACATAGACCAACATACTAACCTGGGTGCTTCTTTCTCAATGACATTCAGCCCTTGGGGTGAAAACAAACAAGGTTAACTTTTATTTATGGTATTAAACATAACACTGAGGTCAATCCTGCATATCGAAAAAGATAGTGTTATGCCAACACAATGGTGTAATGCTATAAAAAATCATGCCTCCGGCCATTCCTCACCTCCTGGCTCTCTTACTTTGCTGCCTTCTCACAGTTCTTGGCGTTTGTCGTGGTTCGGTCCTTGGTGGCTTGGGAACCGGACCGAACCCCGCCATCAGAGGCGCCCGCGATCACGGAGGTAGGGCATGGTGATCATAGGCAAGCCGGCAGCTGGGCGCCCCACCCGATCGTTGAGGTGGCAATGGCCGCTAAAGAACCTCAATGTCCCCCTCCACCTTTTGACAAGGGCCCGGAGATGGCCCTTTGTTCTAGGAAAATGGGCCATCAGGAACCCCGGAAAACCTCGCATATGTGCATGAGTCATGATTGTATCAGCATGTTCCCTCCGCAAGTACTGGGTGGGGCAATACAGCCTAAGGAGGTGGGTTTTGTATAAAAGGGAGCTTCCACCTGGAGTTCGGTGGAAGCTCTTACTCCATACCAGCGGACTCCACGTTGCTGAAATAAAGCTTGTTCCTGTTGTATCGTTCACCAGGCCTGGCGTGACGTTTTCTTCAAAGGGGCACCCTGTTTTTTCAGTTAGCAAGCGGGTCCCCGACATCGTAAGAGCTTCCCACCGAACTCCAGGGTCGGCATCGCATCCGAGCGCTTATCGGGACGGATCCAGAGATGGCGTTTTCAAGCAACGGGGCGGTCTCGACCCCCACGAACCCCGGGAACATGAGTTTAATGTCCCCGGGAGATTTCCTCCGAAAATCGGGGGGCCAGGAGCAGCTGTCCGGGACCCCGAGACCCTCGGCAGCGGCGGCCAAGGGAAGGCGCCGGGCCATGGGGTTCCCAAGCACGGCGGGGAGCGCGCCGAGGTCTGGGGGGTTGGCCCCAACCTGGGACACCCAGCTGAGGCAGGCGCTTCGCCCGGTAGGACCTGAGGAATCCCTAGAGGACCTGCGGCGGGCCATGGCGGACTTGGCCAGGCGCTTGCAGGCAGCTGAAGCCCGTGAGCAAGCTCGGGCCGGGCCCGGAGGGACTGGTAATACAACGGCGGAGGGGATCGCGTCGAGTGAGGACGTCTCCAGCGACGAGGACGAGCCCGGCACTGGTGAGCGGGCCCCGGACCCCGACCCGGAGCAGTTTTCAGTCCCGAGTAGGCGAGACGGCCAGCAGAGAGGCGAGACAGCAGAGGATCTCGGGGGAGCGGGTGAGCCGACGGGGCGGCGAGAGCCGGACCAACGCAGGAGCGACGTGCAAGGCAGGGAGCGGCACGGCGTCGTTGGGCAAGTTGGTAGCCGGTGGAGCGGAGCAGGACGAGACGGCGGACGCCGAGAATCCCGGATCCGGAGGGGGTCGGACTACTCTCCAAAACGTTCCCCCCCAGAGCTTAAGGCGCGTTTCGACGGGACGCCGGACGACCTCCCGCAGTTCCTCCTCCACGCGCTGACGCATGCCCGGAGGTATGGAGACCGGTATGAGGACTCCGAGGACTTGGTCTGGGGGGTGGCCTCGTGTCTCCAGGGCAAGGCGGGTCAGTGGTACCTAGGGTTGGCCGAGCGCGGCGACCCGGCAACTCGGGACCTGCAGGACTTCGTGGTCGCGCTCCGCCGACGATTCCAGGACCCCCAGGCTGAGGACAAGGCAAAGAGTCGGATCAAGGGACTTCGACAGGGTACTAGGGGGGTTATGGACTATATAGACATTTTCCGGAGGGAAGCAGGCAAGGTGTTCTCCTGGAACGAGGAGACCCAAATCGAGTACTTCCGGGAGGGCCTTAACCCGAAGCTCAGGGAATGGGCCGTGATCAAGGGGACGGAAGAAGATCTGTCTACACTGGAGGGGTGGTGTTTTGTGGTCGCCAAGCTGGAAGCCAGCCTGGGTTGGGCCGCCGCACCCCCCCGGGAGGCCAAAGGCGGGTCAGCCGAGGCGCCGAGACCGGGCCCCGACAACTCTCGCCCCAAACGACCCCCGAACCCCGAGCGGGAAAGGAGACGCCGGGAAGGTCTGTGCCTGAAATGCGGGGGGTCAGGACATTTCGCAGCAGCGTGCCAACGGCAAGGGGGGGAGGACCGCGGGCTCTCCCAGGGGGGAGGTGCGACACGCCCCCAGCAGGCACGCCGGGCGGAGGACCTCCGCAACGAACCGGGAAGCGCCCAGGCGACGGGAAACGGCCAGGACCTGCTGTAGACGGCGCCGGGCAGCAGGTCCCGCGGTACGAGGGAAAACCCCTACAGCATGAGGCGCGACCTCCGAACGTGGTGATTTTAGAGCTCCGGAACCCGGAGAACGGACTAAGTTGGGTGGGGGAGGCTCTTTTGGACTCTGGATGCGACCACAGCATGGTCCACCCCCAGATAGCCCGGGCTTTGGGGCTACCGAAGCGCATTCGGAAGGTTCCCCTGGTTTTCGTCCAGATGGACGGCAGCCCGATTCAGGGGGGACCTTTCGGGGAGGAGGTGGGTCCTATCGCCATCCACATAGGGGACCACCAAGAGCTGCGGTGGCTGATCCAGGTCCCCGTAGCGGGATATCGGGCGGTGTTGGGCCTGGATTGGCTGAAGGAACACAACCCCGTGGTGGACTGGCGGGCGGGGACCCTGAAGTTCGACTTGACGGTGGGTGCACGGCATCGGGTCCCCCACGAGAATTCCAGCCACAAGAGGACGGCGGCGCGTCCCAGGGGAGCGGCGGCGGCGCAGCAGGAGATACCAGAGCCCGAGGTCCCGCCAGAGTACCGAGACCTCGCAGCCGTTTTCAGCGAGCGGGAAGCGGACGAGCTACCCCCACACCGCCGCACGGACTGCGCTATCAACATCCCAGAGGGGGCGGTACTACCCAAAGGGCGCATCTACAAGATGAGTGAGGGTGAGCTCAAGGACCTCCGGGAGTTTTTGGGTAAAAATCTGGCCCGAGGTTTCATCCGGCCCGCTTCCAGTCCCATGGGAGCTCCAGTCTTGTTCGTCCGGAAAAAGGATGGGTCCCGACGGCTGTGCCAGGACTACCGGGGCCTCAACGCCATCGCAGCGGGGAACGCTTACCTCCTCCCGCTGATCCCGGATTTGCTGGCCCGGCTGGGCAAAGGGACTCTGTTCACTAAGCTGGACCTAAGGGAGGCGTACTACCGGGTACGCATCCGGGAGGGGGATGAGTGGAAAACAGCGTTTAACTGTCAATTGGGACAATTCGAATTTAAAGTGATGCCGTTCGGTTTAAGCGGGGCACCTGGGGTTTTCATGAGTCTAATTAATGAGGTGTTGCAGGACCTTCTGTTTCAGGGGGTGGTTGTTTATTTGGATGACGTCCTGATCTACAGCCAAGATCCCCAAGAGCACGTGACCCTGGTGAGGGAGGTGTTAAAGCGCCTGCTGGCAAACCACCTATACGTGAAGCTGGCTAAGTGCGAATTCCACCGTCCCTCCCTGGACTATTTGGGCTACCGCATCTCAGCCCAGGGCATAGCTATGGACCCCGAGAAGGTGCAGGCGGTGCTGGCCTGGGAAAGGCCCCGCACCCGGAAACAGCTACAAAGCTTCCTGGGGTTTGCTAACTTTTTTAGAGGCTTCATCCCCAGATACTCCTCCGTAGTGGCTCCCCTCACGGACTTGCTAGGTACCAAGGGGAGAGGTCCTCGCGCCACGCGGCCCAGCGCAGCGCTCGGCTGGAATGAGAAATCGGAGGCAGCGTTCCTGGCCCTCAAGCAAGCTTTCGCGTCTGAGCCCACGCTACTGCACGTCGACCCAACCCAGCCGATGGTGGTACAAGTCGACGCCAGCGACGCAGCAGCCGGGGCGGTTCTCCTGCAGCGAGACAAGGCGGGACAGCTGAGGCCGGCGGCCTACCTCTCACGAAAATTCGCCGAAACGGAGCGGAACTGGTCTACCTGGGAGAAGGAGGCGTTTGCGATTAAGTTCGCCCTCACCGAATGGCGGCATTGGCTGGAGGAAACAGAGGAGCCGTTCGAGGTCTGGACAGATCACAAGAATCTGGAGGCGCTCCGGCAACCGCGATCCCTGAACGCCAAGCAGATGAGGTGGGCGGAGTTCTTTTCGCGGTACAATTTCAAGCTTGGTCACATCCCCGGCAAAGAGAATTTCCTCGCGGACGCCCTCTCCCGTCTGCCGCATTATGGGGAGGGGTACGCTCCCTGCACCAGGTCCGTGTTTGGTGAGGAGCAGCTGGGACGGGGGGTCGTCACTAGGCGTCGGGCCAGGGAGGAATGGGAGCCCGACCCGGCGACCGCCCCGCTCCGAGACCGCCTAGTGGCAGCCTACGGGACAGACGAGGAGCTGGCTGAGCTCCGGGACTCTTTGATTTTGGACTCCGGTCTCTGGCGGAGGGGGGAGGCTGTCTACGTCCCGGAAGGGCTACGACGGGAAGCCCTCAGCCTCTGCCACGATGCTAAGACCGCCGGGCACTTCGGTTTCGTAAAATCCTGGAAGTTGGCCCGGCGGCGGTTTTGGTGGCCCAGTCTGCGGCGGGACACAAAAGCTTACGTCAGTGGTTGTCCTGTCTGCCTGACCTGCAAGCCGGGGGTTGGCAAGCCGAAAGGTCTGCTGCACCCGCTCGAGGTCCCGACCCGGCCGTGGTCAGTGATCTCCATGGACTTTATAACAGACTTGCCTCCCAGCAAGGGGAAAACGGTGATCTGGGTGGTGGTAGATCTATTTTCCAAACAGGCCCATTTCATTCCTTGCGCCAGTGTCCCCAGTGCTTCACAGTTGGCTCGGATGTTCCTGGATCACGTGTTCCGACTGCACGGGCTGCCGGACAAGGTGATTTCCGATCGGGGCTCACAATTCGTGTCCCGGTTTTGGCAAGCTTTCCTGCGCCTGTTAGACATCGAGCAAGGGCTGAGCTCCGCTTACCACCCCCAGACGGACGGGCAGACCGAGCGGGTTAATCAAGTACTGGAGCAGTACTTGCGGTGTTTCGGTTCCTATCATCAAGACACCTGGGTGCCCCTGCTCCCCCTGGCCGAGTTCGCGTACAACAACGCAGACCACAGCAGCACGGCGATGTCGCCTTTTGCCGTCGTCTACGGGACAGACCTGAGACACTTCCCGGAGCTTGGAGAGGTCCCCGCCCGGGAATCGGCCGACCTTCGCGAGTGGGGGAAGCGTGCCGGGAGCTGCTGGAAGTCGCTGCAGGAGCAGCTCCACAAAGTCAAGGCAGCGCAGAAAGAGGACGCCGACCGGAAGAGACGACCAGCTGAAGAGATCCGACCGGGGGATCGAGTTTACCTTTCCACCCGGAACCTACGGTTGAATTTGCCCAGCAAGAAGCTAGGCCCTCGGTTTTTGGGGCCTTTCGAGGTCTTGGCCCCGATCAACGAAGTTTCGGTCAAGCTCAAGCTCCCCAAGAACCTCCGGCACATCCATCCCGTCTTTCACGTGAGCCTTCTAAAAAAAACTCCGGACGGTGACGTTTGGCACCCCGTGTTTTCCCCGCCAGCGCCCGAGGTCCTGCCGGGGGGGGAGCACCACGAGGTGGCGGATATCCTGGACTCTAGACTCCACAGGGGGAAGTTGCAGTACCTCGTGGAATGGAAGGACTTCGCTTTGGGGGACCGGGAATGGGTCTGGGCAGCGGACGTCCTTGCGCCCCGACTCACTGAACGTTTCCACAAGCGGTATCCTGGCCGTCCCGGGGGGTTGGAGAATGGACCTTTGGGGGGGCAGAATGTCGTGGTTCGGTCCTTGGTGGCTTGGGAACCGGACCGAACCCCGCCATCAGAGGCGCCCGCGATCACGGAGGTAGGGCATGGTGATCATAGGCAAGCCGGCAGCTGGGCGCCCCACCCGATCGTTGAGGTGGCAATGGCCGCTAAAGAACCTCAATGTCCCCCTCCACCTTTTGACAAGGGCCCGGAGATGGCCCTTTGTTCTAGGAAAATGGGCCATCAGGAACCCCGGAAAACCTCGCATATGTGCATGAGTCATGATTGTATCAGCATGTTCCCTCCGCAAGTACTGGGTGGGGCAATACAGCCTAAGGAGGTGGGTTTTGTATAAAAGGGAGCTTCCACCTGGAGTTCGGTGGAAGCTCTTACTCCATACCAGCGGACTCCACGTTGCTGAAATAAAGCTTGTTCCTGTTGTATCGTTCACCAGGCCTGGCGTGACGTTTTCTTCAAAGGGGCACCCTGTTTTTTCAGTTAGCAAGCGGGTCCCCGACAGCGTTCCACATGCCTGTTTGAAATGGCAGAAGAGAGGAACATGCTATATGGTGTTGTTGTTGTTGTTGTTATTTAATTTTTAGACCATCCTTCTCCAAATAGGTCTCAGGGTGGTTTACAACATAAACAGTTAAAACACAATAAAATCCCCATAAAAACCCCAATTTACATCAAACAACATGTCACATATAAGCAGCGGTGGTCACAATTCTAATCATATTTACCCGACTTCCCCCAAGTTCAGCCTGGTGAGGAGACTAATATTCAGAAAAAGGGTGGCGCCAATGCAATAGATCTAACAATGATCTCGATGTTACAGATCACAGTATTGGAGGGGATCCTCTGATGGATTAGTGGGAGAGCTGCCCTGGCCTCAACCATATGCCTGGCGGAAGAGCTCCGTCTTACAGGCCCTGCGGAAAGCTGGTAGATCCTGCAGGGCCCTTAGCTCTTCTGGGAGCTCATTCCACCAGGTTGGGGCCAGGACTGAAAAGGCCCTGGCCCGGGTCGAGGCCAGGCGAACATCTCGTGGGCCCGGGACAACCAGTAAATTCATACCCGCAGAACGGAGTGCTCTGCGGGGGGCATAAGCAACCAAGCAGCTTATTTATTTATTTATTTAGATTTATATACCGCCCTCCCCGAAGGCTCAGGGCGGTTTACATTAAAACTAATCAACGATACATGAAACAGTCTTCGTTAAAACATACAGTAATTAATAACAGTGGTTGTAACCATATAACAGAATAATGTAACAGTATAACAATATAATAAAATAATATAACGATGGAACGGTGCAATACCACAACAGGTCCAGAGCGCTCTGGTGGAGTTCTGGGAGGAAGGGGGGAGAGGGGGGGAGGGGGAGGAGCGGGGGCCCTTCATTCGCTGTTGGTTGTGCCTGGTCTCAACCAAATGCCTGGCGGAGGAGCTCCTTTTTGCAGGCCCTGCGGAACTGTTTAAGCTCCGTCAGGGCCCTGATCTCCTCCGGGAGCTCGTTCCACCAGGTGGGGGCCAGAACAGAGAATGCTCTGGTCCTGGTTGAGACCAGGCGGACTTCTTTAGGGCCAGGGACCATTAGCCGGTTGGTGGCGGTGGAGCGCAGAGCTCTTTTAGGGGCATAGGCAGGGAGGCGGTCCCTCAGGTACACTGGGCCCTGACCGTGAATGGCCTTGAAGGTAATTACCAGAACCTTTAGTCTGATCCGGAATTCAACTGGCAACCACTGCAGTTGGTGGAGAATGGGCCGGATGTGGGACCTCCATGGTGTTGCTGTGAGGATCCTGGCCGCTGCGTTTTGGACCAGCTGTAGTTTCCGGGTCAAGGCTAAGGGCAGGCCTGCGTAGAGCGAGTTACAGAAGTCCAGTCTAGAGGTGACCGTCGCATGGATCACTGTGGCTAGGTGTTCCGGGGCCAGGTAGGGCGCTAGTAGTTTGGCTTGGCGGAGATGGTAAAATGCCAGCCGCGCTACCTTTGTGATCTGGGCTTCCATTGTAAGGGAAGTATCCAGAATCACGCCTAGGTTCCTGGCGGAGTGAGCCGTAGAGAGCTGTACTCCATCCAGGGCAGGCAGGCACGCTTCCTCGCATGGGCCCTTCCTACCCAGCCACAGGACCTCCGTCTTTGACTCTCCGTCTTATGTGACTCTCCTCCACCTGTCAGTCAAGCCAGGCAGCCAATCATCTTTCTCCATGTTTTAAAGGGCCTAAGATGCAAGGTATTTTTTTAAAGTAAATCTTCTCTGTTGCTATGCCTTTGCATCTAATCATAAATGCATAGTGCTTATTTTACTGTCACACCTTTTGGAATGATGAGCCTTGAAGCTTCAAAAAAGTAATCCTGTTCCTGATTTGGGGGGGGGGGGTTAGAGAGGCATGCTTTCTGTATTAACTGGTGGGGGAAAGGGTTTTTTTTTTTTTTTTTTTTTGCTCTGCCAGGACAATTTAATGCATATTAGTTGCTCCAGGCAGTTTGCTTCAAAAAAAAAACATCCCCGGGAGAAGGGAGAGGGAGGTGGGTGAGAGGGCGGGCACTGGAAGGAGGAGATAACACTACTTCATCTCCACAGATTTCCTTAACATGTGGTTGCTGGTTGCTTTCCTCTCGCTTGAGCTACATAGTTGGGGGAATCCAGTTTTGTGGATTCCCCAACTAGTGCTTTAAAATGAGTAGTTGCTGGTTTGTTCCTGGTACGCTAGATGCCGAGGTCATTTAAAACACCAAAAAGAAAAGTTAGCCTTACAAAGAAAGGTAAGCCTTTCACTATATTTTCCAGGTGTGGGGTGGCCCTGTAAGTAGAAGTTTCATTTTGCTTCCATTGAATTTTTGAAATGTGGCTCTGTTTCTGCAGCTGGGATTGTTACAAATGGACTAATTTCTGCCCACTATAAGTAGCTCTTCTCCACAGTTTCATTCAGTCAGACATCCTGGTTTCCCCTCTCAGCTCCTCACCGGCCACTTCCCAACTGCTGTTTTCTAATTGTCCACCCAACATCAGATATCATTGGCTTCTCTTATGGAGAGGTAAAACCTAGCCTGTCCTTCATGGCTGCCTTTCTCAAATTTGAGCACTGACAAGGCTCCCTGGTCTTCTGGAAAGCTTAAGCTCCATGCATTGTGTAAGAATGGGATTGTGTATACTGCTGGCTCTAGGCTAGCTCTAACCCATACAATGCTAAAATTAAAATATAGGTTATTGGAAGTATTTTTATTCTGAAAATCCCTAATGCTGAACCTATCACAAAATTCCAATGTTGTAAATGAAAATAATATGCCATGGTGCATGCAACAGTGTAGGTGATGTAGGTTTTGAAGGACACATTACAGTCATCAAAAACTTTCACTAGATCAGTGGTTCACTGACCAGTCTTACATAGACTGCCTTTTGCCCTACTAGGGGAACCACAACTGTAAGTTAAATTTAAAAGCAGGAGAGCAAACACAGGTGCTCTTAATAGATGATAGAGAAACTAGACATTATGGTTACATGAGTTGGAATTCAGGTGCTCAGCTCAACTCACTATCACATGCATGAATAGTGGAACTTACCATGAAATCACTTTGTTGCTGCCAGAGCACCACAAGAAGAAAGAAGGACCTTCTGGTTTCCTGCTTGTAAAGTCTTTACCCGCAGAAATGGTTGCAGGGACAAGCCTGTTTGCCCCGACTCTAGTTTCTTGAGTAATTCCTACAAAACGTGTGTCTTCTCTAAACATTCTAGTGATATTAATATGCATGGCTTGTGACCTACAATATCTGATTTGGTAACAGTCTGTATTCTTGCATTACATGGATTACTCTGTTGATGTTGATATTTTGGCTATGTTAGAATCTCAAGACATGATCCAGAGGTTTGGCCTGAATGATTTTTGAGTTCACTGCCAGCCTTGGAATTTCATGGTTGATTAATATATTTTTGCATGCAATTGCCCACAGGAGTATTAGCATAACGGGTGTTTTTTTTTCCTTTCCTCTAGTTGTGTTGCCTTGTCTGATTTTGATATTCTAAATAGACAATGTAGGGAGTCAGTTTTGTTTCATTTTTGAAAGCACGGCATACTGGTCATACTATAAAATGAGAAGATTCCTACTTATGTCCTATCAGTTTTATGCAAGAAGTATGTTTATGTGTACTCTCTGAAGAACAGGAGGGTTCTGTGATTTCCACTGTGTGACAGGGAGATATTCAGCAGGTATAGTTGATCCCATAAGAAGCACTAAAAATATAGGCCCAGTAATTCTGTTAATCAAGTTAAAAGTATTAAATATTGACAGGTATACAAAAATATACATGTATTTCAAGTCAAATTAATTTATTACGGCTATTTAGACAGTTTGTAATACAAAAAATGCAAATAAAAATTGTTTACTGTATAACTAAAACTACAAATAGTTCAGGAAATTATAATGCAATAATCACTCATAAAACTAAGGGGGAAAGAATAAGCCTAAAATAATTTAAGAATAGGAGAAAACATTTAAATGGATTAAGAAGAAATTGTTTAGAAACAACTAAGAAGGGGGATGGAATTAGCTGAGAATAATATTTTGTGAAAAATTAATAACTTTATATAAGATAGTTACATGTATTTATTACAAAGTAATATAAAAACAGATACTGGCCCCAGTGATAGCCTCAATTAAGAACCAAATTGTACAGTGACAACCAAAAATGACCATTATTGACCCTGACCATTTTGACCCATTGGCCTTCCACAGTAGTCAAATAAATGATATTATAGAATGGTTCCTAAGATAATGATGAAACAATCATTTCTTGTAAATTGACCATGAGGAAATCTTTGGATGATTATTGGATGTGACCAAAGGCAAAGATATTAATCAGAGGCCTCAATCTTGTGTCCCTTTCACACTTGGTCAGAAAAATTCAGTACAGCCAGGAGCCAATAGTGACTTAATAGTTTATCCCATCACACTTAAGAAAAACCCTTTAATGCGTGAATGTTTAACTATGACAACCCTAACCAGCGTGGTATAGTGACAACCCTAGCCAGCTTGGTGTAGTGGTTAGTAGTGGTTAAGAGCGGTGACTTCTAATCTGGTGAGCCAGGTTTGATTCCGTGCTTCTCCTCCACATGCAGACAGCTGGGTGACCTTTTTCTCTACCTCCTTCGGGTAGAGAAAAGTGGCATATAAGAACCAACTCTTCTTCTTCTAACCATGTTCTGAGAATCTTCATAGTTCTTCTGCAACAAAGCTCATGCAGAAATACAAACAGGTCCCTCTTACATCTTCTTTATGCTTGATAATGCAAATATTAAATTAGATTTGATGCAACAGATATGCTGGTAAGGTGGATCTTTCCTCCTTTCTTTCCCCAGCAGCCACTTGTGAGTTTTGAACAGGCAATGCTGAGGGTTGGATAATCTCCAAGGATGAAAAGTCATGCAACAGAAATGGTTCCATTGACATAGCCATGCAAAGGATTCAACCCAATCACTCTCTTTTTTTGCATACTAAGAAGGCCACTAGTAGGTTCATTGTCCCATAGCTGAAGAACATGCCATGGTGAGGATTCAAATTTTTGTCTCCTGGATCACGCTGGCTCTTGGTGTGAACAGAAACAGCTGCAATGCCTTGAGATGTGGCTAATTGGAAAGACACAAGAAATAAACATTCTTGGCACTGTGGATCTCCATCTCAGACCTTTGTACCACAGCATCATACCACATGCTGAGACACCACTCATTCTGCCAAGGTGCTCTTAGAATTGTACATCCTTCTATAGTTTTTAGAATTTTTTCCAAAGATCAACATGGCTACCTACCATTTTTGCAAACTTTAATCCTAAATTCTTTACAGGCAAGAAGATAGGGTGTCATTTATAAACCCACTTTCTCATTCATGGGAGGAGGCAGGATTATTTCAGCTCAGGGAAGGCAGACAGACAGACCTCCCCCAGTGTATCAACTGGCTAACTGTAACAGTTAAAGCTGATAATGGCAGCAGTTCCAGGACAGTGAATGTCATTTATCCATCTGTAAACTCACCCTGAGGGATTTCTGCAGAAACTCTAGTATGTGGTTCAACATCTGGAATGGATTAGATGATGAGAATGCTTCCAGCTGTTTTGGGTTTATTCCATTTTAAAATATACTGAGTTTCACTGACTGAGTTGAAACAGGGATTTCCTTTGAGTTATTCCATAGATGATGGTACCCTATTAGGCCATATATGGTTAACTGGCAAAGCTTGCTGTGTATCCATCTTTAGTACACATCGTTTAGTGCAGGGATCCCTAACATGATCCTCATATGCCCCATGACACCCGCCAACATATTCTGGCGCCCACCAAGTGTTTTTAGGAAGTGGGTGGGGACAGGCAGGGCATATGCCCAAACAAAGCTTCTGATTAATTGCTGAAGATGTGATTGGCTGGGCAGATTTTGGTTTAATGTTGGTTTGGCAGCGACTGCCACCACAGCACAAGGATCAGAACTGTGTTACTGAAGTTAAGCTGTGGCAATTATTTTGTGGCTGGTTCTGCCTCCTGCGGCTGCCATTTTGTGGCAATCACTTTGTTGCTGTGCTTACTGTGCCGTATTGGGTTTCCAGCTATCCTTACAAGCTCAAAAGGGTTGGGGATCCCTGGCTAATTTTTTAAAATGGAAGAACATACCAATCCCAAACCAGGAGACACTGTGAACTCAGCAAGGTAACATAAACTGGCCAAACAACCAAGAAAGAGAACCCAGAGAACAACAATCTGTGAATTCTAATGACATTTAAGGTTCAGCATAAGTTTAAGTTGAATAACAGAAAAAACATTCTGCCTGGTTAAGTAAGAATGGTTTCAAATGTTATTGAATGTGGGGTAAACAAAAAGACTTTTTCTGTACCTGCTAAAAAGGTTGCAATGGCCACCTTAAAATTCAACAGAATCATAAACATTTCACACTAAAATATTGCTGTTAACGTGCAGATATAAATGCACTCCCTGTTTGCTGCCCAATTTGAGTTTCCTAGCAAAATGCGATTTCTCTCCCCCCCTGGGAGGGAATTCGCTTTTATCAGGAAGCTTGAGAGTCGAGTTGGCTTCCCCCACCATTTCCTACCTCAAATGACATAACAACTCCAATCAATAGTCTAACTCCCTTCCCCTCTGTATAGTTTTTTTTTTTTTTTAATTTTGAACATGATCCTAATACAATGCTAATCTGGAATAGCAAAAGCACGGGATTCCTAGGGACTCTCCAGAAAGTTGAAAGTCAACTCCACACACACCTCTGCCTCCTTATGTGAAGGAACACAAGGAACATAATGATATGGAAGAGTGTAAGGAACAGGAAGTACAAGGCGCTTCTAAAATACCTAAAAATGCAGTAGACTTCATGGATACTTAGCCCTACATTTCAACATTTTAAACATTTACTTTTTAAACATTTTAAGATAAACTGAAATAATAAATGTTATTTTATGGTATCTCCTAACAACCTGGTTTACAGTAATGTAAGGTTTTTTTAATGTTTATGTATAACAGCAAAAAAACAAGCATAATAATGTATTCACCTTAGTTAAGCAAACATAAAATACAAAAAAGTATATTAACATTCATTTTGTGCTAGAAAATAGAAATATAAAGATTTCACATAGTATAGTTACGTTCTACATTAGTCCTAGACCAGGCTTTCTCAACCAGGGTTACATGAAACTCTGGGCTTTCTTGATGGCCCTTGAAAGATTTCATATAATGGGTGGGAGGTAATTAATTTTTAAATTTAAAACATTTATCATGTAGGGCCTGGACAGGGTGGGAAGTAGGAGTCCAGGTGGATGACTGCGCCACTTCATGAGTTTCTCAAAGCCTGAAGAATATTTCAGGGGTTTCTCAGTGGTAAAAAGATTGAGAAAGGCTGGCCCTAGCCAGACAGATAAATATCCACATATCTGAAAAAGTTTCTTCTGAATTGCCTTGCATCTGCACATAATCCTTATTACCCACCCTGATTTAGCTAGGAAGAGCAGGCTATAAGAATAAAGTTGTTGTTGTTGTTGTATTACTTTATTTTCAGTTATTTGGTTTTCATTGAACTAAAAAAAGCTTTAACAATTTATTCAGTTCCACAGTATCTCCTGCATTTTCATTTAGTCCATACTTTTTACTGTTAGAATGTTTTTCCAACTTCATGTGTGTACAAGTTTAAGGGTTACTTACAGATCACGTTAATCCAATGGGATTTTTTTTTAATCTAACAGATCTAACAAAGATGTCAATCATTTTTCTCTGCATACTCTTGTATGTTCATAAATCCTTCAAACATGTCAGAAATCTGCATTGTTTCATCCACAGATATTAGGCATTTATAATTATTGAGTTATTAATTTAAATTTAAAATACTATATAAAAGTTAAAGTTGATGTGGAAAAGACACTCAGACAGCTTTCATATGGAAATCTTAAAACATCTTGGTATTGAGTTAAATACAGCAATAGTACTCTTCTTCAGAGGATGTCTCCTACTGAATCTGCCCAAATCACTGCTCTGGGTGTTTCCAATTCCTGTCTAGAGAGCCTGTGTGGAACAGCATCTCACACAGGGATACAGTGGGTGGCCCTCTCTATAGTTGCCAATTCAGTCATATCAGCAAAATCAGAGCAGAGAAAAAACTTCAAAAATAAGCATTCATCCATAGAAACAGTCTAACTCCATAGAAACAGTCTAACTCAACACTCAACAGTGTACAGGTTACTATGCTGTAATCATACACATAATTATTTGGGAATAAATACTACGGAGTGGGACTTCTGAAGAAACAAGCACAGGATTCAACTCTGTAAAATGGAGGGGAGAAATATACACACCAGGATCTTCTTTATGCTTGATAATAGTTTGAAGCTATAGTTATTATTATTATTATTATTATTGAATTTAACTGTAGTTAAATACAGTTTTAAAAGGTAAAGGTATCCCCTGTGCAAGCACTGAGTCATGTCTGACCTTTGGGGTGACGCCCTCTAGCGTTTTCATGGCAGACTCAATATGGGGTGGTTTGCCAGTGCCTTCCCCAGTCATTACCGTTTTACCCCCTAGCAAGCTGGGTACTCATTTTACCGACCTCGGAAGGTTGGAAGGCTGAGTCAACCTTGAGCCGGCTGCTGGGATTGAACTCCCAGCCTCATGGGCAAAGTTTTCAGATGGCTGCCTTACCACTCTGATACTGTCTTATTATTGCAATCAAAACACATTTATAAATTTTAAAATAAGAACTCAGATCTGTGAATTGGCTATTCTTGGCAATGTCTGGATATGATACGTCAATTAAAATTGGACAATCCTGATTCCCTCAGTGGTCATCTATTCAAGCCTAGAGCTCCAGGAAGGGTCTTGAACCCACAATTGCAGAATTCCTAGAGTGCATTAATTCCAGGGCTCCTGCCAGTGGCACTGTGGTTGGTGCTCCTTCCTGTGTGGCATGACATCCTCAGTGGAGGCCTCATCTCAGGAGCTGTGGATGTATTGCCGCACGTGAGTTGGCTGCATTTGTGTACGTTACTCCTGGGGGTGCCAGTGGCATGTCCCCTCATTGTTTATTATTTATTCATTAGATTTTTATACCACCACTCCCAGCAAGCTGGCTCACAGCAGTTGACAGAAAAACATATAATATAATTCATGAAAACCTCATACAATATACTCTACAGCAACCCTACAACAATTCCCCACAATTTACACATTACAAAATCACAAGGCAGTAAAATTATAAACTCCTCTCCCAACGTCTCAGAGCCATTGTAGCTGATATGGGTTACAATCACACAACTGGTGATGGAAAAAAACGGGTAGATCATCCAGCAGCCCCAGACTCAATCTAATACCGAGCTCACAACCGGGGGGGGGGTGGACCATGAGGCCTAGCATTTAATCCCTACTCTGCCATGGAAACGTTGTGTAGCCTTGAGCCAGTCACACTCTCAGCCTAACCTCCCTCACAGGGTTGCTGTGAGGATAAAATGAAGGTCAGAGGTATTCAAACTGGGTTGCTTCTACACCAAGGATTTCCTATGGCGTATTTTTTCATGTTTCCAAATGATGTCATCCCCTATTTGTGCACAGACCATTGACAGTCCATTCTCTCCACACACAACAATCTTCTGCACTGTCATTTTACTTGCTGTCCCTTCAGGATTTCCCCCCGAGTTCCGCATGTGTTTTGCTCCCTCTAGTGGCTGATTCTCTATCAACAGCTTTACTTCCAGTTTATCCACACACCCACCCCCAGCACAGACTTAAACTGCAAAGAAATAAACTGGAAATAAAGCTGTTGGCCATCAAATCAACCACTAAAAGGAAGCTAAACATGTGCAGAACAGGGGGGAAGCCCCATTATGAAACAGGAACTTAAAGGGATTAAAATGAGAATGCAAAAAAGCCCTCCCTCCAAAAAAAATCTGGTTTATTTCAAACCTGTTAAAACATTATATCCTGACAGGATGATATCAGCATAAGTAGTTTATTGGGTCTGAAGGGAAAACAGTGCAGTTGGAGGACTCTGTTGAAGTGCTAGTTCAGGCTTTCTATACCAGAGTTTTGTGAAACCCTGGGGTTTCTTTATAGCCCTGGGAGGATTTCCCAAATGGGTGGGAGTTCATTAATTTTTAATATTTTTTTTTAATTTGTTAAATATATATTGGGTGATATGACTATGTATGGAGGAGCTCCAGGTGGACATGTACACAGCTATGTTTCCCAACCATATTCTGCACGACCACCACTTCTGGAGTTTCTTAAAGACTGGAGAATGTTTCAGGAATTTTCATTTGTTGATTAATGTAAATAGGGCTAATCTCTGACAACAATTAGGATAACAGAAGAGAATCATCGGCCATTTCAAATGGGGGAGGGTCATCAGAGGCTCTGCAAATATGAGGAATATTATTTTTGAAAGCTGCTAAAGGTATTGGCCCATGCAGGACACTGTTACTCTGTCCAGGGTTTTCTGGAAACATAAATATAATGACAACAAATAAAGTGAGAGAAAAGAACAAGGTCTACAAATCAGTCCAAAGTCAGGGAACAAAAGGTTGAGTCCAGGGGTTAGAGGAAAAGACAATCCAGGGTTTAGGGCTTGGAACCAGTGCAAGATCCAGGTCTATAATGGTGTATGCAAGCAACAGTTAGGACAGGGTACAAAGGCACTAAGTCAGGGATTACTAGCATCCCTACTAAGTCAGGGTAGACCAATGGCAATTCTGCACCCGATAAATATGGTGTAATGCTTATCTTAGGTAGCCATTATATTCCAGATGCTCCGCAAGATGTCACCAACATCCAGCATCCAAGCAGCAAACTGCTTGCTACATCCGCCATTTTAAAGGGGTAGTTGGGGAATCACATAAAGTGGATTCTGCAACCTACAAATTGTGAGCTACAGGAGAGCAACCAGCAGGCCACCAGCTGAAGAAATGTATGCAGGTGAAGTAGCACTGTCTCTGCCTCCAGTTTCCCACACTCGCCTCCCTCTCCCCTCTCCCGGGGAAGAGAGGGATTTTTTTTAAGCGAACTGCTTGGAGCAATGAATAGGTGTACAAGCATGCAGGCAAAGCCAAAAATAAATTTTGGTGGATGAGGTGAAGGAGGTGGGGACCCTAAAGGGAAAGTGACCATGTCCTCATAGAATTCCTTTTCAGATGGGGAGGCAAGGAAGCTTGTAGCCAGACGTGGATGTTGGATTTTCGTAGGGCAAACTTTAATAAACTCAGAGACATGATGAGTGTTATACCATTGACAAGAATGCTGGAAGGGAAGGGAGCATGTGAAGCTTTTGATAAGGTTCCCCATGATGTTTTGATGGATAAATTGAAGGACTGCAATCTGAATTTTCAGATAGGTGGATAGGGAATTGGTTAGAGAACCGCACTCAAAGCTTTGTTGTCAATGCTGTTTCATCAGACTGGAGGGAGGTGAGTAGCAGGGTACCTCAGGGGTCGGTGCTCAGTCCGGTACTTTTTAACATATTCATTAATGATCTAGATGAGGGGGTGGAGGGACTACTCATCAAGTTTGCAGATGACACCAAATTAGGAAGACTGGCAAATGCTCCAGAAGATAGAGACAGAGTTCAACTAGATCTGAACACAATGGAAAATGGGCAAATGAGAACAAGATGCAATTTAATAAAGATAAGTGTAAAGTTCTGCATCTGGGTCAGAAAAATGAAAAGCATGCCTACTGGATGGGGGATACGCTTCTAGGTAACACTGTGTGTGAACGAGACCTTGGGGTACTTGTGGATTGTAAACTAAACATGAGCAGGCAGTGTGATGCAGCGGTAAAAAAGGCAAATGCCATTTTGGGCTGTATCAACAGGGGCATCACATCAAAATCACAAGATGTCATAGTCCCATTGTATACGGCACTGGTCAGACCACACCTGGAGTACTGTGTGCAGTTCTGGAGGCCTCACTTCAAGAAGGATGTAGATAAAATTGAAAGGGTACAGAGGAGAGCGACGAGGATGATCTGGGGCCAAGGGACCAAGCCCTATGAAGATAGGTTGAGGGACTTGGGAATGTTCAGCCTGGAGAAAAGGAGGTTGAGAAGGGACACGATAGCCCTCTTTAAGTATATGAAAGGTTGTCACTTGGAGGAGGGCAGGATTCTGTTCCCATTGGCTGCGGAGAAAAGGACACGCAGTAATGGGTTTAAACTACAAGTACAACGATATAGCTAGATATCAGGAAAAAAATTTCACAGTGAGAGTAGTTCAGCAGTGGAATAGGCTGCCTAAGGAGGTGGTGAGCTCCCCCTCACTGGCAGTCTTCAAGCAAAGGTTGGATACACACTTTTCTTGGATGCTTTAGGATGCTTTGTGCTGATCCTGCATTGAGCAGGGGGTTGGACTAGATGGCCTGCATGGCCCCTTCCAACTCTATGATTCTATGATTCTATTATTCGATGAGTGGCATTCAAAAAGCACTATGCATCTATGATTAGATCTAAGATTAGATGCATAGGCGTTTCAACAGAGAAGGTTTACATTTTTTAAATAAAAAAATGTGCAGGCATCATGGACCCTTGAAAACATTGAGAAAGGGGATTGGTTGCCTGGCTTCATTAACAGGCAGAAGAGTGTCGCCTGTAAAGCATGTTGCTCTCTTCACCATTTCAAGCAGGCATGTAGAGTGTAAAAAGTGCGAAAAGGCGGCAAACAAAAACAAGAAAGCAAGAAGGTGAGGAATGGCCAGAGGCGAGATTATTTTTAGCACTACGCCATTATGCTGGCGTAACGCTATTTATTTAGACGTGCGGAAATGCCCCAAGTCAGCACCCAGAGGTGTGTGGCATAGAAAGTTGCATCCATGCCAAGCCTTGCTCAACGTGTTCCTTTTATCTGCCTCATTACTGACTCATCCCCAAAGCTCAGGTGATGCTTCTTACCACTGTGTTCATTATCCTCCAGGTGCAACTCCTCACTGCTTCCCTATCAACTTATTGCTCCTGATCCTGTAAAGACTCACCTCCCAGAATTAATACTGATCGCTGCTTGGCAATCAGGCAGGCACGACTTCTTGTCTCAATGTCAAGTGCTCCTTTCTGCTTCTGTGCTCTGCAGGTTCAGGAAAACTCAGCTGAGGTTCTGACCTCTGTGCTACTTCTTTCTTTTCCTGCCAGAATAAATAGCCTGTTTGGGACTGGAAAACATTTTACATTCCTATCGTGCATCCCACTGGATCTGCTTCTTGACTGAGTTGCTCAGGTGGGTATTCCACTGGTGCAGGGCCCAACTCATGAATTTCCTTATCCCCCTCCAAGTGGCCATTGGCTGGCCCGTTACAAGTACTGCGAGTGTCTACAAATAAGTGGAGGTTTTCCTTTAAATTTTGTAAGGTATTGTGTTACACATGTTCCTCAAAATACTTTGCTTTTAAAAGGGTGGCCAAAAATCCTGAGGATCATGTGCGAACACAGTGTGCACAGGTCACATGAGAACCCAGATGTACATCAGGTGTAAAAGAGAAACTGCTACTTATAATGGAGAGAGAAGAGATTACATGAAGCAGTAGGAGATCTCCATTGTGGGGCAATTGCACACAGAACATCAGCAACCCCACTCCTATGGAAATTATCATGGAATGGAAGAAGTCCTGCTCTGGGTCCGCAACAGGGAGAAAGGCCAGGGATAAATGTTTCATTTAATTATTAATCCAATTGATGGCATACATCCTATTTTTTAAAATTTAAGACTAAAGTGTATATGTCTAATTTTAATTCACATAAGGAGTGAATTTCAGCTATAAGAAGTATGGGAAATATCGTATTTGGTCTTGCTGGACTTGAAGGTTCTGCTGGACTTGAACCTATTTGTAAAAGAGTTTTCCACAAATAACGGAGAACAGGCTGGGTCCCACCACATATCATGGTGAGAGGGACAATATAACAAAAGGGAGAGAGCAGAAATCACCTGAGCGTTCTTTTTTGTTGGAAACAATCTAACATCACCTTTCTTGCTCGTCTGCTCTATTTGTTCTCCTGAGCCAGGAAACAACAGTTTGAGAACAAACTTTTGTGTGAGTGCTAATAGTCATGTAGCTTCTCTTCTCAAAAGCTTCTTTTCTGTGACTCAAAGCATAAACTGTGTAGTCAGAAGGCAGGTTTACATGGAATTTAGCCAGACTCCTAGCAGGAACGTTTTCATACGAATCGTACGTTTCCAGACAGTTCATGACTCAGCTCTACTTCACCCATGGCTAGGCTGCTGCAAGCAGGAAAAGACGTAGCTTGTGTCATTGCAGCAAATGGGGATGGTGGAGTGTCTGGCCAAACCATGTAGGAGAACCTAAATCCAAGGAAGTCGAGAAACACGCATCCCAACCAAGCCAATAGGACTTCCTTCACCTGAAATTCTAATTTATTCAAAGTACAAGCAGTTTTCAAAAGCTATAAGTGAGTGTGATGATATTTGCTTAGGGCCTAAAGGCCAAGCGATAATATGTGAGTCTCTACAAAGGAGGTTCCATGGGGAGGGCACCACCACAGAAAAGGACCTATATCAGTTTCAATCCCCCCTCTCTCTGAAGGAAACAGAACAAGGAAAAGGATCTTATTAAAATATTTCATTTGAAGGGCATGTGGGATAATTCAATCCTTCCATTAGAAAAACAAAGAAAATCAGAGCTCCTAGATCATCCTTTCTCAACTTTTTAAATGTTGGGAAACTCCTGAAACATTCTTCAGGCTTCAAGAAACCCCAGAAGTGGCACAATCATGCAAAATATAGTTGGGAAGCATAGCTGTGTACATGTCCACCCATGGCCCTTCCCCTTCCCACCCCCTCCAGGCCCATCATTGGCCGAGGGGTGGAGTTGGCATGACCATATATGGTCATATCACCCAATAAACATTTTACAACATTTTAAAAATATATAAAAATTAATTAACTCCCACCCATTGGGAAAACCCTTCCAGGGTCATCAAGAAACCCCAGGTTTTCATGAAACCCTGCTTGAGAAAGTCTGTCTTAGATACTTGCAGCAAATGTTCAAATTCTCCAATTTATAGTCCACAGAAATACTCTGTAGTGGCTGTGCCACACTTTATCCCCGGATCCCATGGACATTCTGCTGTCCTGTATACCTGGCAACTTATGTACAAAGTCATTAACCGAAAAGATAGCAATACTAAGGTAAAGGTAAAGGTATCCCCTGTGCAAGCACCGAGTCATGTCTGACCCTTGGGGTGACGCCCTCCAGCGTTTTCATGGCAGACTCAATACGGGGTGGTTTGCCAGTGCCTTCCCCAGTCATTACCGTTTACCCCCCAGCAAGCTGGGTCCTCATTTTACCGACCTCGGAAGGATGGAAGGCTGAGTCAACCTTGAGCCGGCTGCTGGGATCGAACTCCCAGCCTCATGGGCAAAGCTTTCAGACAGCTGCCTTACCACTCTGCGCCACAAGAGGCTCATGATAGCAATACTATAGAAGGTTAAATTAACAACACTGCCTTGGCCTAATGAGGAACAACTCATAATAATCTGTTTGATGTGGATAGTAATAACTATATACTTTCATCAGTATCTGGGTCATAAAAAAATAATTCAAGCAGAAGCAAGTATTGGATAGCCATTCCAATCCTTACCACAGGTCCTCTATATATTTTTGAAATGGCCACCTGGGCGGTCCTGTTCAGGTCCTCTCCACGTCCTGTCCCAGACAGGAGCTTCCCGTCCAGTGGGTCAATCCGGATGCGCCCAGTCCAGATTGGGCCACCCCCTGGAGCCCCCACCTCCTTCAGCCACGGTGCCAGAAGCTCCCCGGCCTGCGAGGAGGGCGAATCAATGGCTCCCTGGTACCTCTGTCCTGGGGGAGGGGTTCCCTGGCCCTTTACACCATGGGAGGGAGGATTTCTCTTCCCTTCAGCCCCCAAAGCCTTCTTGCCATCTCGCAGAGCCGGCAAGAGAGCTTTGGGGCTGAGGGAAAGCAGCCGAGGGGTGGAGCGGGAGGCTTTCCCTTCCCTTTGGCCCCCAAAGCCCTCTTGCTGGATGCCCAAAGCTTTTCAAAGCCCATTTAAAAAAAAATTAAATGGGCTTTGATACTAGTATGAAATATATTTCTGTTGAACTTGCTTGTGGTAAGAATTCATAAACTATTGTTGTATAGTAGTTTCAGGTACTGACAAATTCCACAGACAGAATCCAAACTAGCCTAAACCTGTCCCTAAAGATAAATGGGGTTTCACAGTCTGTCAGTCTATGTAAATGTCTGGGGTTCTGTTCTGAGATTTGTTTTTGCTTGCTTTGAGCTAGTTCCTTGACCTGTTTAGAAAAAAAAAACAGTGAAAGTCAGACTCTCACAGGGTATGGTGAACACATACCTGCTCCAGGAACACATACCCTTCCCTCTCTCTCAAACTCATGCACACAGGCATGCACGCCACACACACACACACACACACACACACAGAGACTCGTTTCCCCCCCCCCCACTCACCCTGCCCTCTTCCCCCTTACCTCCTCCTCCCTGGTTGCTACCCTCTCCCTCTCAGACACACACACACACACACATACACGCAGACACAGACTCCTTCTCCCCCACATACTCCTGGCCTCTCCCCCCTTACCTCTCACTTCCCTGACTTTCTCCCTGGTTGCTCCCCCTCCCTCTCTCTCAGACACACATCTAGACTCCCTCCCACCTCCCACTCCCTTCCCCCTTGTTACCTCTTGCAGCAGGAGGGTTGCCATGTTCTGCAATCCTCTGCCCCCTCAGCTAGCCGACCTGCAGCTAGCAGCATTTGGGGCATCCATGGGGCTCTGGCTGCAGCACAGCACCCCCGTATCTTCCAGTGACAGCACCACTGGGCCAGCCTCCTCAGAGTGACTGTCAAAGCTGCCCAGGTCTCCTCTTGCACCACCATGGCTGCCTAGCCTCCTCCAGTTGTAGCACCTCTGGCCCATTGGGGCTACTGCTGCGGCTGCCCTGGCCTCCTCCAGTGGTGACGTTAGTGGCCCAGCCTCCTCTGGGGTCACTGCCATGGCTGCCCAGGCCCCCTATGGCACTGCCTCGGGCCTTGCCTCTTCTGGTGCGCTCCCTAGGGTGGGAGTACGGACATCACATCCATTTCTATCCTGGAGGCGCACCAGAAGATGTGTTCCACAACAACAAGACTAGACAAGTCATCATTGACATCATTTTCATGCATCACAGTTTTCCAGGATGTCTTGCGTTAGATTTCAATTGTGACATATTCTTGTGTATTATTATGTGGAACTGTGGAACTGTGCTTCTCAGATGCAATGAAGTAAAAACTGCAGCAAACAGGAAATCAATTTCACTTCAAAGAATCCAGAAACATTAGTCACTATAGTTGCACCCACTTTTCAGTCAAACCACACAAGCAAACCGTCATGTAAGTTCATGAGCAAAATGTGCTTGCACTATCCATGTGCTTGTAACAATGCTAGTTGGTTCCAAATTTCACATCGAGATTTCACATATACTTCTGGCAAGTTAGATAACATTTGAAAAAAATTAAATTGCCAGATATATTAAACATCTTTTAAAAATCATTTGGTTTACATCTGATTATAATATAAAAAATATGTTGAAATCTGCACACTTAGAATCTCTTTAATTGAATGCACAATGCTCTATTAAACATACTGTCTTGGTTCAGATACAATGCCAAACCATGATTTGGCACCATGTGAGTGAACACAAGACTCACACTCTCCCTTCTGCCTTGCTTCCACTTCCCCTCATTTGTTCTGATTTTCCCTTTCCATCGTCAGCCACAGTTCATCATTATAGCTGAACCAGACGAACTGTGATTTGCAGTTCTAGTAAACTCTGGTTCACCCAGTTCAGATGTAATGACAAACAATAGTTTAGAATCATTGAATTGGAAGGTGTCATACAGGCCATCTAGTCCAACCCCCTGCTCAATGCAGGATCATCCTAAAGTATACAAGGTAAGTGTCTGTCCAGACACTGCTTAAAGACCACCAGACAGGGGGAGCTTGCTAGTTCCTTAGGCAACCAGTTCCACTGCTGAACTACCCTGACTTTGCTGTTCTACAAATCAGAAATGTTAAAAATATTTAGACTCAGCAAAAAGAACAAAGGAAAATCTCAGAAAAACATTCTGGTATCCTTATTTCTGGAATGTTCTAGACCAGGGGTACTCAAACTGTGGCCCTCCAGATGTCCATGGACTACAGTTCCCATGAGCCCCTGCCAGCGTTCTTTCATGGGAATTGTAGTCCATGGACATCTGGAGGGCCGCAGTTTGACTACCCCTGGTCTAGACACTTCCCCTGTTCTAGACACTGCCTTTGAATGGCTTAAGATAGCAACCACGTGTAAAGCTAGCATATCTCAAAGACATAAGTGGAAGGTACACCAGCATTCCCTCTGGTATATTTTGTATCTGTGTTTGAAACTCTTCCAGAAACTTCATAGTTGGAGAGCTGGGTGAATGAGATCTCCCCACAACAAAAATATGGTCTTTTTTTGTGCAGCATTTGATGAGCAGAAGCATTTAAGGACCAGGGAGAGGACAATGCATCATTATGATCTCCCAGGACTTGCATCAATCACTCACTGGTGCCCTTTAAAAAAATATCCTAATGTTTATTTTATCATATTTTTTCTTATTAGGCTCTAGGGCCTCATCAGGCAGAAAGCTGACATATAAATTATATATATATATATATATATATGATGACATCATTCCTTTTAGTAGCATACCTGATAGTCCTGTGTCTATTATGGAGTATATGAGAACTGGCCTGCTTGAGCCACCAACAGTCATCCTAAAAGGGCAGATTAGGGTCAAGGGAAGCAAGCCTTGAACCCTCCCAAATTCTAATGTCCTCCATAGAGATCCAGTCAAGGATCCTACAAACTTTTTAACAGACAACTTTGAAGGTGAGGATGAAACTATTTGTGCAGCTCTATGATCCATTGTTAGGATGTTTTTGCACTTCAAAGTGTTGGCTTCCAAGGCGTCTTCGTCTTGAGGTATACACAGGTTTTTCCTCATAGGATTAAAGCAGTTTGGGGGTAATTTTAACATGAAACCAGCTTGAGGAAAAAGTCATCCATAGGGCTAGGACCAGACTCCAAATGGCATCTTGAAATTGAACTGCACCCACTGTGGAATCTAAGTCACCACAAATAAAAGCAATTTTATCCACTATATGCATTGCAAAAGTATCTCAGTGAGCCTACATGTTTTCTGGTTCTACATTTTCAGAAGCCTGAGACAAGAGCCCCTTCATGACCTGGAAAAGCTCCACTGGACAGCAGTGCACAAATACAATGATGGTGGAGGAGTCAGCTCCCTTTGCCACCAACACCTCTACAGAGTAAGCACAGTAAGGTGCTCTCATGTGATTGGCCATATTCATTTTGAGTTTGTTTTCCTTCACTTCTGCTCCACCCATCTGCCCAACTACGCAAAATACTGTAAATAAGTGGGAAGAACAAGGAATGGAAACAGGTTAACTTGCTTTGCAGCAGAGATGCAACTGTGAATTGGACAGTTACAAAGGGTGTAAACAGGCTTTTCCCTTGTAATGGTATCTTCTGTTCTATTGTTCTAGCTCCAAAATGGTGCCTCTTGAGGTATTCTATGGGCTTACTTGGATCTCAAGACAGACACAACAGCTGCCTAACATAAAGTTCTTAAAATGTTTATGAAATACTTGTAGAAACATTTTGGATAGGACTGGCATTTTCCAGTGACCATTGCCTTCTCCCCAATGAGTCAATAGTGAACGTCTAGGGGGTGTGACTTTTTCTGCATCTGGACATTCATATCCGTGGGAGTCATTTGTTAAGCTATATTCTGGCCTCATAGGAAATCTGAAGCCACAGTCTCATTCTACATTCTCTGGTTGAATAAAGCCTTTTCTCAGTGATGAACTCATCAGAAAAAGGTCAGGCAGTGATTACTAGTATCAAGTGCAAAATGGGTCCTGTATGTGGCATATGCAGCATGAAGGCACATTCGAATGTCACACAAGAACTGTTATTCCTGCATTAGTAGACGAGGGCTGTGAATCAGTGGTACAGAACACATATTTTGCATGTAGAATATCTCAACCGGAGATCCCTGAAGACCCTTAGTCCCTAGTATTTGCAACCAAGAAAATAAAGCTTAGTGTTCGTTCCATATCAACCACCTGGCCAGATGCAGAACATTAGCAAATGCCAGCATGAATGAGTCATGTTTGTCTCTGAGGGCTGCTGTAACACATTTCCTCCTTTATCCTAATGCCAGCAGCACAGTGTCTCCTCCCTTCGGATGAACGCATTTGGCCCTTCCCTCAGTCTCATGTCTCCTGCTTGCTCTGTTGAGCTGATGTAACTGTTTAGATGCTGAAGATGCTAGATAAGGAGAATACTTCCTTTCTGTCAGTGTTTATGATACACACTGTGGCTTGTAGGATCTTGAGGATTCAGGGCAGTCACTCAGGGGTGTAGCTATGGCTCACCTGGCAGGGGCTCGTGGGAATTGTAGTCCATGGACATCTGGAGGGCCGCAGTTTGACTACCCTGGCTCCAGTTAATACTCTGCCCGAGAATCTAGAGAGATGCTGTCCGTCAGAGTAGACAATACTGACCCTGATAGACCAATGGGCTGACTTCATATAAAGCTATTTTGTTTGGGTATACTTTTCTGCAGTCATCTTTGCCTTTCTCTTCAGACACGTTCTCACTTCATTTGCTTATTTAGATTGGCTACAGGCAACTTTAGAACCCTGCTGATTCACCTACCACAGTCTTCATCACATTACAAGGAACAGTGAAAAATCCAATGAATAAGTTCACCTCACTTTCATTAGTAATGGAAAGTAAAGGAGAAATGAATGCAGTGAGTTCCATTTGGTCAAAATGAAACATATTCCACTTGGCAGATTATCCAAATCAGTGTATCACTCTACCAAGAAACTTTGTGCTGCTGTTTCCTTCCTTGCCCACTTGGAAGCATTTATATATTAATTTTTAAAAACTCTAGCTCCCTCCAATGCAGAGATATAAAGGAAAAGACACATCTCTGTGACAGAAGGAGAGACTTCTTTTTATTAATGAAAGCTGGGGATTCAGTGAACCTGAAATGCTGCTATATTGTTATATCAATATAATATGATTCAGTTGTCAATTTTAATTAAGTGAAACACTTTCTTAGATAACAAAAACTTTAGCTTTAAAAACCATTGGAGTTATCTGCACATTTTACTGTACAAAAAAGGAGCAATTGGGTGGATCCTGTTTCAGAGTAAGGCCCATGCCCAACTACAATATGGAGTAGAAATCTGCAGTTAAAAGATGAGTAGCTTCAAGCCTAGAGGCTGTTCAAAATACTTTTGAAAAGGACTCCAGTTCTGCCTCAGAGTACTACAGGTGCCTTGATGTAGGCTGAACTTAGACTCCTTTCAATTAGGGCTCAAGTGCATGTGGCCTTAATCAGTTACTGGAGAAAACTGAAGACTTCTCCAACAAGCCAACTTTCAAAGCACCATTTTAATCTGTTGCAGAAAGACACCTTCTGGGCTGCAGCTATAACACAGTTTATTATTATATATTATTGCCTGAATCCCTGATTGTCCCTTTGGACAACTCTACACTTTAGACTGGATACTCAATTTCGATACTGGGTCAGACCGGCATACCCTATGGTTTAGACTGATTAAGAGGGATTGCATCAGTTCTTATCTGTCTAGGTTCACCTTTTACAAACTCAGAATTACTTTTACAGCCATCTTCAAACAATGCCAACAGCCATGTAGCCACATCCATATATTCCTGTTGTCCAGTGCCTATTTATTTGTTCTATCCCAGAACTGGAATTTGTTCTAACCCAGAATTGCCCTTCACATCTTGTGCTGCCCCCTTTACCAGGAACCTAAAGTCAAAATCTTTGCAGATATGTTGGCTCACCTAAATCCAAGTCTAATCGCCAAGAAATTATTTATCATTCAGATGACATTTATTAATGGAAAAATGACAATGGAAAAATGGGCAAATAAGAACAAGATGCAATTCAATAAAGATAAGTGTAAAGTTGTGCATCTGGGTCAGAAAAATGAAAAGCATGCCTACTGGATGGGGGATACACTTCTAGGTAGCACTGTGTGTGAACGAGACCTTGGGGTACTTGTGGACTGTAAACTAAACATGAGCAGGCAGTGTGATGCAGCGGTAAAAAAGGCAAATGCCATTTTGGGCTGTATCAACAGGGGCATCACATCAAAATCACAAGATGTCATAGTCCCATTGTATACGGCACTGGTCAGACCACACCTGGAGTACTGTGTGCAGTTCTGGAGGCCTCACTTCAAGAAGGACGTCGATAAAATTGAAAGGGTACAGAGGAGAGCGACGAAGATGATCTGGGGCCAAGGGACCAAGCCCTATGAAGATAGGTTGAGGGACTTGGGAATGTTCAGCCTGGAGAAAAGGAGGTTGAGAGGGGACATGATAGCCCTCTTTAAGTATTTGAAAGGTTGTCACTTGGAGGAGGGCAGGATGCTGTTTCTGCTGGCTGCAGAGGAGAGGACACGCAGTAATGGGTTTAAACTTCAAGTACAACGATATAGGCTAGATATCAGGAAAAAGTTTTTCACAGTCAGAGTAGTTCAGCAGTGGAATAGGCTGCCTAAGGAGGTGGTGAGCTCCCCCTCACTGGAAGTCTTCAAGCAAAGGTTGGATACACACTTTTCTTGGATGCTTTAGGATGCTTAGGGCTAGTCCTGCGTTGAGCAGGGGGTTCGACTAGATGGCCTGTATGGCCCCTTCCAACTCTATGATTCTATGATTCTATGATTCTATGATTATTATGTATGTGCCAAAGCTTTACTGGACGTTTAATTTGATGTGGAAATTTTAATCTCACTCTTTTTAATCAACGTTTATAGTTATTGTTCCTATTGCTTTTGGTTAATAGTGGCATTTTATACGTTACATTTCAGTTTGAGTTTGTAACGTATGCTGTAAACTACTACTTCTACTACTATTACAATAGACAATTTTAAAATAAAAATTTTAAAATCCAGCAAGGGAAGAAATAGCTGTTGGTCTGGTTGATCTATATTGATGCTGTGTTTTATTGTGATGTTTTTTAATGGTTTCATTATTTTTAATGGATATGATGTAGTATGTCTTGTAAACTGCATTGAGTGTACTTGTTGGAAGCAAGTCATTCATTAATACTTTTAAATAAAATAAATGAAGTATAACATAAGAAATGCATGCAATTATAAACCAGCAGTAAATTTTAAAGAGTATTTTCACAAGTATATATGATTGGGAGCAGGGATTTAGAGCAGAAAATAGCAGATTTAAGCACATGCTCTCTACATGCCATGTCTATGTTCCAAATCACCTTTTTAAAAGCATAATCAGGCTACTTTCATAAAGCACTATCAGGCTACTGTTGCATGCATAAACTTTCTATTATTGCTTCATATATTAGATAAAGTTAAATAAGTTTATATAATGGATAAGGTTCCACATGATATTCTTGTTGATAAGTTGGTAATATATGGTATGGATCCTAATTCAGTCAGGTGAATCGATAACTGGTTGACAGATCGTACCCAAAGGGTACTTGTTAATGGTTCAACATCCTCTTGGAGAAAAGTGAGGGATTAGAGGGGGTACTTATTAAATTTGCAGATGATACTAAACTGGGATGGGTGGCAAACACAACAGAAGACAGAATCAGAATACAGGATGATCTTAATATGCTCGAAAAGTAGGCTAAACTGAATAAAATGAAGTTCAATAGGGACAAATGTAAAGTTCTGCATTTAGGTAGGAAAAACCATAGACACCAGTATAGGATGGGAGAGACTTGTCTTGGCAGTAGTGTGTGCGAAAAGGATCTAGGAGTCTTAGTAGACCATACATTGAACATGAGTCAGCAGTGTGATTCATTGGCTAAAAAGGCAAATAGGATTTGGGGCTGTATCAAACGGAGTATCATGTCCAGATCACAGGAGGTGATGGTACCACTTTACTCTGCTCTGGTTCAGTCTCACTTGAAGTACTATGTTCAGTTTTGGGCACCCCAGTTGAAGAGGGGTATAGACAAACTGGAGCATATCCAGAGGAGGGCGACAAAGATGGTGAGGGGTTTGGAGACATATGAGGAAAGGTTGGGGGAACTTGGTCTGTTTAGCCTGGAAAGGAGACAACTGAGAAGGGATCTGATAGCCATCAAGTATTTAAAAGTGTGCCATATAGAGGATGGAGCAGAGTTGTTCTCTCTTGCCCCGGAGGGATGGACCAGATCCAATGGGATGAAATTAATTCAAAAGAAATTCTGTCTAAACATCCGGAAGAAGTTAAAGCAGTTTCTCAATGGAGCAGGCTTCCTCGGGAGCTGGTGGGTTCTCCATCTTTGAAAATTTTTAAACAGAGGCTGGATAGTCATCTAATGGAGAGGCTGATTCTGTGAAGATTCAAGGGGGTGGCAAGTTACAGTGGATGAGCGATAGGGTTGTGAGAGTCCTGCATAGTGCAGGGTGTTGGACTAGAATCAGGGGTAGTCAAACTGCGGCCCTCCAGATGTCCAGGGACTACAATTCCCATGAGCCCCTGCCAACATTCACTCATGGGAATTGTAGTCCATGGACATTTGGAGGGCCACAGTTTGACTACCCCTGGACTAGATGATCCAGGTGGTCCCTTCCAACTCTATGATTCTATGATTCTAAGAAGAGTTATACCCCACTTTTCTCTACCTGAAGGAGAAAGCAGCTTATAATCACCTTCCCTTCCCTTCTCCACAACAGGCATCCTGTGAGGTAGGCGGGACCAAAAAAATCTCTGACAGGACTGCTCTGTGAGAGCAGCGCTATCAGGGTTGTGACTAGCCCAAGGTCACCCAGCTGGTTGCATGTGGAGGAGCAGGGAATCAAACCCAGTTCACCAGATTCGAAACCACCACTCTTAATCACTACAGCAGGCTGGCCAAAGCCTGCTGTTGCCCCCAGCAAATGGTATCCACAAGTATATTTATCTAAACATAAATTTTATTAAGCCATTGTGGCCAACAACCATTGATGGCCCTATTATTCATGAACTAGTAAATAAGCCCACTGCTCTTGGAATGCAGCGGGTGCTAGTGGGGCTGTGGAGTGCGCCTCCCAATTAGTCAGTCCAGCGGCCAGGGCCCAATGGCGAGCCATGCTGCGAAGCGCCTGCCGATTGGGCCCTCCGATTGTCAGTCCGGGGGAAGGAGCCTATGGGCACCCTTCCTCATTACGGATAGGGTCTGCCGCCATGCCCTTAACGAATTATTTAATCCGTTCCGCGGGTTAAAGATGTTTCATGCCTTTCTAAAGCCAAGGCAAGTGGTCATCACTGCATCCTTGTGTCTTATTTATTAGATTTATATATTGCTCTCCCCTGAGACTCAGGGTGGTTCGCATGAAACATAGCAGAACAAGAACGATACAGAGAAATCAATAACCATAAATAGTAAAATAACAGGAGCATCATCATATAGCTGCATTGTCATAAGGCCTGGATGCTGGTGCTCTCATCCAAAAGTAATAATCATAAAATCTGCAGCTCTACCTTGACTGTAAAACTGGGGGGCATGTAAGACAATGCTCTGATTTTTCTACCAAGTATACATTTCATGGTGAGCATTGTGCCTCTATTTCCTTCTTGCTCCTTATGGAATAGAGTCAGAACTATTTTATTACAGAACTATTAGAATCACTCTTATTTCAAAAAGAGTGGATTAACAGGCCTATTTCCTTATGTTTAAAAAGTAAAATATGAAAACAAAATTCGCTCTATAATATGAAAGAATCAGAGTCCAGTATCATCTTTAAGACCAACAAAGATTTATTCAGGGTGTGAGCTTTCAAGTGCAAACTCTCTTCCTCAGACTAAGAACTCCTTACATGATTGTGGGAATATATAGCAAAAATTAATTCTGTTACATTAGTAAACTGTGTCACACATCCAAATACAGCCAACAATAATTCTTTGCCAAAACAGCCAATCAATCCCCTTGAAATTCAGTTGTTATTCACACAAACATGGAAGAAATAAAACTGTCCATGAAAGTGATCAAAAGCTATCACATCACCATATGCTGCTTGCCCCATCTGTTCCCATACCAGTGTGAAATATAATATATTTAAGTGTATAATATAAAGACATTGATGTGATGTAGATTCATTTAGAATATTGATTTAGGATGCTTTGGGCTGATCCTGCGTTGAGCAGGGGGTTGGACTAGATGGCCAGTATTGGCCCTTCCAACACTATGATTCTGTGATTCTGTGATTGATGCTGAACACAGAATTTGTGTCTTCTTGGAGCACAAGAAATTAGACGTAAAAACAAGAGAATCTGAGTACTGAGCAGCAGCCTTTAAATGATAGTCTGTCATGAGGACTATGTACAAAGCACTGAGCAGTAGTGTGAAGCCTTCAAAGCAACACATGTTGGCAAGTGCATGGCCTGCATGACTCCATCTTTGTTACATGCCGGTGCTTAAGTGCCGAAGGTCTTGTGGGTAAACACTCTTTGGCCACTCCCAAGGGAACTTTCTCTCTCATGCTTGTTAGCAACTCTTATCTTCAAAGCCTGGGTTGTATTTTCCACCCATTGGATGCAGGGTGCAATATGGCCTGGCTCATCCAAATATCTGGGATAGCTTAGGTAATAAATATTTGACTGATAGCCAACATTTAGGATAAACTAGTTTCAGTTATGCATGTGGTCTCAGATCCTGGCAAGCTGCACTGTGTGCATACTTGAGGTCCAGCTGACAGAAGTTCAGCCTGCATTTTCTGTAAGTGTTGATGCTTTCTTTAAAGTCTTCTTGTAAGCAAACTTGTATCTTCTGTATCATTTCCTTGAGATTTCTGTGAACCATGAAGCCCCTGGCCAGGGCCCCTTACACTAAGCATACTGTGAAGCCATTTCACTTTCTTCTGGCGGTTCTCCAATGGTAATGAGTTGCAATATGCAAGCCTAAGGGTATAATTTCATAGCAAGATCTTTACCCAATAAGATACAGTCAAAGCACAATCCTTAAATTGTCATCCTTGGCAGGGCTAGGAAATATCGTCACTTGTGCGTATCAGTGTTCTTTAGAAGCCAAGTGAGCAATTGATTCTGACTTCATTCTCCATGCACAACTTGACAGAAGGGCCAAGGAGCAGAGGAAAGTTGAGTATAAACAGTGCTCCTGGAGTCAATGGACTTTACATCATATTTCTGCTAGGCACACTCTCTATTCTGTAGTGGAGAACAGGAGAAACGTCAAACTCGCATAGTTCAGTCCATTGCTTAATTCAAGTTTCCTTCTCTAGTACCTTGGAACAACCTGTCAAAAGTCCATAACTGTGGTGAAGGATTTTCAACTTTAATTACTTAATGGGATATGTGATTAGCTGTATTTTGGGGATCTATCAACTTTTTTCCAGCAACTGAAATCCTTGTGCATGTTTCCAATACGGAACCTGGTTTGCCAGACATCCACTAGCCAAATGCCAAATTTGCCAGCTTCCATTCTGCTAATCCAAACATACTAGCAGAATTAGCACAGGGGAATGGCAACTGCTACAGAAAACCAGCAACAGTTGGAGCAAATATCTTGTAAAAAAAACATCTTTGCTTTAAGGTGCTCCCTTTCACTTCTTGATTGGCTGCAGCTGTCATTGGTTAAGCTGATCTCTAGAAACTCCTTTATACTGCCTCTTGCTCCCTCATGTCATGGAAAACATTGTAATTATTGAAGAACAAACAGTGTCTGAAATTCTGGCATATGTTAGACGATGTTGGGTAATAAAACATTTGTCAGCTGAGATGTATGACAAGCAGGCTGGAAGAAAAGGACTTGCTAAAATGGTCACTTCTGTAACAATTGTTAAAAATGTCACTCATCTTACAGGGTTCCCTATTGAAAGATGTAAATGATTTCAATTAATACAGCAGTTGAATGCATATGAAGGTTTGTTTTTTCAAATGCCACTATTATGCTATATTGAGGACTTTCAAGGCATCTTGTAATAAAGCTCCAAGTCAAGACAAATTTCACCCAGTACCTTAAAAGAGACTGCCAAGTAAACATCCCTAAGAGGGATTTCCAAAGGGAGAGTGTAACCAAAAATGCTCTGCCTCCAACAGAAACCAGCCCAGTTCTAGAAGGAAGAAGCACTAGCAGAGAAGCACTTCCAAACATGATACAAGCTGACAAGCAGGCTCAGATACCTCGGAGGCAGACTGTCTGGAACTTTACAGATCAACATGTCCTCTTTAAATCAACTAACTCTTTAACCCATGTCATCAGGTAGGTAGCCATGTTGGTCTGAAGCAGCAGAATAAAGCTGAAGTCCAGGGGCACTGAAGAAGTGTGCTTGCACAAAAAAGCTCATACTTAGAATAAAATTTTGTTGGTGTTAAACGTTGTTCTTTAGCCTATATAGAAATTATTAGCACTTATATAGCACTTCTCTGCATTCAAAGTGTTTCAAGCATAAACCTTACAACCGCACTGTAAACTAGGCCCATATTATCACCCATATTGTGGATGGGAGTGGGAGGAGGAGTTTACCTAAGCTGCCCATCTGTCCCGACTCCCGCGGGACACTCACACTTTCCTGGTCTTTGTCCCGGGTCCCGTCTGGGTCCTTAAAAGTCCCGCCAGCCGGAGCCCCCTTCCTGCCCCCCGGCCAGCAGGATAGCTGGCAGTGGCACTCTGCCCTGGCTGGCCATGTGGCTGGCCTGCACAGGCACACCAGGCAGAGGCCCACCCTCAGCCTCCACCTGACCTGCGCCAACGCCGCGCAGGCACACAAGATGGGCTCGCGAGAGAGGCGTAGGGGAGGTGAGGTGACCACAGTCGGAGGGAGGGAGGGAGGGAGGGCGAGAGGGAGGGAGGGAGGCCACCGCCACGCCACCGTCGCATCCGGCCTACAATCCATTCATTCTGGTCACCTTAAGTTTACCTAAAGTTTGTGGTAAGGATAAAATTTTAATTAGGAGCCTCCCAGATCACAGCTTCTTCTCTTAACCATTATACTAGTTCCATTTTATATGCTTCAATAACACAGCAAGGAAAAAACTACAGTGAAAGAGAACATGCTCAATTAGAGTATCAAATAAAGGAACATTTCATATGCAATCAAAACTACAGAAGGGAAATAATAAAAAAAACTTGGTCGGGTTCCATATATAAGTCTCTGCAGCTCTGTCTAAACTCTGCAGATTTCTTCATATAATCATAGCATATATCATATATAATTTTAAGAAGCAGGTATCTCTTTGTGAAATTGGTACCTCCTTGTACTTGAGTGCCCCCTAGCAGCTTTTTGTGGCATTCTATATTTCAGTAAAATAAAAATAAAAAAGCGCCGACTGTTGAATCACTAATTTCTCAAAACATGGCGTCTTAATTTTAAAAATGATTCAGATGGATTTAGCAGGGGAAAATGCCAACTGCTGAATCATTAATTTCTTGTAAAGTAGCATCTTAATTTAAGAGTGACTCAGAACAAAGGCTCATAGAAACCACAGCCCAATTCTTGTTTATTTTATACATGTTCTTGCTTTTATGGAATTATACACAATAGATATCATTGTAGCCCTACATTCTGAATAACTGCATTGCACATCGAGCTTAATGCATTCAAATTGAAATCCCATTCAATTGTCTGGTTGGGAAACTCCAGATTCCCCAACTCAGAGAGATAAGTAGACACTGAACTCATGATGGTGAACTTCTATAACGTTGTATATCAGAATCAGCTGGAAGAGACCACAAAGGGACACCCGGTTCAGCCCCCCACCTTCTTGCCAACTTAAAAATCACACATTACTGACAGGAGCTCATCCAATCTCCTCCTAAAAACTTCCAACAAAAGATATTCCACCACCCTCCGAGGCAACATATTCCATCTACAGGCAGCCCTCACAGTCAGAAAATGCTTTCTAACATTTAAGTGGAACCTCCTTTCCCGTAATTTGAATCCATTGCTCTTAGTCCTTGTCTCTAAAGCTGCAATAAACAAGTTGGCCCCTTCTTCATATCACTCCCTTCTCCAAACTACACATACCCAACTCTTTCAACCCTTCCTCATAAGGCATGGATTCCAACCCCTCACTCATCCTAGTCGCACTTCTCTGAACACATTCCAACTTGTCAAGTTGGCATTTTCTCAGACTTGAAATGTAAGAGCAAGATCTACTAGACCTAGATGCATGGTTTCTGAATCTGGGAGCAAAGCCAGAAAGGAAAAGAAAAATTAATATATTTCCCTTTTTCTGTATTCCTCACCGAAATAATCAATGTCAGATGAATCGTGCTATCCAACCTGTATATGTCAATTTCCTGTTATCATCTAATGCTTGTGAAATTAGCAATAACTAAAGCACTAATTCCACATTCAGCAATAAAATACTGTATTTATTTAATCACTCTGTTTCTTCCCAGATCCTGAAATAGGTGAATTTTAGTTAACTGTTTGAGTTGTACTGCAGTACAATAACCCTTGCTGATTTCCAGGCAGCACATCTACAAGGTTCTTCTGACAGCCTATCATTTGAGAATAGCTGAGCTATCCAATGACTTCCAGATAGATGTGTGTCTCCCCACAAGCCCATACTGTGGCCAGTCAACCCCAAGAGAGTCTGAGAAACCAGAATGAATGGAGAGAATAACAACCTCACAATAATTGCTTTGTTTTTGTTAGGCAGAATACACAGTCTGCCCACAAACCCAAATCCATTCCCTTTAGTATTTGAGATGGTGACACGGTTGCTGCCTTCATGGTCTGTGTGTTGAACCATAGATGCAGGGGGAAAATTAATATGGCCTTGCTGCCAACATACAGAACTATTTTAAATGATACAAATAAAACACTAATCAGGCCTTGTTATTTCTATTGCAAATTTCCTCTACAGAACAGTGAAGATGAACAGTAAAAGACCCAACTGGCAGCCCATATAATGTACACACAGCAAAACATATAAGCATACTAGTAATACTGTTTTTTATAATCACAGAATCATAGAAATGGAGGGGGCCATACAGGCCATCTAGTCCAACCCCCTGCTCTACACAGGATCAGCCCTAAGCATTCTAAAGCATCCAAGAAAAGTGTGTATCCAACCTTTGCTTGAAGACTGCCAGTGAGGGGGAGCTCACCACTTCCTTAGGCACCCTATTCCACTGCTGAACTACTCTGACTGTGAACATTATTTTTCCTGATATCTAGCCTATATCGTTGTACTTGTAGTTTAAACCCATTACTGCGCTTCCTTTCCTCTGCAGCCAACGGGAACAGCATCCTGCCCTCCTCCAAGTGACAACCTTTCAAATACTTAAAGAGGGCTATCATGTCCCCTCTCAACCTCCTTTTCTCCAAGCTGAACATTCCCAAGTCCCTCAACCTATCTTCATAGGGCTTGGTCCCTTGGCCCCAGATCATCCTCGTCGCTCTCCTCTGTACCCTTTCAATTTTATCTATGTCCTTCTTGAAGTGAGGCCTCCAGAACTGCACACAGTACTCCAGGTGTGGTCTGTGACATCTTATGATTTTGATGTGATGCCCCTGTTGATACAGCCCAAAATGGCATTCGCCTTTTTTACCACTGCATCACACTGCCTGCTCATGTTTAGCTTACAATCCACAAGTACCCCAAAGTCTCATTCACACACAGTGTTACCTAAAAGCGTATCCCCCATCCAGTAGGCATGCTTTTCATTTTTCTGACCCAGATGCAGAACTTTACACTTATCTTTAAATAGGACAGGGTCCTATTAAATAAAAGAGTAAGGCCACCTGGGGAGGAGTTAGGGCGGGCCCTGTCCAGGATAAAAACTCAGAGGGCCCAATCAGGAGCTGCTTTCCAGCTCCTGATTGGGCCCTCTGAGTGTCCATCCAGGGCCAAGCAGCCAATGGGGAGGCGCGCAAAGTGCCTTCCTATTGGCCCCTCACCAGGACAGACCAAAATTCCATTCACCCAGCCCAGTCTGGCTGCCAGTCTGCTCCTGACCACCAAAGGGAGAGGAGGTCAGTAGGGCTGCCAAGGGGGATGAGAACAGAGGCTTGGATAGGCTGCGCCAGCTCTTTTTGCCCCAAGGCTGTCCTAACTGTCATGTCCAACTGCAAATTGCCTCAGAACCCTGACAGAGCTGGCAGGAGGCTGCAGAGTGCTCCCCCTCCCCCCTTTCAGGCCTGCTGCGAAGGAGCCTCTGACAGCCCCTGACTGAGGGGAGGGAGGCCTTTTCAAGAGCAACGCAGGGGAGCCTGAGGGCCTTCCTTTTGAGGGGGGGGACTTTCCCCTTCTGCCAAACAGTTGGCTGACAGGGAGGCCACAGAAAAGCCCCTTTTCACTTAAAATACTGCTCTGACTGGAGGTTAGACACAGCCAAGCCATGTGTATTTCTTCTTTGCAACTCTCTGCAGATTTGAGGCCACTGCACAGCGTTATTCTGCAGAGGAAGCTGGCTCTTTTGTCTCCTGTTTCATCTGCACAACAACCCTGTGCAGTAGGCCTCAAGTCTTTCAATTCAACAACAACCTGTGTGGGAAGCCTTAAATGTTTCTTCTCTACCACAACCCTGTCCAAAGTAGCCGTTTCTGCCTGGGGAGCTGATCTTTATACTCTGCAGGTGAGCTGTAATTCCAGGAGCTCTCCAGGCCACACCTGTAGGTTGCCTCATTTGGCCTCATTTGCCACCAGGCCACCACAACCTCCCACACAACACACATGACAACCCCATGCCCTTACAGACTGGACAACTCCTCCCCTTCCCACTGCCAAGCTCTAGCGCCCGTTGTATTCTTGGAGACAACGGGCTTTGCCCCTAGTCTTTATTAAATTGCATCTTGTTCTCATTTGCCCATTTTTCCATTGTGTTCAGATCTCGTTGAACTCTGTCTCTATCTTCCGGAGTATTTGCCAGTCCTCCCAATTTGGTGTCATCTGCAAACTTGATGAGTAGTCCCTCCACCCCCTCATCTAGATCATTAATAAACATGTTAAAAGTACCGGATCGAGCACCGAGCCCTGAGGTACCCCGCTACTCACCTCCCTCCAGTCTGATGAAACACCATTGACAACAACTCTTTGAGTGCGGGTCTTTACTATCTGAAAATCCAGATTGCAGTCCTTCAATTTATCCATCAGAACATCATGGGAAACCTTCTCAAAAGCTTTACTAAAATGCAAGTAAATGACATCAACCGAATTTCCACAATCCAGCAAACCTGTTACTTGGTCAAAAAAGGAAACCAGGTTGGTCTGACAGGACCTTTTTATGTCAATAAATGATTTGGATTTGGATATAAGCATACTTTACTCTCTCATGACTGAGAGAAGTTTACTACTTAAATCAGAGTGCCATGCCCTGAAACAGGCCTAAACCCTTGGCTTGTAATTATTTTATTCATTGCACATTAACTGCTCAGATGATGTTGGTTGTGAATATGTGATCTTTCCTCCCCCCCCCCCATCCCTTTCATGTATATGCAGGACCAGCCAGATCATAATATCCTTATCTCAATGTGGCTATTTTTCAGGGTAGCCTAAATATTCTTGATGTACATGTACACAAGAGAGAAGTTTGGAAGGCCAGGTGATCTACAGGAAACAGTTCTCACTGTTTTTTGCCCATCTGGATCAACCCAGATCCAGTTCAAATATATCTTTGGCAAATCGCCTTCCAACTCCTTAAAAATTCTCCCACTTGGGGCTGCTCCTACTTGGTGGTTCCCACCCAGCTTAACTGGATTGCTTCATCTTGTTCCTTCAGTTGTGTTTTATAGGCTTTGTTTTTATGGGTCCTTAAGGATGCTGGCCTGGGCCCATGTCTTCCATGCATTCAGAATGGAGGGGAAAACTTCACATTGCAGGTTCTGATCCCTACGTTCCTGAGCAGCCAGGTAATGAAACTAATATAACACCTACTTCAAAATGGATCCATGGTGAGGGTGGAAATCAAAAGCCCACCAGCATAATATATTCTCAGTAAGCATAATTAAAGATTTTTTCTGAGGAAGATTTAGCACAGATCTAATTAAACAGACCTCAACAACCTTAAAATGCCTTAAGTATGTCTCAAACATGTAGATAAGGATGACAAGTAGATACTATATAACTAGACTCACAAAAAGCTTTTTAACAAAAAAG
The DNA here is from genome assembly GCF_049243985.1 of Paroedura picta. Classification (NCBI taxonomy): domain Eukaryota; kingdom Metazoa; phylum Chordata; class Lepidosauria; order Squamata; family Gekkonidae; genus Paroedura; species Paroedura picta. The sequence goes on from NC_135369.1 coordinate 73,500,705, forward strand.
ACAAATTCTCTTGTGAATTATAAGCTGGTTAAAAATAGGAAACAGAAAGTAGGAGTAAACTGATAGTTTTTTCAATAGAGGGAAGTAAGCAGTGGGGTTCACCAAAATTCTGTACTATTTGGTTCTATTTGAAAAAGGACAGGTATATGGTGTTTCATCAGACTGGAAGAAGGTAAGCAATGGGGAGCCACAGGGCTTGGAACTGGGTCCGGTACTTTTCTGCATTTTTATCAATGATCTGAATGAGGAGGTGGAGGGACTTCTCATTAAATTTGCAAATGACACCAAATTGGGAGGAATAACGAACACCGCAGAAGATAAGAGATAGAGTTCAACGAGATTTCAACAGGCTGCAGAAGTGGGTAAATAAGAAGAAGATGCAATTCAATAAGGAGAAGTGCTACATCTGGGTCACAAAAATGAGAAGTATGCTTACTGAATGGGAGATACACTTATGGGGAGCAGTGAATGAGATCTTGGGGTACTTGTGGACTGTACAATAAATTTGAGCAGTGTAATGCATCAGTAAATAAGGCAAATGCAACATTGGGATGTATCAGCAGAGACATCACAGCGAAATCGCAAGAGGTCATATTCCCACTGTATACCACATTGGCCAGACAGCAACTGGGTGCAGTTCTGGAGGCCTCCCTTCAAAAAGGACATGGACAAAACTGAGAGGGTGCAAAGGAGAGCAACAAGGATGATTTGGGGCCTGGGGACCAAGCCCTAAGAGGAAAGGCTGAGGAACTTTGGAATGTTCAGCCTGGAGAAGAGGAGGTTGACAGGGGCTATGATTGCATTGAGCAGGGTGTTGGACTAGATAGCCTGTTGGCCCCCTTCATCTCTATGATTCTATGATTCTATATCAACAAATATTAGCCACAACAGCTATATGGTACCTACATGTTCGTAGTCATTATACCTCTAAATAGACTGTTGGAGAGCAAACAACAGGAAAATAAGCACAAAAGAAGAGTTGCTGGAACTTTTCAATGACCCATCTAGTCAAACATTCTATCTTTACATAGTGGACAATCACTTACTCTAGAGGGCCAACAACAGGGCATCAGGGCCAAGGCCTTCCTATGATGTTGCCTCCTCGCAGTGGCATTCAAAAGTTTACTGCTTCTGGATGTGGAGGTTGCCTTCACCCACCATGGCTAGTAACCACTGAGACCATTTCTGCATGAGGAATTTTCCCCTGCCCAAGCTCTCATTGTTAGCGGGTTTTAATGCAGCTTCCTCATGACGTCGGCAGCAACCAATGGCCATCCACTGGTTGGACTGACATTTTGTCCCTGTCCTGCAATAAGGAAAAGCAGATAAATCCTCTTTCCGCCTTCTTGTCACATCACACAACGAGGTAGGTACTGGGGCAAGCCTGTCAGGAAGAAGAAACACATGACAGTCATGCTAGCGTTTTGCCCACCTTCACACCCTCCCTCCCCTCTCCATTTCTGGAACACCAATTTTTAAAAATTTTAATGGTGAAGTCCACATTGCAACAGGAACACAAACTGATGTTCCCATGTATCTGTGGAAATATCTACGACCATGTTCTCGTCAGTGTGCACACTAATATTGGAAGCAGCCAGAAACCCATATAAACCACATTCATGTTCTTGTTTTCTGGTGGGAGGGCATGAATAGAGAAAGTGTGGGGGGGGGTATTATAAAGCAGACCTCTCCTTATCATTATGGCGTCTGTGTTCTGTACTTTTGTTCTGTATTCTGAACACAGACGGCCATGTTATAAAGCAGATGTCTCCCTATCAGTGTGGCATCTGCTTTATGCATTTTTATTCTGTATTGTGAACACACAATACATTATGGTTTACTTCAATGGCCATAGCTAAATGACCACATAGCTTTAGTCATCTAAAATGGCAGCCACCGCGTGCTCTGTGGAGGGGAGTAACTTTGATAGGACAAAATGAATGCACCTGCATGATCCTCAGGATACAGTCACCTTGGCCAACATACATGTCAAGCCAATCAGGAATCTAGATTCCCAATGGGCGGAGCAAGGTGGGAAGAGAAAGTCAACGTTCACAACCTGTCAGCCATTTTGAATGAAGATATGCCTAGCAAAAATTGAGTCAACCTTGTCCATCAATAGTGTCCATCCTCATCACAGAGACAAATAGAACAAATATCCTTACATCACCATAGTTTTGTCTTTCTTTTAAATTAAAAGCAGTTTGTTGATGGGATAAGCAATGATATCATTTAGCAACCAAAATATGAATACAACAATTGTGGAGGAAAGAAATATGGATGTCTGTGGGCATGGAAATGGAGTTGGCTCCCAGCTTTTTCCTGGAAGATCCTCAGACCTCACACTCTTCCAGGAGTTCTGATGCAGTCAAACTGTTTCCTTGGCCATTAGGCAAACATGCAGGCACATGGCTGGTGGCACTAATCTGGATTCCTGGTTAACCAGAACTTTTTAGAAGCACTCATTGAACTCTGTGGTCATTGCTGTAGTGTGAGTCCATGGAAGCAATTTGTGGTAAGAAGAGAGATGCAGCCTCACATGTATTCAGATAAAGGATGTTGCTACATTATCTCAGCTTTTCTAAGTCTCCTGAGGCAGCTGTTTTTTCTCATTTCCATGGTTCCAACACCACTTTGAGCCAAGCAAATCAGCAAGCTGACTTAATGTTCTTCCCCCACCCCGCCCCCACCGCAGAAAACTTCTGGAGCTACATGATACAAAATTTTGTTTCAAATTCAGAACCCAAATACAAGATTAGCCTTACCTTTCTTCTTCTTCTTTAGCTGTGGTCTGTGATGAATATCAACATACAATGGAAATCCTTCATTAATTGTAAGTCTAGAGGTCAGGAGGAAAGAAATACAAAAGGCCCAGGAACTATAGCACTATAGGTGGCAAAAACATGCACTATCTTTGAAAAGGAAGTATAATTGTAATTTTAAAAGCATTCTTTGATTGGCATCTTTTCAACTAAACGCACGGGCCAATGCCACACAACGGTGGCCGCGCCAGGCTACTGCCGATGTGATGTCCCCACAGGAGGCACATTTCAGTGGGGCACCTGGTCCCATGCTGAAATGTGCCCCACTGGGAAATGCAGTGACAGTTCTGCCACACAGGGGGGCAGCGCGCGGGGGGTTATTTTGCAGGAAGGTGAGATTGCATGGAATCTTGCAAAATAAAAAAAAGCCCCGGTCCACCCCGTGGAGAAGCACTGTGAAGCTGACCAGACTGCTGATTCTGGAGGACTTCAATGTCCACGCAGACTGGCTAGCCTCCAGTCATGGCTTATGCAAATTGTTGCTGGTCCTACCCATCAAGCAGGCCACACCCTGGATGTAATCTTTGACACAGGGATGGATGTGGATCTGATGGCAGCTAATCACTTTCCATGATCTGATCACTATGCACTGAAGGCCCAGCTTCATATACCATCTCCTCCCTGTATAGGTGAAGTCCGTATTTTAGCCCTCCCATAAAGACTTATGGATTCAGATGGCTTCCTCAATGCTCTGCAGCACCCAATGCCTACCAGTAACTCATTAGATGATCTGGTCAGCAACTGGCATAACTGGGTGCTGGCCACCATCGATGAGATCACTCTCCATCGACCTCTCCACCCCCACCTCAAATGAGCTCTGTGGTATATCAAGGAGCTGTGTATGAGGGAGAGGGAGCTGAGATACATAGAGTGAATTTGGAGGAAAACATGATGAACCTATGAGAACATCTTCTAGCAGGGGTAGTCAGCCTGTGGTCCTCCAGATGTTCATGGACTACAATTCCCATGAGCTCCTCCAGCAAACGCTAGCTGGGGCTCATGGGAATTGTAGTCCATGAACATCTGGAGAACCACAGGTTGACTACCCCTGTCTTATAGGATGCTTGTGAGATCCTATGAGATGGCAGTGAAAATTGTGAAATGTGAGTTTTATGCAACTTCCATTGCATCAGCGAGCTCACACCCAGGATAATTACTTAGGGTAATTTGATCTCTTACTGCCCAACAAGAAAGGCATTCAAATAGTGGTAAATTGGATATCAACTATGAGACATTTGCAAACCATTTCGATGATAAAATCTCATCATTCCACCATGACCTCCCACCAACCTTGGTATCACTAAAAGGAATGTGAGGCCCCTTGGCTGCCTTTGGAGATTACGTTTGAGGGCTTCAGATGACTCTCACTGACCAAAGTGGATAGGTTGCTTACAAGCTGACCATCTGTCCTCTGGAGCCTTGCCTCTCTTGGTTGCTCATATCAAGAGAAGAGAGGATAGGAGGCTCCCTCCAAGAGACTATCAATCTCTCCCTGTCAACAGGTGTTCCCAGAGACACAGAATGAGGCAGTGGTTCGACCACTGTTGAAGAAACCATCGCTGGATCTGTGGAGCCCAGCCAACTACCACCCCATTTTGCATCTCATGTTTCTGGGGAAGGTGGTTGAAAAGGCTGTCGCACACCAGCTTTAAGCGTACCAAGAGGAATCTTTGGGTTCAATTCATTCCAGTCGGGCTTCCAACCTAACTACGGGGTTGATATGCCTCTGATTACCCTGATGGATGATGTTCATCACCATTTGGACTAAGGCGGGTTGTCACTGCTCATGCTGTTAGATCTCATGGCAGCATTCAATGTGATAGATCAGGAGCTCCTTGCTCACCACCTCACTGATGCTGGAATATGGGAGACAGCCCTTCAATGGCTGAACTCCTTTTGCCAGGGTTGTGGACAGTGTGTTGTGGTGGGGGATAAGCAATTGTGCCACTATCACCTCCCTTGTGGAGTCCCACAGGGTGCAAGGCTATCTCCCACATTATTTAACATCTTTATGTGCTCTCTTGCTCAGATGGTCCAGAGATTTGGACTTGGGTACCATCAATATGCAGATGACACCCAGCTCTAACTCCTGATAGATGGCTGTCTGGACTCATTCTGGAAACATTTGGCAGTTGTTTGGAAGCAGAGATGGCTTGGATCAAGCAGAACTGTCTGAAGCTCAACCCCTCCAAGAGAGAGGTCCTGTGGCTGGGTAGATAGGGACCAGGAGAGGAAGTATGATTACCCTGTCTAGACAGTGTACAACTTGAGTGTTGTACAATTCACCAGGAATCTGGGTGTGATTTTCAATGCCTCTTTATCTATGGAGGTGCAGGTCACTAGAGTAGCACAGCAGTTACTTCCAGGCTAAATTACTATAACTCAGTCTATCCAGGCCTGCCCTTGTTCCTGACCCAGAAATTACAATTAGTCCAATATGAAGTTGTGTGGGTCCTCACCAGAACACCTTGAGTGGAGGAAGCTGCACTGCCTTCCAATTGAATTCCAGATTAGGTTCAAGGTGCTGGTATTGACTTTTACAGCCATCTACAGACTGGGTCCAACATACCTGAGGGACCACCTGAATACATCCCCCTGAGAGCTCTCCGCTCTGCCAATACTAATAGGCTCGTGATCCCTGACCCAAGAGACATGTACTCAGTCAGGGCCAGGCCTTCTCGGTAATAGCTCTGACCTGGTAGAATGAGCTCATGGAAGAGCTATGGGCCTTATAGGGGCTACCTTAGATCTGAAGGGCCCGCAAAACAGAGCTCTTCCACCAGGCATTTGGTTGAGGCCAATGAGCTGACGGAACACCATCTGACAGCCTCCTCCGTTATTATCCCCCATCCTGGACTAGAAGGGAGCTGTTTAACAAAACCTGGCAGCTATATTGACCCAATATATTTTAATGATTTTAATGTTGCATGGTTTTATTATGATTGTATACTATATTTGTTGTAAACCACCTCAAGATGGCTGGGCCAAGAGGGACAGTCATAGAAATCCAATAATTAATTGATTGATTGATATGAAATTCCATTAACTGGAATTTTCATCCATGCTTAAAACCTATACCTTCTTTAAGAACCAGTTACCTAGGAATGCAGAAAATATAAGCATGATAATCTAAAGAAAGTACCCTAAATGTCTGAAGAACACTGCAACTGCTCCAGAAGAGACAAAGTATTGAGAGCAGCTATGAATCTGTTTTTAAAAAAAGGGAAGATACACTGGTTCAAACTGTGAGACAGTCTTAAAGAGGGTGATTTTGGAATGGAATGGACCAAGTTTCCTAATTATGCCCTCCCCCCCCCTCCGCCCCACAATCTGTGACTTCTCATGGGCATCCAACTTCTATAAAACTATTTTCTAATTCTATGTGTTTTGACTGTGTATGCACATCACATTTTGTACTATATATGCAAATGTGACATGACCATACCTCACTACATGTGTGTTTCTGTTTCCAATAGGCTCTTTGTTTAACCAAAGGAGGGGAAGAGGAAATCTGTATGTAATGAATCTGTTTATTTTATGGAGCTCCCCTAGAGAGAGACAAGGGAGCAAAAGTTATGCAAAGCTCTGGCAGTGGCGCTTGCTGCTGCTCAGAAAGGTATATCTGGTTTTCATTTACATTAATAAGTGGAAGTGGCCACATAAGGCGGGACCTTGTAAACTCCCTGCTGGGAGCGTAGCCCACTTGTGTGGACCTGTCAGACTTTATTTTAGCCATTAGGGCTGAGCAAGTCAATCTTCATGGTCACAGGCTCATTCTGTTGAATCTGTTGTTATTCATTGCTTTTCTTGCCTTCCAGCTGTTCTAGGGAGCTTGAAGGCTAATAGGTAGAAAAAGGAATGCAGAAACTCCCAAACACCCTTCATTTGGGAGTCAGATGTTGTGCTGCAAACTGAAGCCAATTCCAGGAATAACAGAACTGTATTGTCATTAACAAACTCTCAACAAATTGTATGGAGAAACTGCAGGTCACCCCAACAAATCATGCTTCAAAACATGCTTGGTATGTCAAGTGGAGAAGCGGGATGCAATTTAAAGCAAGAAAATGAGCATGTTGGTGGCTGAACTCTTTTCCCCAAAGTAGTGCATGTGGGCACTGATCCCTTTCTGACTTCCATCAAGTGCTTTTAGGAAGTGGTGTAGCCAGATAGAGCTTTGGCCCAGCAAGACTTCTGATTGAAATGGTCCTAGGGGTGGGGTGGTCTGAACCTATGGAAAACAGCTCCTCGCTGGAGGAAGGCAAGGTCACTAGCAATTTTGATCCCCTAGGGGGAGGAGCTTCTCCCCAGGTCCCAGTCTGGATCTGAAGCAGTCCACTGCTCATGAATGAAACTCACAAAAAGGACTAAGCCCCACACAGCCCATAGCTCAAAAATGAGAGAAGAACCCCACAGAGAGAAGGTGAGAGTGCCTGGAATGGAATCTAGTAGTATACCTATGGGAGACCCACCAACCAGATTTGGACCCCAGGACCTGGTGGCACACCTTAAACAGGTCGCAGGCAAAATCATACGAACTGGCTCCACCCCAGAAAGGGAAGAGAGTAACCCACTCAAGGACCACCAAGAAAGGAGATTCATTGTAAGTAAAACAAACCTTCTGTTCTCCAGGGAAGAATGGGGCAGTCTGAATCTATGGGACAGAAAAAAGCTGTATGCCTTGGGGGGGGGGGTGACAAAAAGAACCTTAGCCTGAAAGGGTATGTTGCAAAACCTGTCCAACAATGTGGTAGTGCTTGGTGAAAGAATGCACTGACCTCCAGGGGGCTGCACGACAGGCCAACTCTAGGGAGGGGAAAGCCTGTTAAGCCACAGAAGCTGCTATTCCCCTTACTAAATGGAAGGCCCAGTTGGGGAGTGGGTCAAGGTCTCTGGCATTGTATACTAGCTGAATACACCTCTGATCCATCTGCTAAGTGTGGAAGTAGATACTTCTTTCCCCATAGAGCCCTTCTTCAAGAACACAAACTCAGAATCTGTCTTGTGAAAGGATTTTGATGTTGTTGTTAGTTGCAAAGTCGTGTCCATCCCATTGCGACCCCATGGACAATGATCCTCCAGGCCTTCCTGTTCCCTACCATTCCCCAGAGTCCATTTAAGTTGGCACCGACTGCTTCAGTGACTCCAGCCAGCCATTTGAAAGGACTTAGTCCTTTCAAAACTCAGTACTCTCCAAACGTCTAAACAATGCCAGTCTCTTTCTTGAGGATGTTTTGGATAAAGACAGAAGGATGAGAGGACTAATTCCTCATACCTATGAAAGGTCAAATTCACCTCTAGGACAAAGGCTGAGTCAGTGTACGACTACCCTGTCATTATGAAAAACGCAGAGCTCTTTATCTACAGAGAGTGCCCAAAGCTGTGACATCCTCCTAGCAGACATGATGCCCACCAGGAAGATAGTCTTAAAGGTTAACTCCTTAAGCTTGCATGTAACCACGTGCTCAAAGGGGACTTGAGAGAGAGCTTTCAGAACCATGTTCAGACTCTTGGAGGGAAACAGATAGAAGCAAGTAGGTTTCAAGTGGGACATTCCTCTACGGAATCTCCTGATATGACGGTGATGGGAGAAACTGCACCCCTTCTTATTCCCTCTAACTGTGGAAATAGCAGCTACTTGTCTTTTAAAGGTGTTTGTACTCAAACCCTTATCCAGACCTGAATGGAGAAAGTCTAAGATGTCATCCAGTCCTATAGGGATCTAATCATTTGCCAGAAACCTGTCAAGTATTATTGTAGGCCCGATTGGTGGATTCCTTCATCTGAGGAACCTATTTCTCTAAACTGAGACCGTTCAACCTCCAGGCTGTAATTCTTTACATCTTGGACTGTGGATGGAGCAGGGGCCCTTGATGTAAAAGGTCCTGCACCATCCTTTGTATTAATTGGGTATGACACATGCAGATTAGATCTGGACACATGCAGATTAGAGCATCTACTCCTACAATCATTGTAGGAAGGAAAGCTGCTTTGAGACTCCTTTGGGTAATGAAAAATGGGGTATAAAAACCAACTCTATTTCCTATTATTTGAGAACATCTCTTCCTTGTCATGAATTTTGGAACCAGGTGGTTGATCTCTGATGCAAAATGTGCACCTTTACAGAACTGAATATTTGTTGATTCAGGGACGCCCAATTAAACCCATTTGCCTGGATGCTGGATGCTCCCGCCACATGGACATCTTTGCGGGACTGTAAGGGCGTCTCCATATAAGGCAAAATCCGGGTCACTTCCACATGAAGAGAGCTGGATCTCATGATGCACGGGTGACTGATGTAGGATTTGGCAGTCTTGTTGTCCTTGTGAAAGAAGATATCCATTCCAACCTGGGTTCCAGAAAGCTGATATTCCAACTGGTTGTCTGGAAGTTTGATCCTCAAGTGCCTCTTGTGTTCTATCACTTTCTGTAAGAGAAGAAGGCATTTCTGGACAGGCTGAGCATGAAATCTTGCCCATGGAATTACATCCTGACAGGAGACTAGCATTCCCAAAAGCCTCACCAGAAGCATAACTTCTGAATGGGACTGCTGACTGATCTCCCACATCAGGGAAAGGATATTTTCCCTTCTCTCCTGAAACGATAAGACTTGTCCTGAATGGTATCTATGATGACCCCCGGGTAAAGTATCCTCTGGATAGGTAACATATGGCTCTGCTTGCAATTTATAACAAAACCATGGTCCTGGAGACATATAGAATCATAGAATCATAGAATCATAGAATTGGAAGGGGCCATACAGGCCATCTAGTCCAACGCCCTACTCAACACAGGATCAGCCCAAACCATCCTAAAGCATCCAAGAAAAGTGTGTATCCAACCTTTGCCTGAAGACTGCCAGTGAGGGGGAGCTCACCACCTCCTTAGGCAGCCTATTCCACTGCTGAACCACTCTGACTGTGAAAAATTTTTTCCTGATATCTAGCCTATATCATTGTACTTGTAATTTAAACCCATTACTGCATGTCCTCTCCTCTGCAGCCAACGGAAACAGCATCCTGCCCTCCTCCAAATGACAACCTTTCAAATATATAAAGAGGGCTATCATGTCCCCTCTCAACCTCCTTTTCTCCAGGCTGAACATTCCCAAGTCCCTCAACCTATCTTCATAGAGCTTGGTCCCTTGGCCCCAGATCATCCTCGTCGCTCTCCTCTGTACCCTTTCAATTTTATCTACGTCCTTCTTGAAGTGAGGCCTCCAGAACTGCACACAGTACTCCAGGTGTGGTCTGACCAGTGCTGTATACAATGGGACTATGACATCTTCTGATTTTGATGTGATGCCCCTGTTGATACAGCCCAAAATGGCATTTGCCTTTTTTACCGCTGCATCACACTGCCTGCTCATGTTTAGCTTACAATCCACAAGTACCCCAAGGTCTCGTTCACACACAGTGTTACCTAGAAGCGTATCCCCCATCCAGTAGGCATGCTTTTCATTTTTCTGACCCAGATGCAGAACTTTACACTTATCTTTATTAAATTGCATCTTGCTCTCATTTGCCCATTTTTCCATTGTGTTCAGATCTCGTTGAACTCTGTCTCTATCTTCTGGAGTATTTGCCAGTCCTCCCAATTTGGTGTCATCTACAAACTTGATGAGTAGTCCCTCCACGCCCTCATCTAGATCATTAACAAATAAGTTAAAAAGTACCGGGCCGAGCACCAAGCCCTGAGGTACCCCACTACTCACCTCCCTCCAGTCTGATGAAACACCATTGACAACAACTCTTGAGTGCGGTTCTCTAACCAATTCCCTATCCAACTAACTATCTGAAAATCCAGATTGCAGTCCTTCAATTTATCCATCAGAACATCATGGGGAACCTTATCAAAAGCTTTACTAAAATCCAAGTAAATGACATCAACCGAATTTCCACAATCCAGCAAACCTGTTACTTGGTCAAAAAAGGAAACCAGGTTGGTCAGACAGGACCTGTTGGAGACAAATCCATGCTGACTTCTTTGGATCACCAAATTGTCCTCCAGATGTTTGCAGATCGCTCCCTTTAATATCTGCTCCATTATCCTCCCCACAACAGAGGTCAGACTCACTGGTCTGTAGTTTCCCGGGTCATCCTTCCTCCCTTTTTTGAAGATCAGAATAACATTTGCTCTCTTCCAGTCCTCCAGGACATCTCCAGTCCTTAAAGAGGTCCCGAAGATGATGGACAAGGGTTCTGCAAGTTCTCCGGAAAGTTCTTTGAGCACTCTCAGGTGCATTTCATCCGGCCCAGGGGATTTTAACTCATCCAGTGCAGCTAAATGCCTCTCGACAATCTCTCTGTCCATGTCAACCTGCCACCCAGACACTATCCTTTGGCTACTGCCATCTCTAGATGTGCCTAAACCCTTAGACCTGTGGGGAAAAACAGATGTAAAATAGGCGTTGAGCCTTTCTGCTTTCTCTGCATCCTCCGTTAGAGTTTGTCCATCTGCACCCAACAGTGGGCCTATTGCCTCCTTTACTTTACGTTTGCTCCTCACATAACTGAAAAATCTTTTCTTGTTACACTGGGCTTCCCTGGCCAATCTTAGCTCACTCTCAGCTTTGGCCTTTCTGATGATTGATCTACAGTGCCTAGTAACCTGTAGGTACTCTTCTTTAGAGCTCTGTCCTTCCCTCCATTTCCTGAACATTTCCCTTTTCTTTCTTAGTTCCTCTTGAAGTTCTCTGTTCATCCAAATAGGCTTCTTAGAGCTCCTGCAGTGTTTTCGTCTTTCTGGGATAATCATGGATTGAGCATGCAATAGCTCTTGTTTGAGTAGTGCTCACCCTTCACATGTTCCCTTCCCTTCCAGCATTCTCGTCCATGGTATGACCAACTGATTAGGGCTGCCAGTGGCACTTGGAGGATTCAGTTAATAACTAGTGTTTCTCTTGGTGTCACAAAAAGAATGAAAACATTTCTTCAGTTTAGCCTCCTTACTGCCATATTGCAAGGCTGCTTTCAGACTGCTGTCACCTTCCATTGCCATGCTGCACCCAATTGGGAAGCTCTACAAGCCTCAGACTGAGGGATGGAGTCAGCTCCTGGGTATCTGTTCACTTGCTTCCCCCAGCAGAGTGATCTGTTCCATCATAGGTTTCACCCAACCTGTATCCTCCCCAGCTTGCACAGAAGCTGTTTTAAGTCCTTTTAAATCTCGGTTCTTCATCTAGCTCCACCGACTTCCCTTCTACCTCCCCCTCCCATTGGTCCTTTGCCAAACACTGATGGAAAAGGAATTACAAAAAGGGTGGAACACTCCCCCCCCCCCACTCCCGCCTTGGAGAAAAGCTCTTGTCAAGCTTGAAGGCCTTGACAGGTCTGGCTCTTCTACTTCTTTCTTGCCATATGGAATCTCCAGAATTCAGAGCATCATGGAAAGAAACATGTAAAAGACTTCCTGTGGAAAAGGCAAGTCTGCGTGGTGGTTACTAATGGCACTTTCTTATCTGAAAGTTCTCTCTCCTCCCTTGGGGAGGAAGGGTCTGAAGAATCAGAATTATCAGACTCCTGGCCAATTAGAGAGCTCAAACTTCTAGAGCAGTGGTTCTCAACCAAAGGGTCGGGAGCCCTCTAGGGGTCCAATGACCCTTTCACAGGGGTCATAGCAGAGCAAGCAGCTGGGCCGGGGGGAGGGGGGCACCATCTACACAACAGCCTTGTAGGGTAGATCAAGATAGAGCGTTCATCTGTCTGGAGCAATGGAAAAGAGCGAGATCGGCATGGTGGGACAAGAGGCAGAACTGACCTGAGAAACCCCAGATGATTTCTATACAATCATCTACACGCCATTGGTCAGTTTTGGTTTAATTTCTGAGAAAGAACACTTGCATAACTTTATGGCTGTGGGTCACCACAACATGTGGAACTGTATTAAAGGGCCGTGGCATTAGGAAGGTTGAGAACCACTGCTCTAGAGTAATACTAAGAAGAGATCTCCTTTGGTTTCTTGGAAGGGAGAATAAGAGGATCTTCTTCCCCCACCCCCAGAGTGAGTGGCATCTACCTCTGTCTGGGGGCCTGTTGAAATGACGAAGGCTAGATAGAGCCTCCAAGAGGGATGCTTTATTCTCCTTTTGCATCTCACCCTTAATAATCTAAGATAAAATGTTGGCTAGGGCATCCCCCCCCCCCCAGAGTTCCAGAACAGAGGCTTCTACTGAGTCTGACCCCTGCGAAGAACCTTGGGCAGAAGTAGGAGAGGGGAAGAGAGATCTAGGCCAAGAGCCAATCCCTCCTGAGTTATGTTCTCTGAATGGCCGGCTGCACTGCCATTCCTGCCTATGTTTCACAGGCATTGGAGCGACTGGTGATGTCCCTAACTTGAAAGTTAGAGTCCACATAGCTGTCCCTCATTAAGAAGAAGGTCTTCTGAGTCCATGGATAGGGAAGAGTCGTGTGGGGGGGTTGCACCTGTGTGATTCACCTGCAATGATGATTCCACAGCTTTCTGGACTTGTTGGCCTCCTTTACTTATGAGGAGGAGCCTCGTGGATCAATTTACTTATGAAGAGGAGCCTTGCAACTTGATTCTCCACTGACTCAGATTTTTAAAAGGGGAGCTTGGAAAGACAGGAAGGCCCCAGCTCCCCCAGCTCCTGCCACAAGGCAAGCACACTCTTAGGAGGGGGGGAGAGGAAATACCCCAGGGACTACAAGAAGGGGAGAATGGAAGAAAGCAGATGACACAGTTTGGTGTAGTGAGAGCCCGTTTGGTGTAGTGGTTAGGAGTGCGGACTTCTAATCTGGCATGCCAGGTTCAATTCTGCGCTCCCCCACATGCAGCCAGCTGGGTGACCTTGGGCTCACCACAGCACTGAGAAAACTGTTCTGACCGAGCAGTGATATCAGCGTTCTCTCAGCTTCACCCACCCCACAGGGTGTCTGTTGTGAGCCTACTTCAGGTAGAAAAAAGCATATAAGAACCAACTCTTATTCTTCTACAAGGGAAAAAATAGAAGAGAATGAAAAATAAAATCAGAAATTAGCTGTTATTTAAGGGAATCACAGAGCTCATAAGGAGCTTAGCCATAGACATCTAACTACCCTGCAGGCAAGGCATGGGGAGAAGCTCCTCCCCCAAGTGGTTCAAAATTGCTAGTGACTGACTGCCTCCAAAGAGGAGCTGTTCCCCATAGGTTCAGTCTGCCCCACCCTGAACCATTGGAGAATTGACTGACTGTGCAGATTTTTTTTTAATGTTGCTTGGGCAGCAGCTGCCACCACAGCACAAGCATCTACTGTATTTATGAAGTTAAGCTGGCACAATCTTTTTGTGGCTGACTCTGCCTCCTTTTTTGCAACCATCTTGTTGCAGCACCATCATGACATGCTATAATTCCAGATATTCCCTCAGATTGAAAAGGTCGGGAACCTGCCCTGAAGGTATAACTAGACACTGGGATATTTGTGATTGGTTCTTCCTAGGGGTAGGGTTTAACTTGTCCACTACCAAATGGCTTTTCCAACTAACACGTTAATTCTTACTAAGCTTCCGCCTATGTTGTGTGGTTATGTGTGTGTGTGTTTTACTGATGAAATATTTTATATATATATAAAATATATACCATATTTTAAATGCTATTTTGATGTTTTCATGTTTCAGCGTTCACTGCCTTGTGAACCCTGTTTGGATAAAATGGCAGTACAGAAATATTTTAAATAAATTAAAATCAACTCCTCAATGGAAGAAGGCAAGAGCGGGCAGAGCGGCCTGCAGCCTTTGTCCCAGGAGATGGCCACGGAGGAAAAGGAGGCCGGGCCGCAGGTGGCAGCGCAGCAGCAGCTGCCTCGGCTAGAGGCATCAATGGAAGACTCAGGGTAAGTGCCAAGGTGCCAAATCGCACACTGGCCCCACCCCCCAAGTTGAGGGGTCGCATCTGCTTGCCTGGAACTGGCAATGCTGCTAGGTGGCAGGCGGGGCTTGGAGGTGGGCGCTCACTGAAGCTCCGCCTCCCACAGCCCTTGCCTGGCCAGAAAGAGAAGTGGCCGGCAGGCCCCTGGCCAGCTGCACGGTCCACGGGAGAGGCCACAGACAGACAGCTTGAACGATGCGCTCAGGCCTGGCCTGGGGTGGCTCCAGCTCCTTCCCCCCTGTGTTGCCGGGCCAGCCGCCCTACCCTTGCTGCCAGGAGGATCTACTCCTGGACTGCCCGCCAAGCTGGGTGGGGAGGGAGGGAATGGGGGGGGGGGGAACTGACAGGAATTTATTTTTGCAGAATTGTCTGTTAATTGTCTTTGGTTGTTGTTAAAATACTTTCTTTTTTTACTGATCTGCGAGCAAGATCTTGACGGGCCTGCTTGTTGTACCTACAACTCCCCTTTCTCAGCTGTTACTAGTATTTGAAAGTTTAAAAGATGGGCACTCTCTCTAGATACTATTTCTATTTTTAAAAAGCTGGGAAGAGTCACTCATGGATTTCCCACCATTTGATCTACTTAGACCCTAAGGCTCAGCAAAGTAGCACACTTTCCCTCAGTGGATTCACAATAATAAAAAAGAGCTATGAAGAAGAAATTACTTTAAAAATGGAGCTCGTTGGAGGTCATGTACAGGGCAGAGCAGTCCTGGGACTAGAGTACTGCATTCAAACTTAGTATGCTGCAGCGGCTCCTCTTGCCTAAGTGCACAACAAGTAGCTTACTGCCCTACCTTGCAAGACAGAAAAAAGGACAAGAAAGAGGTGAGTCAGAAATTGCAACAAAGCCTCAGAGGAAAACTCCGAAGGTTTCATTGAGACCAGCCTTTCTCTCTAGACCAGCCTTTCTCAACCTTTTACCCTTGAGAAACCACTGAAAGATCCCTCAGAAACCGTAGAAGTGATGTCAGCAGGCCTCATGTTCTTGTCACACCTACAGAAGTCCCATGTCAGCAGAAGCAATTTCACCCAGACACTCCCACGAGATATGATACCATGCTCTCTTCCCCCTGCCCCCTGCCCAATGCAATTAAGTTAAAATGAGAGTACTTACTGCTCTGGACTCCAGTCACTACCACATGTGACAAGCCCTGGTCAGCAAGGAATTTTATGGTTGGGGCACCACCCCTTTCTACTCCCTCCTGGCCCATCATTGGCCATTTTGGGAGAAGGAGGTGGGTCAACATAATCATATATGGTCAAATCACCTGATAATTAAAAAAATTAAAAAGAAATTAAAAGTAATTAACCAGTCCCCAATTGGTGAAAAATTTCCAGGGCCAATAAAAAACTCCAGAACCATTTCCGCATGAGGAATCTGCCCCTGGAAAGCCTCTGAATGTTGGTGGCTTTTAGAGCCCCCTCCACATGACGTTGCCTACATTCCATGGCTGTCCAGGAACTAGGTCAAGTTTTCGCCATTTTTAAATCGCAATGAGGGAAATTGCCAAAACTGGATTTACCACTTAAATCACACGTACCATTGGTGAACAACCAGGAATAAGCCCACATGGAGGGGGAAACACACAATAGTCTAGGCAGCTTTCTCACACCCTTGCACCCACCTCCCTCTTCCTAGTTCCCAGACACAGATTTTTTTTAAATGGTGCTGTACACGCAGCAACATGTACAAGAATCCACATATAAGTGAAACAGCAAACAAAAAAATCATTTTAAAATTACAGTGGCATGCAAAGCGAACATTAACACATTGCATTGTAAATGAAATGAATTCACAGAAAATTAATTGTTTAAGAGAACGTGCTTATGCTGGGAGCAGGCAGCAGCAATCACCTGTACACATTTATTTGTTTATGTTTTCTTGGAAGAACATGAACAGGTCAGGAGGGAGATTTTATGTGGGAGACCTCTCACCCATCACCATGCTTCTGTGTTACGGGGGTATTTCTCCCATGCTTAGAATAGGGGGGGGGGTCACTCTACTGGCCATGGCAATGCATATGCATTGCTCTAGCACTACATGAAATGACAGTGGCCACATGCTCCATGGAGGACAGAAACATTGCTGGGTACAAATTAAGCTAACTCATGGCCCTTGTGGTCCAATCAACTTGGCCAGCAACACTCTCAACCCAATTGGGGGATGAGAATCCCCTTGGGCGGAGCGAGATGGAAAGAGAGAAGAGGCAACTAGATCAGCTTGCCAGCCATTTTCTGCGAGCAGCTTCATGGATGAGATGGATACTAGCTCACAGGTACCATCGTTTCTCTCGACCTCAAAGGTCACCTCTTTCCCCTCCACCTCTCAGGCTTCCTCCATGCTCTCTACCGCTGGTGTGAGGGGACCTACATAGAGGGACAAAGAGGTTAGAGACCTCCTGGCCATCTTTTCCAATGAGAAAGTGCAAGAGGCTCTCAAAACCTCTCATCAGAACCAGGAGGTGTTTGAGGAGGTGGCACACCAGATGAGAGCTTTGGGGCACAACCAGACAGGGCTTGAATGCCAGACCAAGACAAAGACCCTGCAGCAGGGGTACTTCTCTTGTGTTAACCACAACAAGGTGTCCAGAGCCACACTGGTGACTTGCCCCTACTTTAACATCCTTAGGGGCATTTATGAAAAGGGGGGTGGCACTAGTCGTCCTAAACACATGGCTCATAGCCTGAAGTTAAAGGTGAGGAAGCCTGCCACCAAGGACAGCAGGCGGAGGAATTAGATAAGGGGCCCTCCAGCTTCTGAGAGCAGCCATAGAGGCAAGCCACCTTGGAGAGGGACCCAGGGACTGATTTTGTCACTGTGGACCTCATCCCCATACAGCAGGGGGAACTCCATGGCTATCAGTGCCCCACGCCCTTCACTCCTCGCTGCACGTAAGCCCCAGTGTAGGGATTGGGTGGCCATACCCTTTGATGTGTGCCCAGCATCAGTATGTGGATTTGTTGCTCCGTTGAGAGGGGATACTGAAGGGAAAAAAGCCATTACCTGTCCAGGGTTCTTTCATTTCCAGCTGTGTGTTGGGTCACTGGAGGCTGTGGTTCCCTAACCCTCCAAATCTCTGTATGTCCAACTGGCAGCCATGGGAATTTTTCTGAGCAGCTGGAAACAACCTCTGCTTTTAATTCATAGCACTCTCTCTCACACACACACACACACATAAATCCCAGGAGATGACTCCATGCAGGGAAGACTTGGTGAGTGCTGATGCTCACCAGCTATCCTTGGGAGGGGAGTAGGAAGGCATTGGTTCTCCTGAAAGCTCACAAGGGAGGTTTCTCTGACCAGGAGAAGGCTTCCATTTGAAAAAGAGGCTTCCCCAAACCTCTACTGTGCTCCTCATTGCTCGCTCTGAATTGTTTCAGATGTCTGACCAACCTTTTTTCACCAGACTACATCCCACCAACACCTGAAGCTCTGGCCAGGAGGGATCCTGCCTAGCATGCCCAGAGTTTCCCCTTGGTAAACATCCCGCACTCTGTACAAAACTAAGCAGTGGAGGTCATTCCACTGGATTCTGCCTGAAGTCACACAAGGGGTGACCACAGCCACTGAGCCTGCCCTGCCATGGAAGGGCTAGTCTCTACATTGGGAATAGGCCTGCTGATGGGCAGAGGAGGGTGCTGAGTGCCAACACAAAGAGCACTGGTGTTGAGGATACCATGCTCTGTCCCTCCCCTCCCACCCACCCTGCTTTTTTCTTTTTGTTCAAGTGAACTCAGGAGAGGAGGAAGATGCGGCTGAGTTGCACCTGGAGTAGCCACTGAGTGGCTAGTCAACCAAGTAGTGGCTGCAGAGGGGGAGGGGGAGGCAGAAGCACATCTCCCTCCTCACCCCACTGGATTGTAGCCTCTTGGAGCAGGGGAAAGAAGACATGTGCCAGGCCAGGGAGTTGGGGGAGGAGATGCTCAAGCAGGAAAGGGAGCTGTTTGACCAGGAGGACAACAGGGCAGACGCCATGCTGGTCAGGAAGGAGTTAAATCTTGCCAGGGAGGCCTTCAGCACCTCCATGCACAGGAGCAATGCAGTCCTCATAGGAAGTGTGGAGTCCCTGAACAGGATGGGGGGCCTGTGGAGGGCAGGGAAAGGAGCTGCCACACTGGAGCTTCACACAACGCCCCACACACACCCCTGTACAATCAGCCCTAAACCCCCCCCCACACACACACACACACACACACACTCCTGGAATGAGCCATGGCACCCAGACCAGACATATGGTATGGCCAGGGATCACAGCAAAAAGATGCAGGCCCATAAAGCCAAGGGACAAATATTCCCTTTGACCCCTGAAGCCAGATCTCCCTTTTGTTAAAATAAATAAATAAACTGTTAACTTTTTCCTTACAGCATTGTTGTGTGATTTATTTCTGGGGCAAAGTGGGATGTGGTGGTGGGATTCTGCTCTCAAAGCTGGGGCAAGAAAGGGACAGGCAGTCAGAATCCCTTGCCATGCTTCCTGCATGTTTGATGGTGGTTTGAGGAGGGGACAGGGTTTGTTTGTTTTTTTAAATAAGGGTTCGTGAGGCACTTCTGATTCAGTTTTAACAATTCTTTATTTTTAAATCAGGATAACAGTAACAAGTAGCCCCAAGATCAACTCCAACCCATCCACTCAACCACCCACCCACTCCAAAAATCCCACCACTAACATTAAACATGAAAACAGAACCAACTAACACAACAAAAAATCCTGCCAAGGAGGGTGTCCATTAACTTTTCATGGAAGGGTGTCCTCCAACTCTCCCTTGGGACGCCGTGCCATGCCTCTTGAATTTTGTCCGACATTGCTCCCAGGTCCGGTGGTAGCCCCTTTCTGCCAGCTTGCAAGTCATTTGCACATATGCCCTCCTGGTCTGCATATTTGTGCTGGCCATCAAGCAGGGAAGGCTCCTGGAGTGCAGGACCATGTCCAAAAGAGCCTCGATTTCTGCCCTCTGCCCAAAGGCCCTGACATGTTGGCAAATGGCAGTTTTTCTGGAGAATAATGCATAAACACCCCTCCTGAGATTTAAAACAAATGTATCCATTTTTTTTGTCTTTTGGGGGGGGGGATTAACAAGCTCATCAGGACCCCAGACTACCTGCCTTGCCAATCTCTTCTCCTAGGCACACCACCTTGCTGTGTAGAGCTCTGCCTCCATTGCGAAGCGGAGCTCCAGCACAATCTCACCAACAGCATACTTTGAAGAAAGGCTGGCTCCAAAAGGACACTGATTGGACACTGGAAGTGCTCTTCTGGACCAGGGCCTGCTTTAGAAACCTAAGAGGTGTCAAAGAATATTATCTGGCCTTCTGGTCCATAGAATCGATTAAGGCCCTTAGTGTCCTACATATTTAACATATTAAATCACTGTATGTAAAGGAACAAACTGTATATTTAACATAGCTGTTCTTGTATTTTATGTATGCTGCTTTATTTATTCATGCCTGACCATTGATACAGGCAGGGATGCCAAAATGCATCTGGTAAGTGGTGGCATTAGCATGAATGTATATTTGGATTTTAATGAGTCTATATTTCAAACTATGGATATTTAATATTAATAAATATTACTATTTAATTTTACAACACATTTTACCCTACAGAGGCCTGAGCATACTTTTCCTATTTTGACCCTTTGGGGTGAGCCAAGAATAAGGTAGAACAGGTTGCATCCGGCTGCAATTCTGTCTTTAGTACTGGGTATATTTGGAATATTGCTTGTAGAAAACTAAGGCATTTATAATTTTTAAATTCCACAAATATGGCAAATATTGCAATTTTATAGGCTAAGTAAAGTATAAATTATGCATCTTATATTGTTAAAGAAGTAAAATTGACTTACCTGAAAAAAACACACGTTTTTCCCACCTTGGCTTCAAAATTTCCAGACATTTTACATCTCTAAGACAGGCATAATATTGGATTGTCAAAACACTGAAGTTATGTTTGGGATGAAAAATGTTTTATTTGCATACAAAAATGCTGTGCCCAAAAGCCATTTATTCATAGACGTGGGGTAGGGTTTTCTGAGGTTACTCAGGGGTCGATCCATTTTATTTTATCCAATACTTTTCTAAGGAACTTTTCGAAGGAACTCAGGGCAAAGTACATAGGATTCAATCTAGATTAAACTGGCAATTTTCACTGATTCCCTTTACCACAACATACCTATGGCATGTCACTCTGCTGATGGGAAATTTTGATGGGATCCAACTCTTTGTTCTCCCAGTCTCAGGTAAAGCACAATCAAGAAAGAGTAGTTGGTCTAAGGTTCCCCAGTGAGCTTTATGTCAAAAAGGGTCTGGAAAAACATCTCCCCAGTCCTGAGCCAGGATTCTCAGTATACCATATCACTGTTATAACCTTGTGGGAGAAGAACTGAAGTTACTTATGAACTCCCTAAGTAAATGGAAGATATCTAATTATGTAGCCAATCTATTGAATGTGGTAAAATTAAACTGTACTCTCTGACAATGGGAGAATTCCCGGAGGGATTGAAAGAGGCTGTGGTACGCCCACTGCTGAAAAAAACATCTCTAGATCAGCGAGAGCCTAATAGCTACCGACCCGTCTCACATTTAGCGTTTCTGGGGAAGATGGTAGAAAGGGCAGTCGCAAAACAACTGATGGAATACCTGGAAGAAGCTTTGGTCCTAGACCCATCCCAGTCAGGTTTTCGGCCTGGCCATAGAGTAGAGACAGCGCTAGTCGCCCTGACGGACGACCTCCGCCGCCAGTTGGACCAAGGCGGGTTGGCACTGCTGATATTACTTAGACCTCTCAGCAGCATTTGACACAGTCAGTCATGAGCTTCTAGCTCAACGCCTCATCGATGCCGGAATACGAGGGACAGCCCTTCAATGGCTGATCTCTTTCCTCCGGGATCGTGGACAGAGGGTTGCAATAGGAGAGAGAACATCAGATCGCCGCCAACTTACTTGTGGTCCCACAGGGAGCGGTCCTCTCTCCTATCCTATTCAACATCTTCATGCGCCCTCTCGCACAACTGGTACAGAAGTTTGGACTGGGTTGCCATCAATATGCAGATGACACCCAGCTCTTCCTCCTGATAGATGGCCGCCCTGAATCTCCCCAAGAAGCATTAGCCAGCTGCCTGGAAGCAGTGACGGGATGGCTCAAGCAGAGTCGTCTGAAGCTCAGTCCTTCAAAGAAGGGGGTCCTGTGGCTGGGTAGGAAGGGCCCATGCGAGGAAGTGCGTCTGCCTGCCCTGGATGGTGTACAGCTCTCTACGGTTCACTCCGCCAGGAATCTAGGTGTGATTCTGGATGCTTCCCTCACAATGGAAGCCCAGATCAC
Organism: Paroedura picta; assembly: GCF_049243985.1. Taxonomy (NCBI): domain Eukaryota; kingdom Metazoa; phylum Chordata; class Lepidosauria; order Squamata; family Gekkonidae; genus Paroedura; species Paroedura picta. The sequence goes on from NC_135369.1 coordinate 73,522,712, forward strand.
AAAGGAAGCGCGGCTGGCATTCTACCATCTCCGCCAAGCCAAGCTACTAGCGCCCTACCTGGCCCCGGAACACCTAGCCACAGTGATCCATGCGACAATCACCTCTAGACTGGACTTTTGTAACTCATTCTACAGAGGCCAGCCCTTAGCCTTGACCCGGAAACTACAGCTGGTTCAAAATGCAGCAGCCAGGATCCTCACAGCAACACCATGGAGGTCCCACATCTGGCCCATTCTCCACCAACTGCAATGGTTGCCAGTTGAATTCCAGATCAGACTAAAGGTTCTGGTAATTACCTTCAAGGCCATACGCGGTCGGGGCCCAGTGTACCTGAGGGATCGCCTCCCCGCCTATGCCCCCAAAAGAGCTCTGCGCTCCACCACTACCAACCAGCTAAGGGTCCCTGGCCCTAAAGAAGTCCGCCTGGTCTCGACCAGGGCCAGAGCATTCTCTGTTCTGGCCCCCACCTGATGGAACGAGCCCTGACAGAGCTTAAACAGAAAAGAGCTCTTCCGCCAGGCATTTGGTTGAGACCAGACATAAACAACAGTGACTGAAGGGCCCTTGCTCCCCCCGCCCCCCCCCTCAGAACTCCACCAATATTCTCTGGACCTGTTTGTACTGTTGCATTGTTTTAATGTTTATACTGTTATATTGTTATATGGTTACAACTATTAATATTATTATTGAATGGTTATTCACATGTTATAGACTGTTTCATGTACTGTTCTTATGTTCTTATGTAAACCGCTCTGAGCATCCGGGGAGGGCGGTATATAAATATAATAAATAAATAAATAAATAAATGCTGGCACAGAAATTTATAACATAGCAAAGTGAATGTTTAATTTGTACTCTAAAAACAATCCCAGGGTAAACTAAGATAACTTCTACTCAGTGAAAATGTTCTGTGGTATTTTCCTTACCAATGTGGCTGTGAAATGGAAATAAAACTGCAGAGGTGAACTTCTCATTGAGGTCTAGCAGCTTGAGATCCAGGAAAGCTAAGTAATTTAAACAGACCTCATCACAGTAGAATAAAGCATCTCAAAGGGCTCTTTTACCACAGCGAAAAGTAATATTAGTGCTGTATAATGACTGATGTGCTGAGCGTGGATGTGGAAGACTCAATTCCTATTCGATACAATTAAACAATTAAGTCCAGTGGCACTCTAAATAACATGATTTATTTCAGCATAAGATTTCATGAGCTCTGAAAAGCAAAGATAGTCAAAAGGTATCATGTCCCATTTCCCAAGCCATGCACAGACCACATTCATAATACTAACAGATGATTACTGCTGTGTATCTTCAACTACGTAAGCATCAGCGTCACACTGATAGAAAAACAACTGGTGCTCTTTTAAGAAAACTTTCCCAAGCTTGCTCTTCGCTGCTAAGTTTAGAAAACTTCAGGGAAGGGGGAATTTTCAGAATCCTGAATTTAAAACAAAAGTATGAGAACTAATCAACAAATGACAGCAACGATACAACTGATGTTTTAAGTACCGTACAAAAGCTCTACTAGTACTAGTGATGGGTGGTGGTCTTTAGGGATTTCTGCAGCACCCTTGTTGAACTTGGAAAAGAGTAGGAGGGAAGAGCTGAATCTGCTGCACTTCTTCCATTGATTCCTCCCATTTCCCCCCTCTCAGAACATCTTCTCAGAGCCTTACCGGCAGAAAATGGCTGGAGGAAGGCTGTTGCCTCCTGGTGGTGCCTGGTGAGCTCCCAAAGTTACACGTGATCTCCAAATCACACAGATAATTTCCCCTGAGAAGAACTGCTGCTTTGCATGGTGGGCTTTATGATAGCCAAGATGAATGCTTCTTTGTTTTGCTTGAACAAGGTTCACTATTTAGCATACTGCACACACACAAATGAAACTAACTTATTTAATAAGCATCTTATTGTATTAGTGATGCCATGCACACTGTAAGCATGTGACTTCCAGGGACATGGCAGAGAGGCGTGGCCAGCTGACATAACTCCCAGGGCTACTTGAAGCCTGAAAAATATTTCATGGGTTACTCCATGATCAAAAGGTTGAAAAAGACTGATCTAATAGAACAGAAACTGCTTCTAAAAAGGGGCAAATAAATTTTTGAAAGAAGGAACTTAACAGTGCAGTCCTAAGCAGATACACCCTTCTCTTGACATTGATGGGTTTAAAAAGGTAAAGGTATCCTCTGTGCCGGGTCATGTCTGATCCTTTGGGTGACACCCTCTAGCGTTTTCTTGGCAGCCTCAATACAAGGTGGTTTGCCATTCCCTTCCCCAGTCATTACCGTTTTACCCCCCAGCAAGCTGGGTCCTCATTTTACTGACCTCAGAAGGATGAGTCAACCTTGAGCCGGCTGCTGGGATGGAACTCCCAGCCTCATGGTCAGAGCTTCAGACAGCATGTCAGCTGCTTTACCACCCTGCACCACAAGAGGCTCTTTTTTGATGGGTTTAGAAGGATATAATTCTGTAAAGGACTGTAAAGCACCATAGCGGCATCATCAGAGGGTATAAATATGAATTTCTGACAGATTGTTTGAAAAGTGTTGATTTCCAGTGGTAATTAATCTTATCTTTATGCTAATAAAGGTTTCCTGAATCCTCCTAATTTTATTTAAAGTGGTAGTGATTTCATATTGCAGTCAGCTCATATTAGTTATCCTTAATTTTCATCTTTGTCTCACACATTTTGCTTCCAATTTTCCCAGCTCTAATTTCCTTTTCAGTCTATAAAATGTACATTCCACCTTCTCAGAGCCACCAAAGAGGCTAACAAAACATGTATAATAAAAATAAACCATAAAAACACAGCAAAATATACATATTATTGGGATACATGGTTAATATAGTAGAGTTTGCCCAGTTATAGAAGCATGATATTGGTTGTAATAAATTAATCTTCCAAAAAGATTACTGCAAAAAAAGATAAACTTACATTTATTCAAGTAGATCCCGTTCACATCCAGGTTGCAGTCAAAAGGAGAGAGAGAAGCCAAATCTAAAGAGCACTTTCCCTATCACAAAAGGCCAGCTTGTCCAGCGTCATGTGTGTGGGAGTATAAAGGCATAGCACCTACAGGAGAGGTATGCAGAGACTTGTATCTCCTTAGAAGGCTATGTGGCAAGAGATTAAGAGGACAAAGGAAGAGAAAGGAGGCGTCAGAAGGCAGATCCCAGGTTAAGACAGAGAGAGGCATCCCATTCAAGAAGATAACACCCATATGCACTTATATGTCCAGGCATGCTGAGTCTCTCACTCTAACACATATTAAACACAGAGCAGAAAATTAAAACTTACAAAAAGGAAGGGTCTCTCCCATATTAGCTTCCTTTAAAGTAAAACAATGTTTATCATTTAAAGTTCACATACAAATTAAGTGACTTACAAAAGTAGTAACTTTGAATAAAGATGTGTTCTGTTGTTTTCAACCTATTCAACCCTGGCTAGGATATTACAGATCACAATTTTTCAATTGCCTCAATAAGTCTTTATTGATGGTCACTGTCAACTCCTCCCCTACCTCAGTTCCTCTGCTACATGCAAACAGTTCAGCAAGGTCTTCTCAGTTTGCACTGAGTTTTGAAGCAGTCAGAAGCTCACGTTATTTCCACCTGTCCCAAAGCCCAACATAATATGAGAGAGCACCACTCCCCTTCTCTTCCCACAATGCTTTGGCAGAGGGCGGGGGAAGACTGAGATTATGCTGAGCTTTGGAAAAGCTTCTGCCAGCTCCAATAAACACAGCATGAGAAAACTCTCCTATGGCCTCAGTAAATCACTTGCAGGGAAGGGATGGGAGAGCCATTTGCCATTAAATAGCCTGGAGGGCAAGGGAGATCATCAGAGACCAGCAGGAATTGTCCTAAGCAGACGCTTTGTGGGGCTCTAGGTTCAGAGACTTCTAAGATTACAAGGAATATATCTTATCTCTTGTCCACATTGTCTGAAGTCTCTTGGAGGAAGAACCATGCAGCCATTTCTTATTGCAGGATTAGCTGATAGAGCATTTCACTCATCATGAACTGTAATAGGACAGTGGGAAAGAACAGTATCCTTGAAAGCAAACCTTGCAAAGAAACCAGATACTTAATGTCAGAAGAAACAAGAAACACTTAAAGGCGTCAACAGTGCAATAGTTTTGGGTGGTGCATCCTCTTTTTTTATATATATATATATTTATTTTCATAAAGATAGAAATATAGAATACAATATAAGTTATTAGTACAGAGAATAGTAAAATATAGTCTTCGTTTGAAAATATAAGGCTACACAATGGTATGAACTTTTGCCCAAAGCTTATAAACTTATTCACGTTTCCGCCACGTTTAAGAAGAGAAACCTACTTTGTTACCACCTTTCCAACATTTGTTTACATAGTTTTTAACAATTTTAACGGTCATTTTTGGTGTCCCATAACACCTATAGAACAATTTATACTTAACACAGTCTAAGAGCCATCCACATTTCCACCACATTTAGGAAAAGAGGCCTACTGAGTTGTACAGAAGAAAAATAGAAAAGATTTCAAACATTGCTTCTTCTTTCCCTTCCCCAGTCTTCTATAAAAAAAAGAGATAGTATAAGTTGTTAATAAAAAAATGGTAAAATAAAGTCTTCATTGGTTACATTTACACCTCCTCCATTAGGTGCCTCCTTTTAGTTATGCTTTAAGTTTGGACTGGGAGTGACTGCGGAAATATATTTAATAATTCAGATTCAGCTTGCATAGTAAATCAAAGACCCCGCACTAACTACATAATGGTATAAACTTAGAATAAACAGTAAAATATAGTCTTCATCTGTTCTACTTAAACCCACTCCATTAGGTATCTTTTTAGTTAAGCTTTAATTTTAGGCTGGAAGGCACTGCGGAGATATATTTAATAATACAGATTTAACTTACTTAGAAGATCTTAGACCCCACGTTAACTGCTTTGACACAGTCTGAGAGCCATCCTGACAGATATTTCCAGATTTAAATTAAATGCTTAACATTAAACATTTCTTGTAGAACGATATGAGCTTTGGCCCTGTATCAATACCCTAATAAAAAAGAAAAGAAAGAAGGGAAACCAGATACTTAATGTCAGAAGAAACAAGAAACACTTAAAGGGGTCAACAGTGCAATAGTTTTGGGTGGTGCATCCTCTTGAGGCTCAGAGCAAACTATAAATTGCCCTAGGGATAGCTCAGGGATATAAGATGCCTAGACCTATCTAATTTCACCAAAAGCATCTCGCAAATGCTTTCTGAGACAATAAATGCACCTGATCAAAAGACATGTGATTTTTCAAATGGGTAGAAAGCAGTGCCATATTTCACAATAGTTTCCACCTCCCACAAGTCTCTGAGTAATGGAAATCAACATACAGTATCAACATTCATTGGGAAATGTGTAATAGGGAGCAAAGGGTATGCACATTGATTGGAAATGAAGTAAACTGGTTTGGATGACTTAATTGTCAACATGAACCTTCACCTAGAAAACCTAACCAAGCCAACTTAAAATCTTTGTTCAATTCTCAGATCTACCATTAATATTTTATGAGATCAAAAACATCAGTATTTCCAAACTTTCTCTTCCAGAGGTCACCAACAAGTTTCCCACTTTGGCTAATTTAGAAGGCTCAGAATAACACTGGGGGAAAGATCAGCACTTGTCCAAGCTGGCAAACATTGAGAACCACCAGTAAACTTGGAATGAAATATTTAAAACTGACTGAGGGAATACTCAGGGTCAAAGTAGGTGCTGGAATATCCATGAATGGACCTCTAGCACATTTGTTATTGCTAAATAGCCATGAGTATCCTTAACTTTTATTGAGACAGCATCACATGGGTTTTTCCCATGCCATTCTTCTGTTCCATAATACCACTGTTTCCTCACTGGAAGAAACATACAGATTGCCTTGTGTTGCCTGTACATATCTCCACAATGGAACAAACAGACATTCAGGGGAATGTCTGAAATCACCAAAAAAAGGCATACAAGAAAATGCATGCACATCAAAGCTTATACTCATTAAAACACCAAATTGGAAGAAGTAGTAAAACCCCCAGAAGATAGAGTTCAACAAGATCTGAATATGTTGGAAAAATGGGCAAATGACAGCAAGATTTAATTCAATAAGTAGTTGTTCAGAGTTCTACATCTGGTTCCTAAAAATGAGAAGTCTGCCTACCAGATGGGAGATACACTTCTGGGTAGCAGTGTGTGTGAATGAGATCTTGGGATACTTGGGGGCTGTAAGCTAAATTTGAGCAGACAGTGTGATGTGACGGTAAAGAAGGCAGTCTCGGGCTGTATCAACAGAGGCATCATGTCGAAATTACAAGACATAGTCTTGTTGTATACCACATTGGTCAGACCACACCTGGAGTACTATCCAGTTCTGAAGGCCTCGCTTCAAAAAGGATGTGGACAAAATTGAGATGGTGCAGAAGAGAGTGATGAAGATAATCCAGGGCTTGGGGACCAAGCCCTGTGAGGAAAGGTTGAGGGACTTGGTAATGTTCAGCTTGGAGAAGAGGAGGTTGAGAGGGGATATTACTGCTCTCTTTACGCATTTGAAAGGCAGTCATTTAGAGGAGGGCCAGGAGCAGTTGCTGTTGGCAGCAGAGGATACAACCCGCAGTAATGGTTTTAACCTAGATGTAGAACAGTAACTGCTAGATATCAGGACAAAGAATTTCACAGAGTAGTTCAGCAGTAGAGGTGGTGAGCTCCCCCTCACTGGCAGTCTTTAAGCAATGGCTCACCAAATTTTTAACATGGATGCTTTAGGCTGATCCTGCATTGAACAGGGGGCTGGACTAGACTGCTTGTATGGCCCCTTCCAAGTCTATTTCAATGATTCGATGTTGTTTTATTGTTCTATTTCTATTTTATATCTAGTGTGTATCGTCGGCAAGCGGGCATAACTTGCTGTCTTATGGGGTTAATGATTTTATCATTATGCTGTGATCCGTCACAAGCCAGCCACACCAGGAGTGACGGTATACAAAACCAATAAATAAATAAACAATTAGCCGCAACAGGTATATGGTACCTACATGTTCAGAGTCATTATATCAATAGACCTGCTGAGGACTGAGTTGGTTTTAAAGATGCCACGATTATCAGGAGTACATGACTGGCCAGGACAAGGTCGTATCCCATCTGCCAAATCCAGTCAGTTTAAGGTGAGTTTGTGTGGGTTTCACAGTTCTGTTTTGGTCCTCTGTAGCTTAGAACTGGGATCACAATAAAGAGCTGAAATGAACTCCTAGTCCTCGGCTGGTTCTGCACTTACTTTGTTTTCTCCGTTGTCGATACTGCTGAATTCAGATCGATCTGAACCTGGGTATTCCTCCTTCCTATCCTCCAAACTGAAACAGAAAGTGTTCTGCACTTGATTGGGGAAGCTCAGAGTGGGGAAGGGAGTGGTGGGGAGATTTAACGTATTTGTGTGGCTGCAATTTACTTTTTAAATTATCAGGAAGTCTCCAAAAGAGAAATTATATGAAATTAAACCATCCTTTTATTTTACCATTTGTGACCCCTAAATAAAACATCCATTGTTTTGTTAAATGTGAGGTTTTTCACTTAATTCTGCCCTCTCATGTCAGGTAATGAAAATACTCATTACCTTCCCAAATTAAGGGCACCTTAACAACCATGAGAAACATGAAAAATAAAAATGCTTAATACAGTCATAATATATCATTTTAATTGTGGGGGGGGGGCAAGTGCCATAGAAATGTTATAATCTTAAGACTCATTTACCCACTTTTGGAGCTTAAAGAAAGCATCCAATGCTTTGATTGTTAAATGATTGGTAATTTATTAATTCTTTGTTCCTTTTAGTACCTCTCTTGCAATGAAGTTTATGTTCTATCCCTAGCGTTTGGTTTGAATTTCCTTCTTTATTTCATGTTTGTTTCCCTATATTTTTCTTTCATGCTGCATTTACTTTTTTCCCATTTAATATATAGCATAGTCAGATCTTTTTAAACTACAGTGTTGTAGCAAAATACATTTCAATTAATTTCCCCATTGGGTTTGACTTGTTTACTCTTAGCTTGTAGGAAACCTAATAAAATTATGACTTGGTTATTTTACTATGAAAAATAACCATATCAACTGGGAAAATCTGGAAAACCTGAAATGTAAACATGTTGTTTTCAAAAGACTTGTGCATTTTTAATCCTGAGGCCTTTACTCCCTTTTCCTTCAAGGTCACAGCAGTTGTCCCTAGTGACCAGATCCGTGGAGTCTTACTTAAAATAGTTTAAGAATAAAATGGGAAAGACATTGCCTACTTCCTTTTTTCCTAAAATGGTTTGCGGAAGGGGCTACTATTAAAATGGATGAATGTATTTATTATATTCTGTTTTTCAACTATAACTTCCTTGGAACAGTTAACAGCAATTTAAAATTAACTTTTAATGTTATTGCAGCCTTCCCCAATGTTAACCCTCATTATGAGTCCAATGCTGCTGTAGCCCATCAAGGCATATTAGAGACTATATCTTCTCACCGTCAACTATTGCCTGAAAACTGTTGTCCTTCAGCTCAAGAGCTCTTCAAATCTCCCAGGAGATAAAGCCAAGAAGATACAGATGCTATCCTGTTTCAGGTCAGTTCTGTTAATACTTTCCTAATGACGGGTAGCTAAAGGTTCTTGCTATTCTCAGGAGCTAAAGATGGAAGCAGCCAAGTGTTATTCTTCAAGTATCTGGATATAAAATAGAATTTTGTGACTTCTTTAACTTTGCTAACTAATATCCATCATAGAGAATATAAAAAGGATAGCCCTCTGGACTTCATATTCAATACACCTATAATCGTGTTTTGCTTTCACAATATAACTTGGGAATTATATATTATTATCATTATTATTATTATTATATTTATTCCCCGCCAATCCCTTGCGGTTCGTGGCGGGTTACAACATCCTAAAATCCCTGTTAAAACCCCATTAAAACAATAATTACATTCCCAGCAAAAATTACATTCCCAGCATGATAATATAAACCATTATCAGCCACCAAAGATGTGTAGTTTGGAGGAAGGCACCTTGAACGTGCTAACCTAGGTCACATAGCTGACAAGCAGAGACACCAGACACCAGTTTGCCTAGGACAAGCCTTCCTCTCGTTGTTGCCCATAAGTTGAGATTTGTTTTCTGTCCCCCTACCTCCCATAATTTGTGGCATTGTATATCACTTAACAACCCTTCCTCCTTCAACTCCATGGTCTCTCATATGGTTTCTTCCAGCTACCATGATGTCTCACACAATGGGCATAGGCTAACCATACACAGTAAGGGGATGCTGGAGATATACAACTGTAACATCACAGTATCATGCTTGTGTAATCCTGATCCTGACACAACTGAAACCTTCATGTAGGCAAGACTCCATTTAACACCAATCAAGGCAAAAGAAAGCAAGATTACACTTCTAGTAGAGCATGCGGCCCTGTGCTCCAATCACTGCTACTGCTGGCCAAACACCTTTTCTTTGCAGGATCACAACCTGGATTCATAAAGGAGCATAAACTGCAGATAGAATTTTACTGCAACTCCCTAAATGAGATAGGTTAATGTTGGTCCTCAGGTTTACATGGAGGCAAGAATGCCTGAAACTGCCTTATACAGAATCAGCTAAATATAACTAGGAGGGGTAGGTTCCAGTGAAAAACAAAATTGTGAAACAATACATATGCACTGGGACAACAATGGCAATAATAAATCAAAGAAAAGGAACGCCATTAGCTAAGAGCTGAGATTAATACGACCTTACATACTGTCCAGAGACAAGGTTTTTTGCATATAAGAAGTGTGTTTGAAACACTCATATTTGTCCCTTGATAAAGCCAACAGGTGAAACGCGTTGGGACTTATATGAAGGATTTTGAAAACCACTGAAATTGAAGAGAGACGACTTTTCTTTGATTTATTATTGCCATTGTTGTCCCAGTGCATATGTACTGTTTCACAATTATACAGAATCAGGCCATTGTGCCATCAAGGTCTGTATTGTCTACTGAAACTGGCAGGGTCTCATGCAGAGGAATTTCACATAACCGGATCACCTTAACTAGAGATGCCAGGGATTGAACCTGAGACCTTTTGCATGCTATGCAGTTGTTCCACCACTGAGCAAAGGCTCCTGCCCAAAACCACTGATTACTGCTGGTGTGAACCCATGCAAGGTGTATTTCATGGAGGTAGGCGGAAAACCAGGGCTAGTGGGATGACCTAGCTGGATTGGTGGGTACTAAGCATTTGGCTGGGGCTAACAAAGCTAAGTCTCAGACATGCCAGCATATAAGGCTGCTCCCCCAACTGATGGGGTACCAAACGCAGAGCAGGCAGGGCTCTGCCCCAAGCATGGCTTGAGGAAGGCTCTTGAAGGAGGGCCCTGAAGCCAGTCTCATGTTGTGTCTCCTTTCACCTATTTTTTATGTGCCCCCTTCCCCCTTTACTTGTGGGGCTGCTATGCTGCTCCTCCGTCCTAATAAAGCCATCCTTTCCCACCATCATGTAGTTCATCACAGGGATGCTCTTATCTCAGATCTGAGAACAGGATGTGAAAGTTCCTCCTTTCATCCTTGACTTCACATTCCTTCACCAGGAAACTGCATCTCACTCACAAGCCTCTGGCTATCCTTCTCTGTAGCATTTTATGTAGCCTCCTTTTATACCATCCTCCCCTTGGTTGATTACCCCTCCCCTTCATTCTATCAGGGTGTTCTCCCAGACATACACACACACCCCTTCCTGGATCTCAGCTTCAGCTTCTTTACATGAAGTAGGCACACCATAGTCACTTTGCCTAACCTCCTGACTCCTGCTGACAGTCTAACAAGGCAGATTATATCCCTATTCATGATTCCAACATTCACAGAAGCAAGCCCTCCCTTTCTGGATCCCAGTCAGATTACAATCCTGTTGCTGAGGGCAGCCTGCTGTAGGACCCTGGTGCATTGACCACCTCCCCTGCAGGTCTCTTGTTGGTTGCCAGTCCTCCTGGGGCAAGACTCAGCTTCTTGTTTAGCAGAAGAGTAAAAAGAGTTGGTTCTTATATGCCGCTTTTCTCTACCTGAAGGAGGCTCAAAGCGACTTACAGTCGCCTTCTCTTTCCCCACAACAGACACCCTGTGAGGTGGGTGAGGCTGAGAGAGCCCTGATATCACTGCTAGGTCAGAACAGTTTTATCAATGCTGTGACGAGCCCAAGGTCACCCAGCTGGCTGCATGTGGGGGAGTGCAGAATCGAACCTGGCATGCCAGATTAGAAGTCCACACTCCTAACCACTACACCAAACTGGCTCTACACCAAACTGGTTTACATGCCAGTTGGCCACTTTTGAGTCCCTTGCAGAGGTGCAGGCCCAAGTGGGCTCTCCACTGGACCCATGACCCGCAGTATTGAGGGACACAGGATAATTGAGAGACTTCAGCCCTAAGCAATGGTACACATGGCCTGGCCCAACAGTCCCATTTATGTTAGATCCTGCCCTTGTAGCAAATGAATTTGACACCTCAGCCCTGGAGGCCAAAAACAGGATACAGAGGACAAAGGCCTTCCTCTGTTGTTGCTTTCATCCATGGTTATGGCCATTTTTGTGTTTTCAGAATCCAACAAACTTGTTTCCACTAATTAACTAACTCCTGGATAAATACAGCACCGTCCTATGCCAGTTTTGTAACATCTGGAATATAGACTAATGTAAATACCTGTCAGCTTCTTACACTGGCATAGACTTCCAACTTCCAGTCTAAGTACAAAGGCCTTCATTAGCACAAAATGGCTCCTTTGGCCTGATTCTATTTATCTTGTTACTAGGAAGAAAGCCCCTTGCAACCAGGAATGCAATGGGTTCTAGGACCCAAGGGACACCGGGATGTACAGTTCTCTCTTTGTGTCTCTTTCTCTCCCTCTCCCTCTTGCTGCGTGTCTCTCGGTGTGTCTTGCACCAGGAGGCATAGCAGGTAATCAGGGCTGGTGTGCAGTTTGGGGCAGCTCTCTGTCTGTCTCTCTCTCCCTCCGTCACAGCAGGGGCAGCTCTCTCTGTGTCTCTCTCTCCGTCGCAGCAGGAGCCATAGCAGGGCTCGTTCTTAGGAGTGAAGCAGGGCTAGTCAGCAGCTTGGGGCAACTCTCTCTGTGTCTCTCTCAGCCTCCCTCACAGCAGGAGGGAATGAGGGCTCGTGTTCGGTATGGCAGGGCTCTGTGTGTCTTTCTGTGTCTCTGGCACGTCTGAGAGGAATGTGGCTAGCGTCCAGGGAGGGAGGGCGGGAACTGTAGGGCCAGGGCCCTTCAGGGTGTAGCCAGTGTTGCTGGCCGCACCCTGACTGGCCCTATTCCAAATTGGACACCCGGACATGTTCCACCCCCCAGGCTGTTTCACAAATATATAGAGGAACCATGGATAAGGATATTCGTGACTATCTTGCTTTTCTTTAATAATTTTTAGTGAAAGTAATAAGCTTTCCAAATTTAAAATCATGAAAAATAAAAAATTTTAATAGGCTTCCAACCCCTGGAAAATGAGAAGGGCTCCTACCAAAGTTGGCATATACTTTGCAGCCTTGGGACAGAATTATCTGCACTCAACAGTTAGGATAAAAAATGTTCCTTGATCAGATCTGGAAGTAAACATAAGAAATATTCAAGTTACCCCATGTTTCCAATTTGCCACAAGAACATTTAATTCACAATAAACTTGGCAGTATTACAAGAGCTATGGATCTAGATTAATTAATCCATATTTGGGAGAAAATGAAGAAACAAGTAGATTGCTGAATAGACTAGACTAGGCCCATAAACAGCCATATGCGTTCACTTGAAGCAAGGGAGAGGCTGAGAGAGAAGCGTTTTTAACAAGAAAGTTGAAAGTATCACTTCTTGTAGTGCATAGATGTTTCTATTCTAGAGTCACTAAGGCTATGCAAAAAAACACTACAAAATCTGTTTGGCCATTTCCACACCAGGCTTCAGGTTGGAGTTGGGACACGTTGCCCAGCCTCTACCCGCTCCCACACAGGGGATCATTTAGCCCAGTGCACCTCGGATTTGTGGTCCCACACAGGGGATCATTTAGCCTGGTGTAACTTGGATTTGTGGTCCCACACAGGGGATCATTTAGCCTGGTGTAACTTGGGGGCTTTACGCACCGGGATCTTTGTTGCAAATTGGTCACTGAATGAAAAATCGCCATTTAAAGTAGTGGAATTCGTCGTTATGCATACCTGCCTTTGTGGTGGAATCCAGTTGCGTTTTGTAGCGTTTCCCACAGGCTTCCGGTCTCGGCAGAAATCGCTAGAAAGGAAGCGCTATTGCCGAGCTGTCCCGCCCCTGGCCGTCAAGCAGCCAATGGGCAGCCGTTAGCATGCTCCCAAACAGCCCCTTTCCCTTTAAGAAAGGTTTAAAAAAAAAAAACAGACCCATAGCAACGAATCTGGGTAGATTCGTTGCAACGGAGAGACCCATCCAGCTGCCTGGTGTGTTTGAGCTGTCATTTGATTGTTTGATCGTTGCCACGCTGCCTCCGAGTGAAAAAAAAAAATCCCCCCCCCCTCACGGGCCCGATTTTCGGCTGAATGAATGTGTAAAAATTAATGGGAAAATACATCAGCAAACGGGCTTTTCTGTGGTTTGTGCTTAGTGACTAAAGGGGAAGGACTGAAGCCAGGGAAGCCTCTAAACAGAAAGAGGCTCGCTGGTGCATTTATCCCCGCTCGCTCGGAGAAAAAAAAATGGCGATCGCTTCGCCGGAAGATCAGAGAAGAGAGCCAGGGGGAGGGACTTTGTAGAAACCGCAACAATGTTAACGCACAGGTCTTTTTCGCTAGTGTTGCAGATTGGTTGCAGGAGTGTATCGCTTTCCGGAGGGTGAATCCACTTTTGGGGATTTCCCTGAAAGCGCTACAAGGAAGCGCTTTTTGCAGATTGGTTACAGGTGTGTGGCAGATTGTCGACGACGTCGTGCGTTATGGCAAATCAATAGCGTTTTCAATTAGCAACCATTGTGCGATTTTGAAGGCGTGCAAAAAGCCCCTTGGATTTGTGGTCCCACATGGAAACTGGAGCAGCAAAGTTTCCAGTGTGAAAACTGTCTTTGAAAATCTGGCAAGTGCATATACGACAACTAGCTATCACCTTTCCAAATTACATTGATTTTTTCAAAAACTAGTCTATTATCTGACTCCATACTTCAACAGTATACTGTTTCCCTCCCCCTTATAACTGCCAAGCCAAATAACATTAAAGTGCTTGAACTGCATGTATTCTTTAATGAGTATGCGATTAAGCCTTCTAATATTTTAATTGTTTTTATTTTGAAAACAGAAATAAGAATATAATATAAATATAGGAGAGATACAAATAATATTTTAAAGCTTTAAATTTAAAAAATAAACTATTATCACTCTGGACAGGCTATTTCACACTGAACAAGCAAAGCCTTCAGAAATTTATTAAGTGGAAAGACTATGGCTATGATTATTAATGTTAAAAGTGCACCTGTCCTGATGCACTTGTGAAAGGCAGGAAAGTATTCTATATTCTTGTGAAACCTAATGTTGCAAAATTGCTAAAAGCTTGCTTTGTGGGGTTCCCAACAACCAGGTTCGGAAATTCAATCAGTTCCCATTGGCCACTGAGCCCCCCCTCCCATGAGAACCCCCACCGACATGTCCATCCGTCAGTATGTTACAGTTAAAATTGGATGTTCTCACTGTGGTTGTTCCATTGTTACTGTTCTCCTGTTATGACTCTTTCACTGCTGTTCAATTTATGTTATCTGTACTGTTTTTATTCCAGTTCCATGTAAACTGCCGTGAGCCTCAGGGGATGGTGGTATATATATATATAAATATAATAAAATAAATAAATTTCAAATCACCCGTCCCCACCTGGAGGTTGGCAACTCTACCGTGGAAAGTAACCAAACTTCAACTCTGGCATGAATTCATAGCACACTCCATCCCATGCAGAGTTACTCTGATCTAATCTTACTGATTGGAGTAATTCTGTTAAAAGATTTCCCTGTGCCTGGTCTTAAACTAGCCACTATAAATCAAACTCAACCTGTATGAAACACGCATTTTATTGAGGGAGAGTATGTTTGTGTATAACATCGACTATAAACTAATCTTACTACGGAGAACGATGGAAGGAAGAAGAACCAAACAGCTGTTAAGATACGACTGTTGCTAGTTAAACACAAGCAAACGTGAGGAACAGCCTCTCAACTACTTCCCGGGCTAGTGACGTAGGTGGCGCCAATCACGCGCCATCACCCTTTTCCCGCCTCGGAAGGCGGGGGGAAGGGGCGTACCAAAGGTCAACGTGCGCGACCTGGAAGCGGAAGCGAAGCGGGGGAGAGCTGTGTGATGGCGGTTCTTCAGCCGGTGCTCTCTGGCTGGAGGCGGCTGGTGGCCGGTCTCGTGTGGGGCGGCTGGGCTCGGGCTCCTTCCCGCGGGCTCCGTGAGGGTGAGTGTGAAGTGTGGCTTCCCCTTCCTCGCAGCAGCTGATCACTGCGTGGCTTGCGGGAAAGGGGAAGGGGCAGTTGTGAGAAGCAAATGGGAGAGCCTCGGGCTTCTCTACTTGTCCTTTGAGCCTTAATCTTAATCTTTGGCTGCTCTCGAGGCGAAGCAGAGTTCCTTTTTAGCTTTTTCTCAGAATATTGCCCAGAAAAGGAGCACTCGGCTTCTTCTTGATGGGAAAGAAGAGAGCACGAGCGCGAGATGCGTCTCTTACAGCAAAGCTTCATGACATCTTAATTTATTTGGGCGTTATTTTGTATATATTTTTATTTGCGTATTAGGGTCCAATTCATCAGTAACGGTTCACCATTGAGGGATCTGAGGAGACACTGACCACTTTTTTCTAGGCACCTCTCATCTGTGTGTGTGTGTGAAGAAGATAATCTTTGGTACAACTTAGCCATCACATTTTTAACCAATCATCAGATGAAGTTTGTAATTCTAAACAGATTTACAAGGAAGCAAATCTCACTGAATCTGGGATTTGTTTGGGATTGGTCTTGCATGTACTTATGTATCCTGTACAGAACAGACATGTATACCTGGATATAAAAACAACAATCAAAACATTGGGCAGTAATGAGTGCTAAACAAACTGTAATGGAAGATGGCAACAGAAGGTGATGGTTATCTGGGGAGAGAGTTCCAGAGGTTTTGTGCCACAGCTATTCTAGAATCTACTACCATATGTACTCAGCAGTGCTGAATGTTCATATATTGATATAAAGGCAATGTGGCTGGCCTGAAGCACCTTAGTTATTCTACACATATGAGACTTCTAGAACTTTGAGTGGGCCTGGAGGTAAGGTTGTTGGCCTCCAGATATGTCTTGGAGATCTCCCCAAATTGTATGATTTCTAGGAATTATAACATTTCCAGGTGCACAGATTGGCTCCCCTGGATAAAAAGGCTGCTTTGGAGTGTGAACTCTTTAGGATTATGCCTTGCTGAGATCCTTCCCAAACCCCAGGCACCACCCCCCAGAAAAAATCTGGTATTTCCCAATCCAGAGTTGTAAAACTATCTGGACGCAAAGTCCAGGATTGGTGGGTGATTTAGGCAGGCATTACCAAAGCTTAGCTGTATTGCTTGAGGTATGTATACACCTAGAAGGAAGGGGAAGAGGGCTGAGCTAAAATGCTGGTTTTTCTTTCTCAGCAGCTGGCCCAAAACAAGAAAGAACTCCAGTTGTTTTGGTTTTGGTTGGTAGGCAGCACTGCCAGCAGGTACTTTTGGGAAGCTCACAAACAGGACTTGAAGGTGACAGTCCTTCAACATTGTTTTTTCCTGGATCCATTATTGACAACATTCCTATGGCTTCACAAGTCCCCCTGATTCAGACGTATTTTGACACATAAATACAAGGTAATCCTGGTTGACATCACAATAGAGGACTAGTCTCTAAGCTTTGTGTTTCTACTAAGAATCAAGAGGTGCTTAGAATAAATGACTGCTAAAAATGTGAGACATCATGGCACCTTGGATTTGTCAAGCTCTGTATTTTCAGAGATATTACTGTTTTTGAGCATGGAGGTACCATTGGTATACCTAACTGTTGCATTGCAGACAGGTGACAATGTATTGCTTGTATCTCAGTATTTAAGAACAGATAGGATTTCTATCTTGAGAGCCAGTTTGGTGTAGTGGTTAGGAGTGCGGACTTCTAATCTGGCATGCTGGGTTCGATTCTGCACTCCCCCACATGCAGCCCAGTGGGTGACCTTGGGCTCGCCACTGCACTGATAAAACTGTTCTGACTGAGCAGTGATATCAGGGCCCTGTCAGCCTCACCAACTCACAGGGTGTCTGTTGGAGGGGAGAGGAAAGGGAAGGCGACTGTAAGCCGCTTTGAGCCTCCTTCGAGTAGAGAAAAGCAGCATATAAGAACCAACTCTTCTTCTGTCATGCATCTGTCCAAAGTTCAGAACTCCTGCCAGAAAAAAATGGCTACTTAGTATGGAGTTGTCTTCTGCTAATATGACAAGGGATGGTTTTCTAACAATTAATCTTCTAGGGAAATACGAGGAACAAAGTATTTCTGACAGCTCACATTTTGATACCTACTCAGGAGAGTAGACATGTCTCTCCCTTCTCTATCGTATCATCATAACAGTTTTATGAGGTAGACCAGGCAGAAGAACATCGCTAGTCCATGGTCATTGAGCTCCATGGCTGAATGAATTTAGAATCATTAAGTTGGAAGGTGCCATACAGACCATCTAGTCCAACCCCATGTTTAATGCAGGATCAGCCTAAATCATCCAGAATAATTATCTGTCCAGCTCTTGCTTGAAGACTGCAGTGAAGGGGAGCTTACCACCTCCTTAGGCAGCCGATTCCAATACTGAACTGTTCTGAAATTCCCCCCCCCCCCCGGATATTTAGCCAGTACTGTTACACGTGGGTTAAAGCCATTACTGCAGGTTATATCCTCTGCTGCCAACAGGAGCTGCTCCCTGCCCTCCTCTAAGTGGCAGCCATTCAAATACTTAGAGAGCAGTCATATCCCCTCTCAACCTCCTCTTCTCCAGGCTTGAATATCCAGGCCCCAGATAATCCTCGTTGCTCCCCTGTAAACCCTCTCCATTTTGTCCATGTACTTTTTGAAGTGATGCCTCCAGAACTCTACAGAGTAGTTCAGGTGGGGTCTGACCAATATGATATACAGAGAGACTATGACATCTTTTGAGTTTTATGTGATGCCTCTGTTGATACATCCCATTTGCCTTCTGTTCTGCTGCATTACACTGTCTGCTTATATGTAGCTACCAGTTCACAAGTTTCTCAAGATTGCATTCCTACACACTGCTACCAGAAGTGTATCTCCTATCCAGTATGTGTGCTTATCATTTTTATGACCCAGATGTAGAATTCTGCATTTCTCCTTATTGAATTGAATCTTGTTCTTATTTACCCACTTTTCCAGCATGTTCAGATCTCATTGAACTCTATCTTCTGGGTGTTCACGACTTTTCCTAATTGGCTGTCATCTGCAAATTAAATGAGGTGTCTCCTTTAAGCCCTTCATCCAGATCATTGATAAAAAACAATGCCCAGCCCTGTAGGCACCCAACTGTTCACGTCCCTCCAATCTGTTGAAACACCACTGACAACCACTCTTTTTCTAGCCAGTACCCTATCCACTGAACTATCCAAAACTCCAGGTAAACAACATTAACTGAATTTCCACAATCTTATAAGGCCATCACTCAGTCAAAGAAGGAAACCATGTTGGTCTGTCAGGATCTGTTGGAGACAAATTTGTGCTGACATCCCCAGATCAAATTGTCCTTCAGATGTTTGTAGATCACCTCTTTTAAAATCTGCTCCATTATCTTCCAGGCAATTGAAGTCAAACTCACTGGCCTGTAGTTTCCTCTCTCCCCCTTTTTTGAAGATTGGGGTAACATTTACTTTTCTCTAGTCCTCTGGCATCTCTCCAGTCCTCCAAGAGATCTTAAAGTTCTTTGAGCACTCTCGGGTGCACAGCATCCAGCCCAGGGTACTAGAACTCATCCAGTGCAGCCTGATGCCTCTTGACCATGTCAACCAGCCACCCAGACACAATGCCTTACCTATTACCATCCCTAGATGCACCTATACTCTTCGTGGGGGGGGGGGAGAGGCAAAATAAGTACTGAGCTTTTCTGCTTTCTCTCTGTCCTCTGTCAGAGTCTCTCCATCTTCACCAAACAGCAGGCCTATTGCCTCATTTATCTTACGTTTGCTCCTCACATACATGAAGATGCTTTTCTTGTTATAGTGAGCAGTCTCTTGTTATAGTGAGCAGACCTGAGCAGTCTCAGGTCACACCCAACTTTGAACTCTCTGATGGCTGACCTACAGTGCCTAGTAACCTGCAGATACTTTTCTATAGTGGTTTGTCCTTCCCTCCATTTCTTGAACATTTCCTTTTTCTTGAATCCATGCCTATGGAGTTCTATAGTAATCATTGCAGTGGCTTGCCTGTTTTTTATGCCAGACACAAGAAAACAGTGAGTTGTGATCTATATTGCTTACCTCTAAAATGGTAAATGTGCAGTTGAATTACAGTCAACTCATAGGCAACAGACTACTTACCAACCTCTAAAAGCAGTACCTTTACCACCACTCTAGTAGAATGCTTAATTGTTGTCATCTTTTAAAATCATCCATCCCTCCTAATGTTTCACGAGAACAGTTTTGTCACTGAATATGTCTCTAACATCTTTTTTTTTCTCTACAGTCATAGAAAATACTGAAAATAACACCACTATCGTAAGTACATTTATCATATTTTGTAGTTCGTAGTTCCTTCTGCTTGAGCTTTGCTCCTCCCCTAATAATACTAGAACTCAGAAGTAATCAGTGACGTTGATGACCAATAAATTCAGGACGGACATTTATTTTGGCATGTAGTGATGGTCTTACTAACATAGATTACTTTAAAAAGGGATTTGGTGTATTCATGGAGAAAAGGTCAATTTGTAGTTCTATTAATACCAGGGCATAGCATGAGAGAAGTCCTTGGCCTTTATGTTCTACTAGAAATAAAGCCTGCTGTCCTAAGAATACAGCGGGTACTAGCACGTGTAGGCTGGGGGTGCAGGGGCCATAGGAAGGGGGTGGAGAGGGTGGCCGAGCGTCCCCAGCGGGTGCAGGGCAGGGGATCAGGCCGTGCGGCGGGAAGAAGGCGCAGCCTGGAGAAGCCGAAGAGGTGCCCCCCCCACACACCGGAGCATGGCTGGGGCTTCTCCAGGCCGCAGGAGCGGCCAAGAGAAGCCGGAGAGCCCCCTACCCCACCCTGGAGCATGGCTGGGAGAAGCAGGAGGAGGAGCATCCCGGGCGGAGGACTAACCGCACGGGCTACCAGTTCAGTCTGTGCGGTGAGTTCCCGGCCGGGCGAAGCAGCCAATGGGCAGCCGCGCTTCGCCCTGGATGGACACTCGGAGGGCCCAATCAGGAGCCGCTTTGCAGGCCCTACGGAACTTAGGAAGCTCTTGCAGGGCCCTCGGCTCTTCTGGGAGCTCATTCCATCAGGTAGGGTCAGGACGGAAAAGGTCCTGGCCCTGGTTGAGGCCAGGCAAACCTTCCGTGGGCCAGGTACCACCAGCAAGTTGTTACCCACAGAGTGTAGGGCTCTGTAGGGGCCATAAGGTGACAGGCAGTCCCTAAGGTATGTGGGTCCCAGACCACAAAGGGCCTTAAAGGTCAAAACCTTGAACCTGATCTGAGCTGCAGCCAGCAACCAATGCAGCTGCCTCAGCACAGGCTGGATGAGAGTTTTCCAGGGTGTTCCTGTGAGGACTCTAGTGGCTACAATCTGTACCAGCAGCAATTATTTTTATTTATTTATTTATTTTATTTCCCGCTGCTCCCTAAATAGGTTTGTGCTGGGTAACAATAGTCTTAAAACCCCACATTAAACTCCCATTAAAAGACTTTAAAAATTCCGAACATGGCAGAAAAAAATACCACTCCACCCCTACCAACCACGGTGATGGAGAGTGGCGATGTATACTTCGAACCCCGGGTGGGGCCAATGCTCTACCTCACAGACCCCAGCCTCAACCATAGACCTGGTGGAAGAGCTCTGTTTTACTGGCCCTGCGGAACAGCTCCTGCAGGGCCCGCAGCCCTGGTTAGAAACAAGGTTAGAGGTTCCAGGTTCCTAGTTAGAGACAAGGGTAGAGCAGTGTAGCGCAAGTTACAGAAGTCAATTCTGGTGGTGACCGTCATATGAATCACCATGGCCAGGTGCTGTGAGGACAGGTAGGACACTAGTAGCCTCATCTGGCATAGTTGGTAAAATGCCTGGCGGGCTACCCTTGTGACCTGCACTTTCCATATAAAGGATCACCCCCAAATTCCTAGCAAGGAATCAAGGATCACCCCCAAATTCCTAGCAAGGGGTGTGGTGTTACATTGCGTCCCAGCCAGGTTGGGTAAACACTCTTTCTGACCCACCTGCTTCCTCCCTAGCCATAGGACCTCCATCTTGGAGAGGTTGAGTTTCAGCCACCCAGCTACAGCTTCGAAGCATCTGGTTAATGGTTCTGGGGGGGAGTCTGGGTGGCCGTCCATGAGAAGATAGAGCTGAGTGTCATCTATGTACTGATGACAGAGCCCAAAGCTCTGCACCAGCTGTGCCAGAGGTACAGAGATTTAGCTGAAGAGGGCTTCCAAGTCATCCTTGACTTGTTCTCTGTTTGCACCCATCCTGAATTTCCCTGTACCCTTATCTCAGTAGGAGCCATTTGTTAAAGGTTGGAAATACCTGAAATTCTGAAAGGGTGTGTAACATAAGGAGCCCTGTCTAAAGAGAACATTGCAGAATGACATCTGCAGCTGTTAACATTATGGCTTGGGAAGGGATCGTGCTGTGGCAGGGCTCACACTATGATTCAAAGCTTAATGTTTTAAAAATTGGTTTGTTTATGTTTATGGCTCAGATGTCTATCTTAATTAATGATCTTTCTATACCACCCTTCCATGAGGCTCAGGGCGGTTTACATAAAATGTAGAGGGTATACATTGAATCACAGTACAATAATAACAATAATCGTTACAATGGATTCCCAGTTAACAGCAGGTTTACAACAGTCTATAGCTATCAGTCTATAGCTAACTTTTATAACTTCTAGTATAAATCCATAGGGAGGTTAGTTTGGATTCAGATCATTGTAGAGGTGACTGGGGGGACCAGCGGATGTTGTTTGGTCAATCTGCCTCAAACAAATACCAGGCCCTACGGAATTGTGGGAGTTCAGGAAAGGCCCTGATCTCCTCTGCAAGCTCGTTCCACCAGGTGGAGGCCAGGACAGAGAAAGCTCTGGCTCTGGTTGAGGTCCGATGTGCTTCTTTGGGGCCATGGATCCTCAGCCAGTTGGTGGTGGAAGACGTAGGGCTCTTCTGGGGGTATAGGCAGGGAGGCGTTCAGATATACTGGGCCCAGACAGTGAATGGCCTTGAAGGTGATTACCAAAACCTTAAAACTAAGTTTGTCATAAATGCTAAAAATTATCCTTACTGATTGATTGTATTGTGAGAAGTATTAAGTTTATTTAATACTTTTAATTTTAATTTTATTTAATAATTATTTAAGATTAAGTTTATTTAATCTTATTCATTTCTTGGCTGGTTGGTAGTTTCAGGTGCCCATTCTCTAAAAGAGAGTGTCTATTTCTTGGAATCAAGAATCCAGTAATTTTACTAACTGGGTTAAGTTTCCAGTACTCTACAAAATAAATGTTCTCTGGTAGACATTAGATATCAGAACAGTTAAGAACATTATGTAGTGCATTAAAGGGAGACTCTTGCTGCCTAAAATGCAGGGTCTTTTGTGTGTACAAGTTGGCTGGGAGAAAACAAGGCATTCTCTTTTTGGTTAATTGTGAGCACTTTTTAGATTCTTACAGATTAAAAGTTACATAAATTCTCTATTTTTTAAAAAAACAACTATCATTAGGCCAAGTGAATGAATTTCAAAACTTGATTACATTGCAAAAGCTTGTACGCATAAAATCTACCCAATAATACTACCCCAAAAAATTAAGACAACAGATTTTTACCAGAGGAACAAGAATATTAGCAATATTTTGGACGAACAGAAATTATATTCTATTTTCACAGAAGACTTAAATTTTACAATAAGATTATCATTCAGAGAAAACTTGTTGAAAAAAGTACACATGTAGCATCTGACTCCTTGTAAAATAAAAAATGTTTGAACTGAAAGCAGAAAGAAATAAATGTTGGTTGGTAGAGAAGAAAAGGCAGTTTGTTTTTTTAATTTATTTATTATATTTTTATATTGCCTTCCCCAAAGGCATATGGTGGGTCTGTGTTAGAACTAAGGTGTATTGGAAGAAAGCAATTGAAATGATTTTGACAAGTTTAGGAAGAAAGATCTGTGTGAAACTAGAAATAGGTAGTGCCCCTCCCCCCTAACTTCATTCCCTGCCAATTAGCAAAAAGGGTAGCTGCTTTTCGCGCTATATGCACACTTTGATTCTTTCAAACAAGAAAACAGCCTCAGGGACTGAGTTGAATGCCTATCCTTGGTGGGACATCGTGATTGAAGCCTGATCCTGTGCTCTGTCTAACCTTTGGTGTTTTTTATGTTTTCCCTTCACCAATCTCACTGGTAAAAACTCTGTTGCCACTGGGTAAGGAAGAGAGATTCCTGCTGTGCTGCAGGGGAGCTCCCTGGTTATGCAGATTAGTGACTGCATCAGAGAACAAAGCGTGTCACTGAGTTTCTAATAGAATCTAGCAAGTGGAGATGGCAAATCTACAGCGAGCAGGGCTATGAATTGTTCAGTGCAGAAATAATTGCAGCGTAGTTTTTCAGCAGAGTATATTCAGTGCAGAATAACGATTGTAGTATAATAAAGCGGTCTCAACTGGTTGTTTTTCAAACTGTTTTATTTGGCTCCGTGCAAAATACCTCCAGCTCAAGACAGAAAACTGACCAATTGTCTCCTCAGCATGCAGCTCTCAAGTCTTCCTCTGTTCAGCTGATGACAACCAATTAGGTCTCTTGGAGCAGCTTGTCATTTTTAAAACCATCACACATGTCAATCTGTTTTCTGTTTTCTAAAAATAAAGTGTCCTCTTTGGGCTTGATCCCAGAAGGGATGCTCTACTAACATGTCTTTAAGAAAGTTTGAGGAAGTGTGTGTGAAAATAATGAAAAATGGTAGACAAAACATCATTTATGCAACTGTCTGGCTTATTCTGGATTATTGTACAAAATACTTTCAAGGAAGCTTTTACTACAAAGATAATTTGTAGTAGTTAGTTAATTGCCCACTGGCTAAAATTTGTATTCTCTTGCCATTGGTCCTACAGGAATATAGCAAGGATGAAATGATAAATACCATGTTAAGAACATCACCATAAGTGTTTATTTCATTGTATAGTCTCCATGATTGACACTTGCAGGATCCAGTTTCAATATCCTTTACAACCATGCTACTTGAGATACCATAATTAACCAGCTAGCAGGGTCTTCTCCACTTCCTCCCATGCCGTTAGAATGTTCTTGTTCCCCCACCCAAAAAAGAAAAAAAAAGATGCAAAGCAGATAAATGTATTTTGTCAGATATGCTCAGTTGTTGAAATAACCATCTTGTGGGAAATGCTATCCCTTCAGGCTGTTTAAAGCTTCACTGGACTAAATTTAAGGAATGTATACTACAGGGAACCATCCTAATCTGTTGCAGAAAAACTGTTTCAGTTATGATAAATGAAAGCTGCTCTCCTCTCCCAGAGCTGTTAATAAAAAGCCAACTCCATTTCTGTGTAACACATGAACACAGGTCTGTTGATATTTCCAGTGGGATAGTCCTGAAATCATGACTAATAATCTTGACCTCAATGAAGTTTAAGAACCATGTTTTTGAAGATGAAAAAGTTTTTGTTGTTGTTCTTGTCCTCAAATGATTGCTATCAGTAAGGTGTAAACTCAAGTTTTTGTATTTTAATTTATATAATAAGGATATACTTGCTATAGATGGGGCATTTGTCCAAAATATATCTGGAAGTTTGGAATCCTGATTCTTCCACCATCAATCTCCTCTGTTTGGTTCCTAGATTGAAGGCAAAATCCTAGAAGATAGGGAAGCCCCTGTTCCTCTGAATCCTTCTGGTCAGTGTCCCATTTGTCGCTGGAACCTGAAGCACAAGTACACATACGAGGTAAGTAGAAGCTGAGGTCTTTAAAAGAGAAGAAGAACTGATATTTTTGTGTACCATGATTTTCCCAGAGGTGTCTCAAAGCGGCTTACAATGGCCTGCTTTTCCTTTCCCCATAACAGATGCCCTCTGAGATAGGCAAGACAGAGAACTCTGTGACTCACCCAAGATCACCCAGCTGGTTGCATCTGGAGGAGTGGGGAATCACTGTTCTCCAGATTACAGGCCACCCCTCTTAACCACTACAGCACGTTAGCTCTCAGCCCCACCTACCTTTCATCCTCAAGAGCTAGCTGACCTGTATTTTAAAAACTTAAGTTGTACCAAACATACAACTACTATGTGTTGTAACTTGCTGTTCTGTTACTCTCTTTCACAGTATATAGTTCTAAATACTTTGACCTTCAGGCAATTTCTTGCTTGCCAGAGATGCCAGGAAGGAGTGGTAGGTTGTGAAGTGGAACTGTCTGTGTAGCCGATATAAAAATCTTACAGTTGACTCAGGCAGCTTCCCTGCCATAGCTTTTACAAATAGTGGTTTGGGGCTTGCACATGTCTTTACCTTCACCCTGCGTGCATACCGCCCTTTTCATGTTTGGAGTCTGTGCAATTTCAGGTATGAAAATTACTTAAATTTCATGCAGTAGTTTGCATATTCAAACCCATTACCGCCAGTGATAGCTGTGCACTCAGGCCTTTAAGTGAAGGAATCTGATTTGCCTTTGTAATGTCTAAGACAGAAGGGCAACTATATAGATTTCAAAGGATCCAAATAGATCCTAGTCACTGTTCTGTTTTCAAATCGCATCAAGTTCTGCATATCACATCAAATTCCAATCAGCTTCTGTGTGTTTACCGAATTCTAAACAATGTTAACCTTAATGAAAGAGATTAAACAATGCCGTCTTAAGGAATTAGACCCTTTCAGACCTATTGAATTCAGTTTTGTTGTTGTTGTTATGTGCGAAGTCGTGTCCGACCCATCGCGACCCCATGGACAATGATCCTCCAGGCCTTCCTGTCCTCTACCATTCCCCGGAGTCCATTTAAGTTTGCACCTACTGCTTCAGTGACTCCATCCAGCCACCTCATTCTCTGTCGTCCCCTTCTTCTTTTGCCCTCGATCGCTCCCAGCATTAATCTTCTCCAGGGAGTCCTTCCTTCTCATGAGGTGGCCAAAATATTTGAGTTTCATCTTCAGGATCTGGCCTTCTAAAGAGCAGTCAGGGCTGATCTCCTCTAGGACTGACCGGTTTGTTCGCCTTGCAGTCCAAGGGACTCGCAAGAGTCTTCTCCAGCACCAGAGTTCAAAAGCCTCAATTCTTTGACGCTCGGCCTTCCTTATGGTCCAACTTTCGCAGCCATACATTGCAACTGGGAAAACCATAGCCTTGACTAAACGCACTTTTGTTGGCAGGGTGATGTCTCTGCTTTTTAGGATGCTGTTTAGATTTGCCATAGCTTTCCTCCCCAGGAGCAAGCGTCTTTTAATTTCTTTGCTGCAGTCCCCATCTGCAGTGATCTTGGAGCCCAGGAAAATAAAATCTGTCACTATCTCCATTTCTTCCCCTTCTATTTGCCAGGAATTGAGAGGGCCGGATGCCATGATCTTTGTTTTCTTGATGTTGAGTTTCAAGCCAACTTTTGCACTCTCCTCCTTCACCCGCATCAACAGGCTCTTTAGTTCCTCTTCACTTTCTGCCATTAGAGTGGTATCATCTGCATATCTGAGGTTGTTGATATTTCTCCCTGCAATCTTGATCCCAATTTGTGACTCCTCTAATCCCGCATTTCTCATGATGTGCTCTGCATACAAGTTAAATAGGCAAGGCGACAGTATACAGCCTTGCCGAACTCCTTTCTCAATTTTGAACCAGTCAGTGATTCCATGTTCAGTTCTCACTGTTGCTTCTTGACCTGCATATAAATTTCTCAAGAGACAAATAAGATGCTCTGGTATTCCCATCTCTTTAAGAACTTGCCACAATTTGTTGTGCTCCACACAATCAAAGGCTTTAGCATAGTCAATGAAGCAGAAGTAGACGTTCTTCTGGTACTCCCTAGCTTTCTCCATGATCCAGCGTATGTTGGCAATTTGATCTCTAGTTCCTCTGCCTCTTCGAAATCCTGCCTGTACTTCTGGAAGTTCTCGGTCCACATATTGCTGGAGCCTAGCTTGTAGGATTTTGAGCATAACTTTGCTAGCATGAGAAATTAGTGCAATGGTGCGGTAGTTTGAACATTCTTTGGCATTGCCCTTCTTTGGGATTGGAATGTAAACTGACCTTTTCCAATCCTGTGGCCATTGTTGAGTTTTCCAAATTTGCTGGCATATTGAGTGTAGCACTTTTACTGCATCATCCTTTAAGATTTTTAATAATTCAACTGGAATGCTGTCACCACCACTAGCTTTATTATTGCTCAGACTTCCTAAGGCCCATTTGACTTCACATTCCAGGATGTCTGGCTCCAGGTCAGTAACTACCCCACTGTGGTCATCAGGGATGTTAAGCTCGCTCTTGTATAGTTGTTCTGTATAATTTTGCCACCTTTGTTTAATCTCTTCTGCTTCTGTGAGGTCCCTACCATTTTGGTCCCTTATCATACCCAACTTTGCATGAAACGTTCTCTTCATATCTCCAATTTTCTTGAAAAGATCTCTGGTCCTCCCCATTCTATTGTTTTCTTCTATTTGTTTGCACTGTTCATTTAAGAAGGCATTCTTATCTCTTCTAGCTTTTCTCTGGAATTCTGCATTCAATTGGGTGTATCTTTCTCTTTCTCCCTTGCCTTTCACTTCCCTTCTCTCCTTAGCTATTTGTAAAGCTTCCTCAGACAGCCATTTTGATTTCTTGCATTTCTTTTTCTTTGGGATGGTTTTAGTTGCTACCTCTTGTACAATGTTGCGAACCTCCGTCCATAGTTCTTCAGGCACTCTGTCTATCAGATCTAATTCCTTAAATCTATTTATCACCTCTACTGTGTATTCGTTTGGGATATGATTTAGTTCATACCTGAGTGGCCTAGTGCTTTTCCCTACTTTCTTCAATTTAAGCCTAAATTTTGCAACAAGAAGCTCATGATCTGAACCACAATCAGCTCCTGGTCTTGTTTTTATTGACTGGATAGAACTTTTCCATCTTTGGCTGCAGAGCACATAGTCAATCTGATTTCTGTGTTGACCGTCTGGTGATGTCCATGTGTAGAGTCGTCTCTTGGGTTGTTGGAAAAGAGTGTTTGCTATGACCATTGTATTCTCTTGACAAAATTCTACCAGCCTGTGCCCTGCTTCATTTTGTACTCCAAGGCCAAACTTGCCTGTTATCCCAGTTATCTTTTGGTTTCCTACTTTAGCATTCCAATCCCCCATGATGATAAGCACATCATTTTTTGGCGTTGCTTCTAGAAGGTGTTGTAGGGTTTCATAGAACTGATCAACTTCATCCTCTTCAGCAGCAGTGGTTGGGGCATAGACCTGGATCACTGTGATGTTGAATGGTTTGCCTTGGATTCGAACTGAGATCATTCTGTCATTTTGGGGATTGTATCCCAAGACTGCTTTTCCTACTCTCTTATTGATTATGAAGGCTACTCCATTTCTTCTGCGAGATTCTTGTCCACAGTAGTATACCTGATGGTCATCTGAATTAAATTCACCCATTCCTGTCCATTTTAGTTCACTGATTCCTAAAATGTCGATGTTCAGTCTTGTCATTTCTTGTTTGACCACGTCCAGCTTACCCTGATCTGACGTTCCAGGTTCCTATGGAATAAAAATCTTTACAGCATCGGACTGTCTTTTCGCCACCAGTTACTTCCACAACTGAGCGTCCTTTCGGCTTTGGCCCAGCCGCTTCATTCATTCTGGCGCTACTCGTACTAGCCGTCTGCTCATCCCCAGTAGCATATTGGACACCTTCCGACCTGAGGGGCTCATCTTCCAGCGTCATATCGTTTAGGAGAAATTCAGTTTAGGAGAATATAATTGCTTCAGAGTTCACTGCTAGTGTCTAGCATCAGATTAGTTTTCTTGTTGCTTAGAACAGTACAAATAACTTTTTGCTAAGGGTATGAATCTTAGCCTGTCTGGAAAAACAATTTTATGTTGTCTTATTCTGAAAAGGTGAACTTGTAAGGAATTTGTACTTACATCAAAATCGTAAGATGTCATAGTCCTGATGTATACTGCATTGCTCAGACTGCACCTGGAGGTATGCAGTTCTGGAGACCTCACTTCAAACTGCATGTGGACAAAATTGAGAGGGTTCAGAGGAAAGTGACAACAACCTGGGAACTAAGCCCAATCAGAAAAGGCTGAGGGGCTTGGGAATGTTCAGCCTGCAGAAGAGGAGGTTGAGAGGGGACATAATTGCTCTAAGTATCTGAAAGATTGTTACCTGGAGGACAAGGAAAGGTTCCTATTGGCAGCAGAGGATAGGACCAGCATTAATCACTTCAAACTATGTATAAAATGGTACTGCTAGATAATTGGGGGGAGGGGAATCACAGAGTAGTTCAGCAGTGGAATAGGCTGCCTAAGGAAGTGGTGAGCTCCTCTTCACTGGCAGGCTTTAAGCAGTGGCTGGACAGATACTTAGGCTTTAGGCTGGTCCTGCATTGAGCAGGGGGCTGGACTAGATGACCTTTATGGCACCTTCCAACTCAACAATTCCACTTCAAGAAGCCTCTGTAGTAGGCACGTATTATCCTGCAAATCTGCATAGCTCCAGATCCATTCAGTGTGACAGTTGTTTTAGTGTAAACTGGCTTTCAGAGAAGCACAGAGAGGAAAAGTTAGCAAAAATAGAAAATCTGGACACGTGATACTGCTTTATACTAAAACAGTTCATTGGGATGCATCAAGGTCAGTGTGGTGTACTCAGACTAGAATCTGCTCACTGGAGTCTGAGAGTATATGAAAGATCTCTGCTAACAGTAATTTTTTAAATTGAAGATGCCAGAGATTGAACCCAGGACCACCTGAATGCCAAGCAGGTACTGTACTGCTGAGTTGCAACCCCTCCCCTGTAAAGTTTAAAGGGGACAAAATGTAACAACAACAGTGACAACTAAACAGCTGCACTATAAGTAAAATTCTAAAGTTAAGAGTTCTTTTGAAAGAGTTAATGTGAGAAATAAGCACTGAATTCTAGGTAGCCATTTTGATAAGAGCTATTCAAAGCCTGAATCAGAAGGGACGGGGGGGGGGGGGGTCTGTATTGAAGATGGAAAGGAAGAGAGCCAGACAAGGACACATTATTATTAAAGATAAGGCAACTAAAACAGTGGAATAAGTGAGTGCCAATGTGATTAATAGGCCAGATCTAGAAATGCAACTGGAGGAAAAGAAATGGCTTGCGAGACAGCAGACGCTCTGATGATGAGGGGGAGAATAAGAAAAATAAGGAGTTAGAAAAAAGCTGTAAATATTTTAGTAGTGATATTCTGTTGAATAAGGTCTCAAGAAAGCAAGTAAGGAAATGCTTGAGACATAGAGTGAATCAGTGGAGCTGTATCACATGTATCCCAAGAGGGCTAACTAAGCTACTGCTCCATTAACATGTTTTTAAGAATGCTTGGAGAACTGAGGAGTGTATGAGAATAATGGAAAGTGACGGACAAAGCACCATATATTTAGAAAGTGACTGTGATATTTGCCACATGGTCAGCATTACTTGATTATAAAATAATGTACATCTGAAGAAGCAAGAATGTTGAGCAGTCATGGTGTGATTGAAATGTATAAGGCTAGTTGGAACGACTTCTTATGATTTCTCTAGAATGGTTGAACCTCAGGGCTGAGCCCGGTACTTTTTAACATATTTATTAATGATCTGGATGAGGGGGTGCAGGGACTACTCATCAAGTTTGCAGATGACACCAAATTGGAAGGACTGGCAAATACTCCGGAAGATAGAGACAGAGTTCAGTGAGATCTGAACACAATGGAAAAATGGGCAAATGAGAACAAGATGCAATTTAATAAAGATAAGTGTAAAGTTCTGCATCTGGGTCAGAAAAATGAAAAGCATGCCTACTGGATGGGGGATACGCTTCTAGGTAACACTGTGTGTGAACGAGACCTTGTGGTACTTGTGGATTGTAAGCTAAACATGAGCAGGCAGTGTGATGCAGCGGTAAAAAAGGCAAATGCCCTTTTGGGCTGTATCAACAGGGACATCACATCAAAATCACAAGATGTCATAGTCCCATTGTATACGGCACTACACCAGTTTAGTGTAGTGGTTAGGAGTGTGGACTTCTAATCTGGCTTGCCAGGTTGAATTCTGCACTCCCCCACATGCAACCAGCTGGGTGACCTTGGGCTAGCCACGGCACTGATAAAACTGTTCTGACCGGGCAGTGATATCAGGGCTCTCTCAGCCTCACCTACCCCACAGGGTGTCTGTTGTGGGGAGAGGAATGGGAAGGCAACTGTAAGCCGCTTTGAGCCTCCTTCGAGTAGAGAAAAGCAGCATATAAGAACCAACTCTTCTTCTGTCATGCATCTGTCCAAAGTTCAGAACTCCTGCCAGAAAAAAGCGGCATAGGGAAAGCGGCATATAAGAACCAAATCTTTTTCTTCTTCTTCTTGGTCAGACCACACCTGGAGTACTGTGTGTAGTTCTGGAGGCCTCACTTCAAGAAGGACGTAGATAAAATTGAAAGGGTACAGAGGAGAGTGACAAGGATGATCTGAGGCCAAGGACCAAGCCCTATGAAGATAGGTTGAGGGACTTGGGAATGTTCAGCCTGGAGAAAAGAAGGTTGAGAGGGGACATGATAGCCCTCCTTAAGTATTTGAAAGGTTGTCATTTAGAGGAGGGCAGGATGCTGTTCCCATTGGCTGCAGAGGAAAGGACACGCAGTAATGGGTTTAAACTACAAGTACAACGATATAGGCTAGATATCAGGAAAAACTTTTTCACAGTCAGAGTAGTTCAGCAGTGGAATAGGCTGCCTAAGGAGGTGGTGAGCTCCTCCTTACTGGCAGTCTTCAAGCAAAGGTTGGATACACGCTTTTCTTGGATGATTTAGGATGCTTTGGGCTGATCCTGCGTTGAGCAGGGGGTTGGACTAGGTGGCCTGTATGGCCCCTTCCAACTCTATGATTCTATGAACCTCTAGAATGGTTGAACCATTGGTCCAACAAGACTGGCATCCTGTGTGCCTCAGTGGTAGACCATATGCTTGAGAACAGGTTCTCCTACATTGTCCCTGCCAACATCTTTCCTTGCATTTGCAAGGTGTATTTAGAAAGTGGGCAGGGCCAGATGGGGTTTTTCCCAGTGGAGATTCTGGTTAGCCCTTGGAGACCTGATTAACTGTGCAGAAGTTTTGAAATATTGTTTGGCAGCAGCTTTGCTGCAGAACTGAGGATGTGTAATATGTTGTATAATATATTGCTTGAAGTATTGAAAATTTACTATTGCAATCATACACGCCAGGTTGGCTCTGACTCCTGCAGTCGTCATGTTGTGACTGTGCCAAACACTCTGGGTCAGAGTTGAAAAGGTTAAAAAAAAATCTGGGGGCTTCTGCTTGGGGAGGCCTATGAGCAGGAGCCAGAAAACAAAACCTTCCTCTGTTGCTGACTCACAGCAACTGGTGGTTTATCTCTGAACGTGGAATTTCCTGATTAATGGCCATTGATGGACCTAAGCGCCATTCCTCTAGTCTTCTGCCGACATCTTTCCTGGCACGTGCCAGATGTGTTTAGAAAGTCACTCCGTTCTATGACCATGAGTTCCACAAGGAAATGATGCACTGTGTCCTGAATACACTGCCCATGAACTGAATTGTGTGCTCCAAAGTTCCAGTCTATTGGAAGGAAGGAAAAACTCACTCTCCACTTTCTCTTCACCAGGCATAATTTTATAAAATTCTAATCATATTCGCACAGTCATTTTCTTCCAAACTGACATGCCTAAAACAAAAATACTGTAACCTTTTGATAATTTATGTCCTCATTGAGCTTGCACCTGCAAAGATTTTTGTAGGGGTTATGTGTGTAAACCACTTTGAACGTTATACATGGTTATATAATTGGCTATATATTACTTTTTAAGTTTGTTATACACATTTACCTGTTCTCTATCATAAATAAGAGAAACATTTCTTTGGACAGGTTAGGCTATAGAATTCCTGGACAGCAAGTGTAGTCTAAATTGGCAGTGTGACGTACCAGATGAGTGCATGGACAAGTATCAGCTCTTATGTAGCCCAAAAAATAATTAGAGGCCTCGCATGAGAAAGAGTGAGCTGGTTGTATAAACAGAACTTCACTACTATAACTTTTCAGTCAAATTATTAGGGCTTGTTAGTTCTCCAGGTGGACTCAGGTGCTGTTTCTTCCCATGATTTCAGCTACCCTCTGATTCCAGGGAATGGTCTGTTTACATTTCATGCTGTTTACCCCACAGAAGAAATCAAATACTCTGTGAAGGTACAGGTATAAAATGTTTCTTCCCTTGCTTTGGATATGATGGGTTTGACCAAGCAGTAAATGTCCCCTCACTTTGGCAATACAAAGTCAGGAAAGAACTACAGTCTTTGTTTATTAGTCCTGGATTAATTCAATTCATGTTTTCATCAGATTGTACAGATTACAGGGTTGAGAATCTGGGTTCAGCCTCTCCCAGGAGCTGTCCAGTGATTAAAGCACAGCTTTGGTTGCAGTTTTGGCTGTCCACTAGCACACAATGTTAATTTCATGGAACATGTCAGCAGTTGTACAGCTCTGCCAGAATACTCCTCTCCTTTAACCCCTTTACTTTCTTGTTTGTTTCTCCCTGGTGCCTTAAAACCTGGCTCTATCTAATTGCACTGTCCCTGTGGTTCTGACACATCTGTATTATTATAATGGGAGAATCCCCAGTCTGTTGAACTTTGGATCTTTCTGAAATTGCTATAACCTTTTGTTAACAAGCAATAATCTTCAGCCAAATGGCTTTGGAGTATGATTTGCAGGGCTGAAATGGGTGGGATGGAAATGTTTTCAGTTGTGAAATGGCATTTATAAGCAAGAAGGCAATGGTTGCTCCTAGTGTTTAGTCAAACAGAAACTGAATTGAGCTTTCCTGGTTCACAATAAGAAAGTTAATCTTTTGTTTCATGGCTTTTTCTGATGTAGCACAGAACTTGTCCACCAAGGGAAAAAATTCCACAGTGTTCCTGCATTACATTTATATTTCTGCTGGATATTTCTTGATCTAAGCACTCTGAAATTTGCCATTGCCTTGTATCTCTTCCCAAACCTTTAAAGTTATGAAGAATCTTTAGTCAAATTGCTATACATATGTCAAGGCCATAATGTGCAAATGTGTCCCTCCTTGTACAGATCAAAGTGTCTATTCGGGGCAATTATATTTTACTCTAGATTATTAAATGTGATGCTTTAAGACTCTTGCTAAAGGACTTTAAACCAGACATTGGGCAACTGGTATCACTTCATCACGCTAAATGACTGTCATCTTGTTGAGATTGGATAAATGTGGTTGATAAGATCTATGAAATTATTCCAATAAAATCAGAGTCCAGTAGCACCTTTAAGACCAACAAAGATTTATTCAAGTTGTGAACTTTCGAGTGCAAGCACTCTTGAATCTATGAATTTATTGCCATTCACAGAACTTATCAACCACATTAATCCAATCTCAGCTATAATTGCCCAGTTTCTTAAGCATCTTGACTGTAACCAGCCCTTCCTGGCAACTGTGGTCCCTGCAGGAGTTTCCAGCTTTTTGCAGGGCTTGCAAAATAGAGCTCTTTCACCTGTTATGGTTGAGGCCAGGGCAAGGAGAAGATCTATGGTCCCCCAGCGGCGTTAGGTGGAGGGTTGGTTGCCGCCGTGTTTTCTTGGTAGATTGTAATTTAATTATTGGTTTTAAGGGGATTTTAGGGGATTTTATTTACCTATTTTATCTGTAACCCGCCACAAGCCGGCTCTGCCGAGAGTGGCAGACAATAAATTTAAGTAATAATAATAATAAACCCCCTTCCCATATGTAATGGTTGAGGATATTTTGTTTTCACTATATCTGAAGAAATGTGCTTGCATAGGAAAGCTTATATTTCAATTAAAACTTTGTTGGTCTTAAAGGTGCCCCTGGACTCAAAACTCTGTCACTCTCTCGATTCTTCAGCGTGCTGGAAGAAATTGTCCTGTAGCCTAGAAGGTGGAGCAGATGATCTGATAACAT
This sequence comes from Paroedura picta, assembly GCF_049243985.1. NCBI lineage: Eukaryota > Metazoa > Chordata > Lepidosauria > Squamata > Gekkonidae > Paroedura > Paroedura picta. The sequence continues at coordinate 73,558,132 of NC_135369.1, forward strand.
ACTGTGCTGTAGGAATTGTTTGAGCAGAAATATCCAAGACAGCTTATCTCTGCTGCTTATCTGATAACAGTTGCAAAGGTAATTAAAAGGTACTAAATCATTAGCCTATGTTCAGATGCTTATTTGTTTACCCTTCTCTTTGCTTCTAAAGGATGTCTTACTTCTAAGTCAATTCATACGGAATGATGGAGGTTTGCTGCCCCGGAGAGTCACAGGCCTTTGCTTGAGAGAGCACAGGAAAATCGCTGTGTGTGTGCAAATGGCTCATCGAGCAGGTAACTCATGTTATTTGAATCCTGTGCCATTTAGTAGGACTTCTTTGGATAGCCATCCATGAGTTGCAGCAGCAACCATTGTTATAGCAGAGCTATCCAAAGACAAAGTCACCTTGTAGCTTTCTGTTAAAAAATATAATGAAAAGAGGGTGCAAAAGGTCTTGGCCACCAAATTAGCTCAGAATTGTGGAGGTTTGCATTAACAAAATGTTCAACATTGACAGTGAATCTCTGTCCTCTGGAGGAAAATGTAATTAGGAAGGCTAACCATTGGCATGTTACATTGCAGATTGTCCGAGCTTTATAATCTAGCTGGAAATTGCTGGCATTATGGGATTGGTATTTGGTAATGCTTCTTTCTAACACCTTTGGTGGGAATGTCCTCATGGAAGCTATTATTGGAAAATGGTAGTATTGATAACACTGTATTTAGAATCCTTCCTCTCCAGAAGAGGCGGTGTTATCCTATTTGATAAAGGGTCCATGTCATCTGCAAAGTCTGGATTAGTACATTGTTTATAACTACTCACATTGCCTTTGCAAAACAGTGGAGAAAACCTGCTTTCCCAAACAAAGTGTAATGGAGTAGTAAGCGATTATCTTTGTTTAAAAATGAAAGAGGTAAAGAACGTTAAACTGTCCTTTCAGATGATTCAGAAAACAGTTAATGCTCTGTCTATTGAGATCAGAGCCCTGCAGGACTTAAAACTGTTCCACAGAGATGCAAGACAGAGCTGTTCTGCCAGGTGAAGGCCTGAAGATTATCTAATGTCTGTTGGCCTCCCTGCCTGAACTTGGCCAGTTACACCTACTTAAGACACATTTTACAACTCACCATTCCCCATCCCCTAAAAATAGGAGATGTTTCTTATTGAATCAGTGCCATTAATTTAATTTTATTTTTAAATTTTATAATTCTTACATTACATGTGTTTTAATTTTGTGAGCTACCCCGAGTGAAGGGTGGCATACAAACAATAAATAATAATAATTAAAATGAAAATGAAAACAGTGGACAATGAAAGTAACAGGGTCACCAAGGGAAGCTCTACGTCAGAGAGAAGATTTGAATCTGGTCCCCCCAGGTCTCAGTCCTACACTCTTCAATAAGGGGTGGCCAAACTGTGGATCTCCAGATGACCATGGATGACTATTACAATGAGCCCCTGTCAACAGGGACTTATGGTAATTATCATCCATGGAGAGCCAATGTTCGGCCACCCCTGCTCTGAGCACAGTGCCATACCAAGTTTTCCCTTATTAGGACATCCAGCTTGGACAGCAGTCTTGCATACACTTAAAAATAAATCTCCTTGATGCTTCAAGCTCTATTCCTTTTTTTTCCTTTTCCTTCCAGGTTTACTGCCAAATCATAGGCCTCCACTTCCAGAAGGAGTTCTTCCAAGAAAAAAACTCAACAGGTCAGTTGTTTTTGTCTTGGGAAGTAGAATCATTCTGTTTTAGAACTGAAACATGATGTAAAGACCACAGGTTTGTCTAAGGAACAAAACTTACACTCTGGCATTTTTCAAGCATGGAATCCAACCTTTCTGGGCCTGGCAAGTGTGTAAAAGCAGGGTTCGCGTCCAGCTGGTAACTTGCCAATATGTGTTTGACTCAGGGGTGTCCAAGGCCATTATACTGATGGCATTGTTTATAGGAAAGGCTGGTGTTGCTGGTTGGTTAGTGCTGCAGACCTAAATTGCCCAATCTCAGATGAATTAGCAGACAAGGATGTAGTGCAGGGATGGCCAAACAGTGGGTCTCCAGAAGTCCATGGACTGCAGATACCGTGCTGGCAGGGGCTCATGGTAATTGTAGTGCATGGACATCTGAAGAGCCACAGTTTAACCACCCCGATGTAGACTCTAGGAGTCAGAAATTAGGAGGCAGCCTCAGAGCTGAGTGCGCATAAATTTGACAAATTCTGCAGTAAAGGGTGCATCTCTGTTTCTGGACTGAATTAAAAAGCATTTGTTTCATTCAGTCCAGAATATGTTCTCTGTAGTAAGTTTGGTTATATTCTTTCATAACACACCCACCTTAGTTCTCTTGGTGACTGCCAAGAGGCCAAACGTGGTTTAAAGGAAATCATGAGCCATGAGACAGACAGCCTGCCTGGGTATTGGCAGTGGGTGGTGGAAGGGACAGGAAGGTGGAGCTCATTAGATTTGTTGTCCTCTTTGTCCTGTTCCTCCTTATGTACAGTTTGCAGTTCACTGTTTGGTTTGCCCTTCCTGTATAGCACTCTTTCACCCTCGCTGCTGAGCAGCCCCCTTGCCCCTTAATGGGAAACTTAAACCCCCTGTTGCCTTTTTTGCTTTGCTCTGTATTAAGAGGTGCTAATCCCCTATTTATGACCTTCGTCTTCTGTTTCCATGGGGATGTCAGAACAGTTTATGAAGTTCATATTAGCAAGCTGTGGGGTTACTGAAGGCCACTGGCATGTTGCTTGGGAAATCAGGCTTCAGGTTTCAGCCTGAGATTCCTCTTGCAGTGTAGGTCTGGTCTTGCATAGTGATTTCCTTCAGAGACAGTTGTTGTTTAGTCATTCTCTCTGAAACTGGGTTTCTGTGTGGAAATTGAGTCAAATGTGGGTATATCTGACACAAGTAGTATATTTGACACGTTTGGGACTCTGAAAGGGGAATTCCTGTTGAGCTTTGCTGTCTGAAGATCTATCTGGGAGTTTCACACAGTGATTTAATAACTCTAGAGTGACACATCGCAGCTGTGAAATAATGCCTGTTAGATTAAGATGAAGTGATGAACTCCAGTCCATTCTGTGGAACAGAACAGGGCTTTGAATCAGGAAACTGTGTTTTGACAACAAAAATTTATGGTACTTCAGAATGCTAGAAGTTGTGTTTTCTTCTCCTCGGTCCTGTGTCCTTGTTTTTGTTTGCTTTTTCTACCTGCCAGAAAGCTGGGGGGGACAAGGATGGACGATGGAAGAGTACCAGAGAGGGTGTTGCAGGGAAGGGATGGATCTGGCAGCATGGTCAGCTAGGAAAGTGGGGGAGGGAGACCGATAGTGGAGAAAGGTTTGAGAAGGGTATGTTGGTAGCATGTTCTAACTTGGATAACCTGATTAGACTTGGATGGAAGGTTGTCAAGGGAGTCGAAGATTGCCACACCAAAGCAGGTAATGGCAAACCACTTGTGTTTGTCTCTTGCCTTGAACTCCATATGGGGGTTGCCGTAAGTCAGCGGTTGACTTGACAACGCTTTATGCCACGTAGGTGATGGGAAGCAGGGGCTCAGAACTGAGGTACATTTAGGGCATTTTTAGGAATGCTGCTGCCGATCACCAGGCTATTGTCACTAACAGCTAGAGGTAGAAAGCTCTATATTGTTGGAGGCCTGCCATCTCTGAACCATTGTAAGTAGCATTGAGGGGCTTGGCTAAGTGCCTACCCCCATCTGCGCCTCCCACATCGATCTCTGAAACAGCCAGTGATGCAGAGGACAGAAGACTTTTTTAACCACTTCCTTCCTGCAGCCATGGGGGTTAGGTCATGACACTCTGTCCAAACTGCCATGTCCCATTCGCCTCACAGCAGCATCAAAAGAGGCAGTTGTGCTTAAACCACAGGCTATGGGCTTGAATGTTTCAGTTCCCAGCTCTGTTACAGTCTGGTTCAAACATATCCTTCCTTTGGTGCTTCATACTCCTGTCTGTAGTATTATGAACCTTAAATACTTAAGGATTGTACTGCTCTACTAATCTGGGAGGCCCTGAATAACCAGAGTGAAGTATAAGTAAATGTTAATGGCTGAGTCCTTGATATGAAATGAGTAATTTGGATTGTGATGTTAATCAAAAGATTGATTTTTCGAAAGCCTTCAATATGAATTTCTTTTTTCTTTCTAGTCATGGAATCTATTGTTCCTGGCTGCCATTGTGTAGCAATTGGAGATGGTTCAGATTAGGCCAAATGAATAATGAAAGGGAAAGTGTAAGGTTCTTGCTATTCCCAAGAGATGCTGCACTTTCTCTTTGTTTTTTACGGGGTTTTTTTGGGGGGGCATGCTTCTGAGCTCTATCAGAGCTCCACTGATGATTTTATTGCTAGGTGGACTGTTCTTGTAATTGTTAACAGAGCTAACAGAGCTGGTGCATGGACTTCCAGCATCTGGGAAACTCTGGTTTGAATCCCTACTCTGCCATGGTAGCTTGTTTGGTGACATTGGTTCCATCACACATTCTTAGCCTAACTTCACAGAGAAAGGAAGAACTCCATGAGCTGTTTTGAGTTTGTGTTAGAAATAAAAGGGCTGGAGTATAAACAAAGGAAATAAAATGTACAATCTTTGTTTCTTTCCTAAGAAACTTAGAGGAAAGGTTTTGAAGTGCAATCTTCTGGCAATTAGAGGTGGTTGTGCCTAGGGCAAGCAAATGAAGATCTTTACCAGCTAGAGGCAAAACAGAAGGTTCTTTCTGTACTTCTTTCTCTACAGTATGTTTATACCATCATGTAAATGCGTAAACTGCTATCTTTGGGGAGAGATGTTCAGTAACTAGCTCCTTATTCCTGTGCTATTTACATATAAGAGCATATTCTTCAAGATGATGACTATATCAGCATCTTTAATATCATTTTGAGTGGGTTTTTTTTGTTATCCTTACAACAAAACTGGAAGACAGAACAGTATTATACCCATATTTTAGATTTCAGATTAGCGTGGTGGTCTAAGTCTACATAACGAGATCATGGCAAAAGTGAGATTTGAACAGGGGACTTTCACATTTGTAGCTCAGTCTATTTACATCAACTACTTAAAAGTTGAAGTTTTGAAGGAGTAGGTGGAAGATAATCTATGTCTGACCTGGGTGTTCTCAACATCTTTTGAGCTATTACTGCTATCAGCCATACTGCTCATGGATAGAAATTGCTCCAGAAAGCCAATTCCCAAAGTCCATCCTCTGTCCTTACAAAGGAGTTGTGGACACCAGTTTGAAAAAACATCTTCATGTGTAGTATCTTTTATACACTATGGATGTATTTCTGTTGACATTTTTTATTGGCTACAAAGTTCAGCATTTCATGGTAAATGGCTCAGCCTTGCTTTAAAGTTGTCGGTCACATGGAAGGGAATTTAAAGATCTCAGTGGATTGAATACAAAGGACTTTCTGTCCATATATGGCACAGAGCTTGTGAATTTCACACGTATGTGAGATCTCCCCCCTGCTATGTCCTTATGTTCTCTGAGATGGATCATTTACAAGTTGCCAGCTGTGTAGTATGTGGCTTCTGGTATTCCTACTTTGAAAGCCTGTTATCTAAATGGACTGCAAGCTGAGAAACAAAGATTCAGAAGGGCTGCAGTGAGGGAACTCACAAGGCATCTCCGGAAGACAGTCCTGCCATGTTTTAATATGCATTTATTGATGGAGTTCTTCCTATAGACCCCTGCTTGTAATCCAAACAAGAGCCCAGTTGGAAATAGTCCAGTCTTGGTTCAGAAGTTCAGGTTTTAGCTGCCTTTAGATGACTCTTGCCTCAATCATCAGAGCTCAGTGGGTATGTCTGCATGTGTGGGACTTTGCCACAACTCAAAAGCAATCACCCAAAGCTATCTTGTCACCATGCACCATGGCTCTTCAGGTGTTTGTTTATTTATTTTTTATATTTGCATTTATTAACTGCCACTCCTGGACCCCTAGCAGTTTATAGTAAAAACAGTAAAACATAAGGCCCACATAAAATACAGAATACAAAATGCCAGATGCTGACAGCAAAATCCAATCTATATCTTCCCCTCCCCACCCACCCATGCCCAACAGTAACAACACACCATCACCCCAGGGGGCTATCTCCTGCCCAGATGTCTGGCCTGTGGGACCTATACAGGGAGGGTCCCAATGAGATTTGTGTATTGATGAGATCTGACTCACCACCCTGAGTCAGCTCTAGTGGAGAGGGCAATTTATAAATCTAAATAAATAAAATAAAATTCAGTGTTTGAGATATGTTGTGTAAACGGGCACATATTAGAGGGGATTGAGGTTGTTGTTTTTTTTTACATTATTGCGAGTATTGGAAATATATAACAACAGGTTGTTGACAGCTACTAGAAGCCAGAATTGCTTAAACTACCCAGCTGCTGCTCCATTACTATAAATTCTATCTATATCTCTCTTTTTTTAATGTAATCAACTAAAGACTGCAGAAACTTTTATTTCCAAATTCATGATCTCTAGGAAACTATTTGTTCTAATCTGGGTTTTCTGCTTAATCATTTCTGTATGAAGGAAAGCTCATGCAGTTCCTTAAATTATACATCATTACTTTACAGTCAACATAATGTACATTTGAACAGCTGAAAAACTTCCTTTGTAAAATAATTTTCCTTTATCCCTTCTCAAACAAATATATTCTAACTTTGCCATTAGCCTTTGTTGGGTTATTTAAACATTAGATGGCCTTTATTCAATCAGAACCAGTTAGCATATGTCCCACATCAGTGGATATCCTGTATGATACCCTTAGTAGTACTACAGCAAGCTCATAAGTTAATTCACATCCAGAATAGCTGTTCATGTTCCTTCCCTCCAGCAGTACTGGTCACTGATACATCTAGCTGTGCAGAATTCATATTTTATCAATGAGTTTTTTCCTGTATAGTGGTGGGATAGTAAACACAATGGTAACACTGCAGCCAGTGTAGTACACTTGTAAGAACACCCTGAGACCGTATTAGTGCTTCCTTCTACTCCTTCTTTTTAAGGTGTTGGAAGTAGAAAAAAGTTAAAAGCTACTTTGTACCTCCAACTAAAGATGCTGTATGGTAGCAGAGGGCTAACATGGCTCCACATAGGTGTTTCTGCTAAGGAAATAATTGGCATTAAAAGTAAAGTGGTGAACTGGTTCTGCACTGGTAAGGCTAGGTAAAATTTTAGCAGTGAGAAAAAGGAACTATAGTGTTTTGTAATTATTCACTGATATGTTTTATATAGTCACATGGTGTTCTATCATAAGGATTTGTCCTTTCTCCTATGTGAAATCATTGAAGCTAAAAGGCAGCAAATAAATAGGGGGCATTCTTGAGTTTATTGACAAAGCAAGTATTAGGAGTAAAAGTAAAGTATGCTCCAGAAATGGAGTGCTTCCAAAATTCTGTTTCAACTAACAATGAAAAGTCCCAGCCTGTGTTCTGTTCACAATGGCAGCCAAAGGGTTGAAGCACAGTTGGATTAACCTGCTTTTAAAGACAAATAATAAAAGCTTTAAAACCTGGCTTTTACTTAAATGTCTTTTCCTCTCCAAAATTGGAGTGTGGGCCTTCCAAAGCCTCTTTTGGAACTGACGGGATGTCAAGAAGCCACTGACTTCTGAACAAATGTCCCTTGTTGCTTGTACATTTCTTGCTTTCCTCTTCTAGTGAGATCATTTTATCTCAGAAGCCTCCTCCTTTTGCTTCTCCACCTACCAAAAAAAACCTATAAAATGTGTTGAGTATTTGTGATGCATTGAAGTAATCCTGGCTTCACTTCTACTGTTTCTGTTTGCTCCATCAGATTGGATTCCAAATGAATTTCTTGTCTTTAGATGAAACAGATTTGCCTTCATGATGAAATCCCAGAACAGCATTTACTGAATGAGCTAGTGTGAATTCATTTGTGTTTTTGTTCATCTTAGAATGACCATCTAACTTCCTGCACTTCTGTCCCAAATTAAAGATGTTTATATATTAGGCTCACCCTTACTGATCCTTCTTGGGCATGGATTACTTCTACTGCAGGTTCTTTGGAGCATAGCTTTGTTGTAATTGTTCTGAAGTGGCTTATGGAAACATGGACTTTATGTTTAGGGTAGATAGCTGCACTGAACTTTACTTTGGAATAGTTTGGTTTAAGCAGCCCAGCTTTGGATACAGTCTGTTTTTCACTTAGTTTGAAAAGCTCTTAGGGATCCTTCATCCTGAAAAGTGCTGGCTTAGTGTGAGAGGTTTTTATATGTTCCATAACTGCTTGGTGCTTTTGAGATTTCTTTACCATTTTATGGTCCCCAAATGCTTGCTAGGTACTATGCTGAGCAAATAAATTACACCAGGCTCCTCCCAAAGCACTTAACCTCTAAATTTGCACATGTTGCAGCAAAGAAGGGATGGCCAAGCTGTGGGATGAAAAGAACACATTTGGGGTCATATGTCTGATATTGCTCACAAGAAGAGTAAGCACTGCTGAGTTACTTAAAAGGTCATAACAAATTTGTGTTAGACCAGAAAGTATTGGTGCGGATTGCTGTGTGATCTTGACCTATCTGCTTGCTTTAAAGAACAACAATGCCTCCCTTCCAGCCTACCCCTCTTCTGTTTAGCCTTTCTCCCAGAGCGGTGCTACACTGCCCTCGTATCACCCATTCTGCTCCCCTGAACTACAGACTAGCTGCTACACCGTGTTGTGAGTTGGAGCACTAGCTGGCATTCTCTTGAACTCAGCTCACTAACCTGGTGCCTTTGATTTGTTTTTCCCTCCTCAACACTAGCCTCTTGTTTAAAAATTGGGATACCTTTAAAAATGATATGGGGGGGGACCCATTTGAGATTAAAGTGAAAAGTGGTTAAAATTAAAAATCCTAAAACCAACGCAACATAACCCAACAAAAAAGCAGGAGCCTTTAAATCTAAAACTACACAAAACAAAATCAAATTGTTTTTTTTTAAGAATCAGAAAGAAAACAAAGATTTCCCCCCACCCCCATATACACACAAGCCACCAGGCAGAAACAGGACAGGAAAACTTGAAATAATTTAATATTTTGAAACAACAGGAGCGGTATAGGTAGGCAAAATAATCCAAAGCACAGACAGACCATAGCAGCCAGAGGCACACCACTACTCCAAAAACACTTGTCTTGAAAGAGACTTAGCTAGGCCAGTTCATTATCTTCATTGCCCATGGTCAGAAAGCTGATGTAGCTCTTCTATATTTATGTCTTTTTGTAGAAAATATCACACTTATCAGCCTTCTTAGAAAAGAATTAAAATATAACTTTGTAAAAGGTTTTATCCAGATTAGGTGACTGTCAAATTATAAAAATAACACTGTTTATATAAAGTTCTTCTGTCTTTGATTTGTTATATGCACCTTCAGTTTAGGCACCAGCACCGCTGTTACATGAAAATCTCTATACACTTTCCTGGCTGAGTGATGTAAAACCCAGCTGTGATTCTGGGTTATCAGAACATGCCCTACAGTGCTAGTAAACAGGCATGTGAAATAAAGCTTGAAAGCAAGCTATCCTAATGCATTGTTTCCCAAACCTGTAGGTCAGGACCCCGAAGTGGGTTGCAGGCTAGTCCTCCTCAGTGGCCACCCCTGTCTTTTCCATTGTTCATGTTCTCCTTTCCCATTTCTTATGTTCTTGGCCCCCCTTTCTGGGGGGGGGGGCTAGGGGGAAGGCTATCCAGCAACTATGTAATGTAGCTAGAAAGAGAGGTGTAGCTGGAAAGAGAAGAAAAGTCTGGAAAGACCTGGAAAATCCAGGGGCAGGTGATAAAGATGCATTTGGGTGCAGCACCTCGTTGTCCTCTACCTACTGTGACATATTGCAGCAAGCCTTTTGCTGCCTACGCTTCACTGGCATCTGCATCCTTGCACACCTTCACCTGAGGGTGCCTCCTGAGTGTGCCCCCTCAAACTCTGGCCCTGCCTCCCTAGCAGAGGAGGAGATGATAGAGAGAGGCCCCACCACTCTCAGGGGTTTGACCTCAGGTGGATCCTTGTGAACTCCCCACTTGGACGAGGAGAAAACTTAGTTATAGCTCCTTCTCCCCACATGTGACATGGTTTATGGATGAACTTTGTTGCGTAATGATTAATCTCTGAGACAATCAGCAATATGTGGGTTAAATCTTTTCTCTTATCACATTACAGGCACTCAGGGCTACGCTTCAGTCATTATACTTAACTTTAAGTAGATTTACATAAACAGTTGTTGTGTAGCATCTGCCCTCTTGCATTAGTTGATTTTTTTTCTTTGCAACCTATTAAAAATCAAGTAAATAGTTTCCTTTGGGTACTATAGTGCGGGGGTCATCAACCTCCGGTCTGTGGGCCAGTACCGGGCCGCCGGCAGCTGCGCCTGCCTCCCCCCCCCCACCAAGAAGGAAGGGAAGAGGTAGGCGCGGCCGCCGGCATGCCAGCAACGCAAATGCGCATGCGCGCAGTTGCCGCACATGCACGTTTGCGCCCCCTGGTGTCGGAAATGCACGTGTGCGGCAACCACGCGTTTGCGCGGCACCCGGGCCGTCAGCTCTCCCCTCACCCCTGGGGGCGGTCCCTGACCTCGGAAAGGTTGGGGACTGCTGCTATAGTGAGTTTTAGACTCTCAGGCAAGATTAGAGGGAGTAAAGATGATGAAGAGGGTGGTCAAAGGCTGGACTGTAGCTTCCATATGCAAAGGATATTGGAATGCCACTTGCTTGAGGGGAGCTGTTCCCTTCTATGTTTGCTGGTTTCTCAAAAAAATCTGGTTAGCCACTATAAATGGATGCCAAGATCATGGTTTTCCTAGGACCCCAAAATGCCTTGGGCCAGCCTTGGATGGGTCACCATACCAAGTAAATTTGGAGTTGTGGGTCACCCTACTTAAAAGGTTGGGAATCATTGATCTAAACCATGAATGCCATTTGGCCATACTACACCATTTTCTGTTGCCTTTGGGTAAAGGCTTACTGTATACAAAGACAAGGCCAAAGTTTGCCCCTGAGAACCTCATATTCTGTGGCTTAGGGGGAATAATGCACAGGTTCAATTTGATCTATTTTAGTATAGTGTCTGAGTTGGTCAGTTGAATTTGAAGGGCGCAGATGAGACCTTTTGATTGAGGTTGGCGGACAGGTGATTTTACTGTCCTCTGGAGTCAACTGGAGCAGTTGCTCTTTGCAACCTCACCCCCCTGGAAGACTTGGTGGATCTGGCAGACTGGGGTAGGAGAAAGGGGGCTAGAGTTTGGGGAGGTTATGTGATTGTACTATTTGAGATTGTGTTACTGTATGTTTTCTTGTTGTTCGCTGCCACAAGACAGCATGTCTGGGAGTGGTGGCATATAAATATAATAAATAAATGCATCTTCAGACATGCTTTCTGAGTAGCTCTAGGGATGGGCAGCTCCATTAGTAAATGTGGAACACTTGGATCATCACTCATGCAGTCTCACTGCCAGCACCTCTTTGTTTTGCGGTTTCCAACACGAGCAAATCCAAACAGAATTCTACAAGAATATTATTATAGTCTCTTAATAGGCATGTGCAAAAATAAATGCTCCTGCCAGATTCTTATTCCCAAGCAAAAATAAAATTTAGCCTAGTTTCTTAGAAAAATAGACTTACTGTCTTTGGAGACTCTCCGATAAATCTGGTGTTTGTGTAGTTGTCTCACGCCTGCTCCTTAAGCTCATTGTCACCATTGTTGTCTTCCCAAAAAGATTAAACAAGTGGAGTACATTTGCGGCTGGTGACAATCAGAACATATCTAGTCTATGCTTGGCTTGTTAAAATCCTTATCCATTGTTGTTCCTCTATATATTTATGAAACAGCCTAGGGGGTGGGACGTGTCCGGCTGTCCAAGTTGGAATAGGGCCAATCAGGGTGTAGCCAGCTTTGCCCTGATTGGCCCTGCCCCTGCAGCTCCCACCCTCCGTCCCTGGATTCTAGCCTCTTTGCTCTCAGATGCCTCGGTGCCTTAGCAGGTAAGGGGAGAGGGCCTCTCAACAAGGGCCTCTTGGCCTACTAGGCTGAGCCTGCTGACGAGGGCTAAGCAGCTCTGTCTCGACCCTGCTAACAAGCTGCCAAGCCCCCACCTGCCCCACTTGATCTGGCTGAGAGCTGCCGCCCAAGGCCACCTTACGCTGCCTGGCCAGGGACCAGGCGAGGGGGCCCTTTCAAGGCCCATTCCTAGGAACGGGCTTTGAAACTAGTAATGAAATAAAGTTGACAGTGACTGGGCTTGATTCGTCTTCTCTAAAGCAGTGGTTCCCAACCTGAGGTCCGCAGCCCGCTGTCAGGCCGCGAAGGCCAGGGCGCTGGGCTGCAGTTCCCTCTCCCCGCAGTAAAAAACTTCCCAGGCCGCAAGGTTGCGGCCCGGGAAACTTCTTACTGCGGGAGGGTGGGGAGAGGGAATCAGGGCTGCACCAAAATCGCGCACGCACTGCACTTTTGCGCTGCTGCGCGGGCGTGGCCATCGCCCTGCCGGTCCCCAGCCAAAAAAAGGTTGGTGACCACTGCTCTATAGAACAGCACCCTGAAGGGAGCAAGTGCTGTGTTTTTCCTGGCACAGAAATGGAGCTGTGCTATTTGAAGATCCTAATCCTTGTTCTGTTCATTCTTTGGTAAAGCAGCTTCCTGTATATATGTCTAACTGCATGCTAGAATAGGAAAGGTGCTGCCCAAATAGCTCAGGTTCCTTTTTGGCAGACTCATAGAATCAAAAATTGCTGCACTAAGCCCTGAGAGGCCATGTCCCTATGCCAGGGGTTCCCAGTGTGGCACCCATGAACACCATAGCAGCCATCAACACCTTGCCTGGCCATCTCCAAGTATTTGCAAAAACATGGGTAGAGTCAAGTGGGGCTCATGCCTAGCATGGTTTCTGATTGGCTGTGCACACTTACTTCAGCACCTGCTGCCACCATAGTGTTGGTTTTATTTCCCATCTTCTTTTCTAGTGCATTTGTAAAATCATTCCTCTTTTCTCCCCTATTTGAACTTCCTCTGGGGAATACAGCTCTGCTGCCACAACCATTTTGTGCTTGTACCCGCTATGAGTCAGAACTTCAAAGGTGCTAACAGGCTCAAAAAAGGTGGAGTGGCATCTGGGCCTACCTATTGTATCCCAAAATATTTTCACAAGTGCTGATTTAACTATTGGCCTTTTTGTTTCTCCTTTATAGGTATCTTACCCGGTATGCTGTCGGCTCCGTAAAACCCATCTTGAACAAAGGCCGCAAGTGGTGCAAAGTCCCCATGCCTGTATCACACCCCATACTCAAAGATAACATTTATTATGGAAAGCCTCCTCGTTTTAATCACTGATAAGGCAAAATGATGCATGCTTAACAGTGGAACTGTGTAGGCTGCTTTTCCTCAAGTCCATTTCTGATATTTTTATTAGTGTTTTCTGCATAGGATCAAGCTTGTATAGCTTGATGGTTGTTGCTTTACAATGTCTTTTCTTCGTTAAAATCCTTGAGATGAACTCTAGTGTAATGTAACGTCTGTACTTTTATATTCTGCTGACATTCAGATGATGGAATAATTTATAACTCACTGTTCATCTGAAATAGTTCATCTTTAATAATCTTTTAAATTTGTAGCTGGTTCTGCAGTTTCTATAGCGCCACCGGGAAGTGGGCACTGAAATATGGGTGAAAATACAGCAGTACATGCTCACAGGAAGAATGCTTGCAGTGATCACACTCTCATTGTACAGCTTCCTCATAGGTTATCCTTCAAGTCCCCCTGCTCTTGAATACACCATAATAGCCAAATTTTTATGCCAGAACAGACTGATAATTAAACTGATTTGTATACTTCATTGACTTCTGAGTTTTGGATTTTTTCATAGATTGACTGACAGAACATTTTACTGTGCTGGAGTTGCTGGACATTATGAGCCAGGGCACAAGTAGGATTTTATATGGGCAAAGTGGAAGGAAATAGAAGGAAGCCATTATTAAGCTATTAAGCCTCTCCATTTCAGAGGCTTTTAGATTTTTGCAAACAGAACTGCGGATATTAGAGTCCGCTTGTTTTTTGATGCTGGTATTTGGTACTAGACTAGGAATTTACAGAGATTGTGACAGAAGGGAATTCACATATTGCCTTATCCTGAAGTGTGAGTTGTCAAAAGTCATTGTGGAGGGATAAATCCTGGGGTAAAATAATCTAAAATCGGTTAATACCTATAATTCAAGCCCTGTTCTGCCAATAGCAGGAACAAAGTTTTTCCCTTGCCTTACTTACTTCTATAGGTACAAATTAGATATAACAGGATCCAAAGGACTGACCATGATGCTGTCATTTTAAAGAGATTACAAAATGCCATAAAAGCCCAGTCCTCATTGGCCACACAACACAGAGCTGAGGTACTCTTATCACCTTCCTGCACCATTTCAAATGCTGACAGAGCCAGCGGGGGGGGGGGGGGGGGGGAGACCAAGAGTGTCTCAGGTCACCATACTGTAGGCCCATCAGGATTAGGCCTTCACAGAATGGTTAATTTTTTTTTAATCTGACATGTAGATGCTAATAGAACAGAAGATGGGGTCATCCAGCTGATTGAGAACTTGATTGGTTTACTGGGCAGGTTAAGCAGTATTCAGTTTGGTTGGCTATAGAAAGGCTTGCATAGCACAAGCCTTTGATGAAAGAAGGGGTGTGACAGTGGCTGTCTCATAAGGTGCCATTTCATTGCACTTAATTCCTCAGGTTTGATCCCTTTTGTCTTAATAGGCAATAACGTTTAACCAGCAGCAATAGTTGAACATATCTGTGACCAGAGAATTTACCAGTGAAGACATTTCTGTCAGCAAACTACAAGGTCTGCTGCTATTGCTGAACTAGTAAAATATTAAAGCTAATGTCCTCCAAGGAACTGTTCTGGGCACTAAGCTCAGCAGGCAGAAGAAATATTCTTGCTGTATCATAACCTGGAGGTTCCCAGGTTCTCATGGATGGCTTCTTGAACAATAGGGTATCAGCAAAGAATTATAGAATTCTAAGGGACCTCCAGGGTCATCTAGTCCAACCCCCTGCAGAATGCAGGAAATTCTGCCCACCCATAGTGGGCAACTACCTGCCCACCCATAGTGACCCCAATTCCATGTCTAGATGATGCCCTCCCCTCCCCACCAAAAAAACAAACCTTGGTCAGTCTGGTCTGGAGGGAATTTGCCATCTGACCCCAAAGTGGTGATTAGAATTTCCCTGGGCATGCAAGAAAGGGTCACAAGAGCCAAGCTCAGACACAGTTCCTTCTGTCTACCCACTTACAGTCTGCCTAAGTTAACAGTATCAGCATTTCTGTCAAGTGGCTATCTAAACTCTGCTTTAAAAGAGTCTACTGGGGGGAATGGTTTCAATTATTAAGCTGCTTCTGTTCGGGCTCTTAGCTTAGACATCTAAGTGAAAGTGTATGATCACCCCAGGATAATATGCACATGGTACCAGTCCAGAGTTATTTTAAAGACTATTGTACGGTAGGGCTGCATTGACAAATAGAATGATTTTGCATTTATTTACTAAAACAAAACATTTTAGAATATAAAGTTTTCCTTCCAAATTTTCAAGTACAAAGTACATAATTTTCTTTCCTCGATTTGCAGCTGAATGGAATCTTCACAACATGAAGGGCAGGTCTAGGTTCTTTTCTCCAGTGCCAAAGTAGATGTAGCCATGTTGCTTAGTATAGGGAACATGGTAGAATGTGAGTCCAGGCCACAGCAGGCTTCTCAGTACCACTATTCTGCCTCCTCTCTCCACTTGGATGCTCCAGGACCCTGCACAACAATAAGATGCTGGATTTTTACCAGATCTGACTAAAAGGCAAGTGTTCTGCTGTAAGACTAATATAAAATCACAGCTGATCATGCCCACTGAAATTTAAATCCAGAACTGAACAGCTGCTAGTATCCATTGCTATTTTATTTTTTAGCTCAAGCGCATCAGGCAGAAGAACCATTGTATTGCCCCCATACATTTATTTATTTATTTTGGGGTGGGCCCTGTCTGTGATGGGGAAGGGTGCCCATTGGCCCCTTCCCCAGGACTGACAAGCAGAGGGCCCAATCCCCGCTTGTCTGGCCGGGGATTGGCGCCTTGGCCCTGGCCTGACAAGTCAGGAGGCACAAAGCGCCGCCCGACCTGCCCACCCCCCCACGTCCGCCGCCTTCCCCCCACACCGCCATTACCAGGATGCCCGCCACAAGGACATACATATACACACACCACCATTCCCAGAAGCTCAGAGTGGTTTATATATAACATATAAACAATCCAAGAAATAATCCATAACATATAAATAACCATAACATTACTACTACTAACTGATAATTGTAACAGTGGGAACAGTGCAAACAGGTCCAGGAGCAGAACACATTGATGGACTTCTCTGGGAGGGGGCAGGGGCCCTGCAGGTGTTGTTGGTTATGCCTGCTCTCAACCAAATGCCTGGTGGAAGAGCTCCCTTTTGCAGGCCCTGTGGAAATGTTTTAGCTCCGCCAGGGCCCTGATCTGGCTGCTGCTTTTTCCAGTAATACAAAGTTGGTTTCTCAATCAGGGAGATACTAAGAATGATAAAATTACTAACACATAATATTAATACTCTCAAATTGTGATGGGATAAGTG
Source organism: Paroedura picta (assembly GCF_049243985.1). NCBI lineage: Eukaryota > Metazoa > Chordata > Lepidosauria > Squamata > Gekkonidae > Paroedura > Paroedura picta. The sequence continues at coordinate 73,574,763 of NC_135369.1, forward strand.
CTTCCTGCCATCAAGCCTTGAGGCTGAAGGCATGTTAGTTTTTCAAGACATGTTAGTTTTTGATAGTTCCACAAGTAGACTGGAAATAGCCAGCTGTTCCTTCCTCATATATTCCACCAAGAAGCTCAGAATAGGGTTCTTTCTCACACATATAGACCCATTCATAACCAAGCTGCATTGAGAAATAACCCAGTGTAATTCCTAGCCCAAGAAGAGTTTCAGATCCATGTATTCCCTGTCAATGTCCAGCATTGACTTCTTTTGTTCATTATCAAGATGAACTAGTGGGACTCTTTCTAATGCTATAATTCTAGTCTTCTGTAGATTCCTCCCTCCCCATGAATAACGGAGGGTAATAGCTATGCATAAAGATGCCTAAATCAAAGTGTGATGATATAGAATTAGTTTAGCTAGAGGAATTCCAGAAGGACAGCAGTGAAAACTCCTATTTTGGGGCTTCTTAATGTTCTTCTCCATCTGATGCCACGCTGCTTCAGTTTATCCTGATTTCTGGGCACATTTTTGTGCCTTGAGCTTTCACTCAAGAAGGAGATCCTTTTGTGCCTTTAGTTTTCACTTCTGCTGGTTTGCTTTGTCCTGTCCACTCACACACCCTAAGCATCTTTGTCAACCACTCCGTCTCCTTCCCCAATCCTGAAGATGGTTTTATTTTTAATTGCACTGAAGTATCAATGACATATTGTTGTTATAATAGGTCAAACAGGTTCTCTGAATTCCCAGCTTTCTCTTTTTAAAATGTCTAACACTTTTCCTTGCAAATATCCCCGCAGAGGAAGGGACTATAGACTTAGTTTTCAAAAAATGAAAGCTAAAAATTTAGAGAACCTGACTGACCTAACATTACAACGATGAAATAAAAAACCTATCCCTCAACTTGTGACAATTTAAATATTTAAACAATATTTTAAACTATTTTATTTCTAAGGACCAAACCAAAACAATGTATAGATGTGTTCCGTTTTTAATTATTACTTTTTACCAGTGGTAAAGTCCTCTCTTTACATGATAATTGTATGCTCTCTAATGATTTTCATTCAACAAATCGTCATTTTGACAAATATCTCCATCCCTGTGAGAGGCAAGGGCCAGAGTATGCTATTAATTGTATTTTGAACTATTGAATAATAAGGAATTATTCATTGAATGAAAATCCTTAGAGAGCATACAATTAGACACCATTTTGGTTTGGCCTTTACAAATAAAGAGAACAATATTTGTATTTTTTGGGAAACACTTATTCTTTAAAATATTTCAGTTGTCACAAGCCGTGGGATAGTTCTTTTGTTGTTGTATTCTTACTGCAAATTGTTCCTTGTTTGACCTACCATTACAGCAGTACATGAACACAGCAATATTTTTGTGCCATTTTGGAAAAAGCGCAGCCATGATATCAATAGAAGCATGCGCAGAAAAAGAAATGGAGGGTACTGTGATGTCACCAATGATAACTGCATCCTCCCTCAAAAATGCTGATTATTTAACGTGTGTACAGAAGAAAACAATCATCTCCAAAACTGTGAAAATGCTGAGGGAGAGCAGACATGCAGAAGAACTGTTTCCAGACTGATTCCAAATGCTTGTGGATTGACTCCCAAGAAAACCAGGAGTAAGCTGAGCATGTGGAAGAGCCATTTAAATGTAGAGGAGGAATACTACTACTTCCTCTCCAAAACAAGGCTCAGAGTGAGCTTGATATCATGTATTTTTAATTAAGTCTAGAGGGGTTATTTTCCATAAGCCAAGGCAATAATGGTACATACTCACTGGTTATCTGCATATATTCTCAGGAACAGAAGTTGTCCAGCAGACATCCTTAGAAAAAGAACTGAGATAAACGCCCAAAGTAGTTTACAGAACTGATTGTCCTAGGAGTAGAACTTAGCTCCACCTTTGAGTGGTAGTGTGCACTGAGCAATAAAGGATTGGTTTCAATGCTAATTACACTTCAGTGCAGCTGAGCAAGTTCTGAGAGCATTAATGATTTTTCAGACTGCAGAGGCAATGGACGGCTCAGTATTTTTCTTCTTGAGTGGATAGCCTGAACATGCTGAGTGAACAAAGCATGAATGTTAAAATTGTTTCAGTAATATGACACTATTACGAGAACACCACATTCTTGCATGGAAATTCTTACAAGGATAGGACAGAGTCACATAAAAATGCTTCCTTCTATTCCAATAGGACAGTACAGAAGCATCACAGTCAATTTAGAGATGTTTCTTGGAGTTGCTAGCCTCCAAGGAAATGTGCTACAATATAGATGGGTTATGTGTGTGGTTACTTAGAATCTAAGATACTTAAAAGGGACCATTGACCAGTGAGTCTGGTCATGTTCTGAAGCCAAGTTCCTGTGTCCTCTCCAACTAAATTCCAGCCAATTATCTGTATTTTTCTAGATAGATTTCCACAACACTCTCTGGATATCCTCATGGGGACTGCAATTAAAGGCCGTTCAGAATTGCAGCTGGTGCACAATGCAGTTGTTATCTTTCAAAGAAAGGACAGCTTAACAGTACATTACATTCCTTGTCAATCAAATTTCGGAGCTTCCATAATGTTCTGCTTCTCCTCTTTTAAACTTTAAGGAACTGACTTGAGGCATCACATACCCCAAGACAGCCATTCTCTCCATACTTTACCATTGTATTAGCCATCAACAGTGTTTTGTCTAAGGAGGCTAAAGAAGATTTTATGGAAGATGTGGGGCACATTTTCTATCACAAAATACATTCTGTGTTTCTTCCCTGAGGAATTTGCTCAGCTAAGACTCTTACATTTCAGAGATCAAAGCAAGATCTTCTGCAGGATTTTTCAAAAAGTTTGCTCACATTAAAATGTTCGCCTGTGGTTGGCTACAAAAGGTAGCCAACAGAAACCCCACCTGCTTTTTAAGGTAGTCCTTTAGAACAGCATCTAATAATGTATTACAGTAAAACAGGTCAAAGCCTGAAGTCCTAAGAAAACAGGAATTACTGATGAGCTATCTGGAAAGAAAACTGTCTTCTTAAAGCACAAGCAAAGAACAGAAATAAGGGTCTCTGTTTGCAGTTTTAGCAATACATGCTATTTATCAATCAAGGGTCTCAGATTCTTCCTTAACTGAAAAACAGACTCCAGTTTCAGCAAAGTTTGGAGATTTCATGATGAATTTCTTAAATACTTTAAAGTTCTCAAAAGGTGTCAAAGGAATGTTTTAATGGTAATTATTACAGAGAAGACAGTTTCATATTGCTTTATACCATCCTGAGCCTGGCTTGCTAGGAGGGCGGTATTGAAATTTAATAAATAATTGTGCAGAATCATGCTGCTAAGGTATGAAAAAGTTGTTAATTAATGCTTCATAATGTAATCTTCAAAATGAATTCACCAAAGCTCCTGATTCAGCTTAATTTCACTCATTGACTGAAGCAAATGGACTAACAATATTTTTAACAACAGGTTCTTATTTTCCTTGATTTTAACCATTATTTCTGGATAACCATTCCCTGCCTGTGTTACCAGCATTAGTTTGTTTTTTGGGCAAAGTTGGTTAAACTGCACCAAGCACAAAGCCTTATCTGAGGTGTTGGTTCCAGGGTATTGAGAAACACAGTACTTCACTGATGAGGCAAACTTTCACTAACAGGGATCATGCATACAACACATTCATGGGAGAAGGTTTGCACTGTTATTTTTCATTTTTCAAAGAAGATAATTTGCTTTTTAAGCTGCACCCGCCAGAGCTAGCTAAGCCAGCTGCTGTGTGGACTGGAGAAAAAATTGCTTGTCAGGACTCCAGAAGGGAAAAGAGATGTTGTGTGGGAGGAAAAAGCCTGGGAAAAATATCCTTTGGATGAAGATCTGGAGCTTCCCATTCCCCTCTGGAACAGGCTGCGATCTCCATCCTGCCAAATACGGGTGGGAATTCTGAGGAGGACCTAACAATTTCTCAAACACAGCTCTTGGAACACTTCGCTGTTCAACCAACCACCCGCTCTTTGATGGTCTACCACAGTCGTCAGGTCCCCTGTGCTATATTTTAAATGTCAATCTATCTCAGCTTCTGCTTTCTCTCCAGTATGCCATCAGAATCCACATGTTACCCCCATATCCCAAATCTCTATCTGGGCTAAACTTTGCCCTACATGTAGGCTGCCGAGTTGCTGAACGACTAATTATAAAATGAGAGGGTCTTGAAATAACACAGCTGATCCATTTCACATTCACTCTTCCACAACACTGCTGTTTTGATGTATTTAAATGCTTATTTGAGGGGAAAGCTCTAGTAACTTGCTACTTGGTAAAACCTGCAAAGTCCAAAAGGCTACTACAGGGTAATTTAAAAATGGCATTTATACTACTAGATTAGTAGTAATGGAATTATATCAAGCACAGCTGTGGCAGTGTTCTTTTTTTGCTCCTCATTGTCCTACCATGGCAACTGCAACAGGAGTCAAATGCCAAAGCATCCACATCTGCAGTTCCACAGAGATTTTTAACTACTCCTATTTTCCCTTGCACATTTAAAGCTTCCAAAAACAACATGGCTATCTCCATGATCCTTTGCAATATGTGTAAGGGTGTTGTACTTGAAAAAGTACATACTTGCCAACTATTTGTGCTCAAGACAACAGAAGTATTTGAAAGTAGTAGTGGATCTTACCAAGTGATTTCATTTTATTGTACATCAGATCACCTGTAAAATACAAACATCCCAAACTCTTAGCATTCTGTTTCATATCCAGCAGAAAGACAGCAATCTACAGCATCCACATTCTTGACATCCAAATACATTTTAAGGAGATCTAGCAGCTAAATTAACAACAAAGTGAGTGTTCGTATATTGTGTCTGAAAATTTTTCTGAACAATGAGATATACAGGATCCTGTACGTATAGATGCTAGATATTACACATCACTTATTAAAATTGTAGAAAGATTACACAGTAGTCACTACAGTACTGCTACATTTGAAACTGGACACTTCTGGAGTTTTGAGAAAGCAGACTGGGAGCCACCACAAAACACCTACCAAAAGGAACAATCCCAGAATTGTTGGCTTGGGGTACTGGGTCTAATGACAGAAGGTTGGGAGGCTGCAAGCCTAGCATCCTCTTTTGATGGAGGCATTTGTTTCTGAATGGGTGCTCCCTGCAACCGCAAAGGTGAAGCCTCTTGGGTCCTTTCAAAGCACTTCTTACTTCAGTGAGCAGAAGAAAGCCAGGACAGGGTATATACTTTGGTGAAGAGATGCTTGCTTGAATAAGCAAATGGGTACCAGGTGGGCCCTTTGGGTGCAATTTATCCTCTCAGCCAGTGGGTGCAGTGGATCACTGCATTAATCGGGGGGGGGGGGGGTTGAAGCTGCACAGCTAATACGGCACAGCATATTTTTCCCTGCTAAGTCTTGCAGTTCATATACTCTGGTAGTGAAGTTCCCACCTGGAAATATTCAACTAAAGCATAAACATCAAATTTATTCTAGAAGCAGCGTGTCTGCAGACCTAACTTAACTGTTGGTGTTCTATTAGTTTTTGAGCTCATCTGAGAGTAATAAACTTAACCCATTATTTTAAGGGGGTGACACTGATAAAAAGAGTGAAGAGTTCCTTTGTTATTTTCTTTTAGTTTTGAAACCTTATTGTTCATTTCACCAGAGCTACTGAAAAAACAATCATAACAAACCCTGTGGCACCTTACCTCATCTCCTAAACAAGGTAATTTAATTGTTCAAAAAATAGTAGAGCTATGTTATCTAGACAAAACACAGTGGTCATTTGAGGAAAGAGAATTCTCCAATCAGTTTACATGGGGGTGGGGGTGGGAATACTAGAGAGAAAACCCTAGGGGGGGGCCACCCTAAATTGGGTACAACTTAACAGCACTTTACCTACATGCACAGGCTTTTGTGCAGCTACTATGGATCTAAGCCTCATATTCTTTCTCATCCTGGCCATCATTTCACAGACATGCACATGTGCACGCACACACCATAACTTAGATTCAGGTAGGTAGCTGTGTTGGTCTGAAGCAGCAGAACAAAATTTAAGTTCAGTGGCACTTAAGGCCAACTAAGTTTTATTCAAGGCATGAGATTTTGTGTAAACACACTTCCAAACTATCTGTGAAAGTATGCTTGCACACAAAAGCTCATACCCTGAATAAAGCCTCATTGGTCTTAAAGGCCACCCCCTCCTTATTTCAGCACACTGTCAAATGTTGGGGTTGTAATCACACAACTTCAGCTTTCATGGGGGGGTAGCCATTCTGTAGGAGGAAGTACATGTGTTTCGGAAATATGCAATGATTAATTCCGGATATACAAGTGAAATGAAATGTGACAAGAGTGCTGGGGTAGAAGCACCTTAATTGGCCCCAGTCCAGAAAAACCTCAAGGGGGGGGGAAGTAAAGCCACACAAGGGCAATTATTGCTTTGATCATTTATAATCCAATGTATACAGCACATGGAACAAAAGAAAGAGATGCTCTAGATCAAAGTGGGTGGGTTTTTAATGAGAATTCCATTATAGTTTATCCAGTTTGTACTATGTACATAAACTTGACCCCAACCTCTTATTTTCCATCACCATTTGTAATCTAAAAAAAGAGGGTAGAATGGTGCTATGGCTGGTCCCCCTTCCCCCTAAAAAGCAGAGTCATGTTCACACCTTAAAGACAAACAGGTTTATGGTAGCTGAAGTGTTTGTGCCACTTTACCAGATTCATGAAGGGAAAAGTTTGTAACATATTCTTCCAGAAATTCTAGAGCTACTCAAATGAGATTTCTTCTTTCGGCACCTTTAAGTTATTAATGATTCACTTCTTTCAATTATTTTGGATAGATAGATATCATCACCTTCAGATCATAGCAGCCTAAATAGCCAAGCTTAGCCTGAGTATGTTGGAACTGAGATGCTAATCAGGGTTGATTGTAATTACTTGGATGGGAGACCTTCAAGAAAGACAGGAAATCTTATGCAGAGGAAGACAGTGGCAAACCACCTCTAATCATTTCTTCCTTGGAATGCCCCATGGTCGGCGTTGCTATGAGTCAGTTGAAACTTGATATTCTATTCTCATCATATTTATACTCACAATCACCAACAAATATGTACCTCAATGAAGCGAGTAAGTCAAAGAATTTAAATACTTTGGCTCAAAGAATGAATCCAAAAGCGCAGACCACAATGGTTTGGCCATGTCTGCAGAATGACCACCAGCAGACTCATAAACTCCTCTGGCGAGAACAATCAATTAAATGGAAGATCCAATGACTGTCGCCAAAGAAAACATGGCTTAAAAAGATCGAGGATACCTTAGAGACCAGCAATTGACTATCCACATGGCCAAAACTACTGCCACCAATCGCCAAGAGTGGAAACATATTATAAACAATCCAGTGGCACCTAAAGCAACGTATTGGCTAACCTGCTCTATTGGATAACCTGCTCTACTAACTGCCAGCTAGGATAAAAAGACCACTCACAATAACTGGGTTAATTTTTTCATATTTTGTAAATTCGGATTGAAAATAAGGCTAGGCACTGAGCCCATGGTAGAAATGAAATTTGATGCAAATTCTATATTTGTCCAACATTTTGACTCATTTGGATTATAGTTCCACAAGTATTAACCCATCTCCAGTTTCTAGCATATTGGCAGAATGTGTTACTACAGGTACTACAGTTCAGCAAAAACCATTATCTGGATGACCAGGCTAGCCCAATCTTTTCAGATCTTGGGAGCTAAGCAGGATTGGACCTGGTTAATACTTGGATGAGGAAGGAAGTCCGGGATTGTTATGAGGAGGCAGGCAATGACAAACCACCTCTGTCCATTTCTGGCCTTGAAAACTTGACAAGGTCACAATTAACCAGCTACAACTTGACAGCGCTTTACATACACCATTGCAGTAAAGGTCATAGCAGCTAATTATGCCTCTCAATAGCAAGGCATTAACACAGCTCTCAGCTTACAAATATGTTTGAGCCAATGGGGTGCAGTAGCTGGACTGTCAGCCTAGGATCTGTGAGATCCAGGTTCAAATCCCTACTCTGCCATAGAAGTTTGCCAGGTGGCCTTGGGCCAGTCACTCACTACTTCACAGGGTTGTTGTAAGGATAAAATGGAGGACTAGAGATCAATGTAAGCCATTTTGGGTAGAAATGAAGTAAATACATATTACTAATATATTGATCACAGAATGCGACATACATTATGGGACTATGCTGTGTTGATGACAATGGGTGACCATTCAACATTTACATAGCTTGTGAAGGATCAGAAACACTCTCCATAAGGTTAAACAAGGAACAACAGACAACAAGTACATTTTATCCATACTAACTGAAATGGAAAAGAGTTACAGTGAATACTGGCAATTCTGGAGAATCAATCATAATTATAAAAATGCTTTGCAAATATCAGTACTACCTAAGAGAAATCACTTTCTAAAAATTATCCCATTCATATTGAGGAGTGCCAGCAACTTCCTTTCACTACCTAATGTCCCTAGGCAGCTGGGGTAACCAGGAGCTGTGATATTATAAATCTCAAATTCAAAGGAAGAACATGGCTTAAAAACCATATGATGATCTTAGATCTTTCGAGAATATGTTACCATCATGTTTTTAAGTTCAATTTGCAAATGATTCATCCATAAAGCTCATGTCTGCTGCCAAGCCACATATTCATATATTCTTCTTTGTTATATATAGAAGCTAGCCTATAGACAACTTAGCAACCTTACATATAGTCAACTACTACTAGAGACAAATGGTTCCTAACAAGGTCAGGATGTATTGCATTCTGGTTTTCTGGTCACATTATGTTTCATCATTCCCTAGAATAAAATGTATACCATAGTGGGCCTTTGCAGTGAAATAATAAATTACAAATAATATTTAATTTGGAATCAATTAAAAGGCCTTTAAGGAACCTGAAAAAGAAACCCTGAACTTACATATCGAGTGAGAAAATATTTTTATCCTTTTTCAGCATTTCTAAAGCCTTTAAATAAACTTCCTGGAATATGTGACAATGATTCTGCCCACATTTTCTCTTGGCTAACAATGGGTACATTCCGCCACTAGTCAGAAATGATAAGCAACCTCCTTCAGGATGAACAACCAAGGGTTCTGGATAAACAGGACTCTGGAAGAACTGTCAGGTTTGACCCCAAAATACAATGAATACCCTGATTTATTACATACAGAAACAAAGCTCAAGACACTTTATAGGCATTGTGCTAGAAAAATGGGCATCTTGTGGGTGGTCAGAAAATTAAAAGCAATAAAACTACCTGGTTTGGATCATGTTACTCTGTTCCATAAGAAAAGGCACACCTTGAGGAACACCCTATGATTGAAACAGGAACCTACAGACTCCAGTTGCGACCTCTGATACGAAAAATTGCAAGAGAACCTTCTCTGGACACAGAATGCGATGGTTTTAGGAAAATTACTGAAAAGGCCAGCAAGCCTTCCTGGAAGTTGTGTGAATACGAGCAGGACTGACAGTCTCCTCTTCGCATCCACAGTTCAAGAGGTCAGTATATACCACACACAGTGTAGTTTTTCTGTCCTCACTTCTGTAAAGAGTCCATAGCTTTCTCTCATTACTTCATCCCAGTTTGCTCTTTCTGCCTTCTTTCTCTGAATGCTGACACCACAGTGTCCCCTACTGGAAAACATAGTTGATGTACTAAACAAATGATTCTCAGGCTTTTTGAAATGGGACCCATTTCCAGCTTGCTGTATTTTTCAGAACTTACTTCAAAATGTTGTTTACTTTTGGGGACTCGCTTGTAAATTAATTCCATGTTACTTTTCTCCAACATGCAATACAGGAATCTCACATCAGTTAACACTGAAAATAGTTGTGTTGCTGAGCCAGCAGGCTGTACTTCAGGGTCATTTTACATAATATGTAGCGCAAACCCACGTCTGCTATCAAGCATCTTCTCACACTCACCCTGAACTTCCTCCTCCCTCTTGGTCCCACGATCCAAAGAGTCATGACCCCTACTTTGAAAACCACTCCATTAACCTCCGAATATAAGGCAAAGACAATCCAATTACCTTATAACTTGGTTGCCTGACCAGTTCAATTTACCCACACAAACTGGCTGAGTCCTCCAAAGATTATGAAGATCTACTTGACCTTCATGTCAGAGTGTGATTATTGGATTTTTCTAGCTGATTGAATAACTCCAGGGGACTCACAATTTCTTTTCGAACCAGCAAACTCTCAAGGTCTCCCTTCTTCATTAAACCCTCCAACAAGACAAGCACCACCAGAGTCTATCCCATCCCCCTTTCTTTACAGCATCATTTTCTCTCCAACACCATTACTTCCCCCTTCATCCATTATAGGCCTTTTAGTCTGGATTTCAGTAAAGCAGATTGAAAGGTCTTGTCCCCATGTGGCTCTTGGCAGGCAGAGAAGTAAAGTGCTCTTGCTCACAGCTTTCACAAGGCTGAGGAGGTGCTGCTTAGTGTTAAGCTATGAAAGGGGAAGGCTCAGGTCACATCTGTGAAACGTTAGTGGGGGAGAATGAAGGTAGGTGGCCGGCAAAGCACAGCACTTTGTTAGGTTTTGTAAGGCCACTGGGGAGACAGGCAACCATTTGTCTTAAAGCCACCTCCATCCCACCCCGATAACAGGCTGCCACGAAGTCTGCTGGCTAGCTAGTGGTTGTAAATACCTCAGCAGACACAGGCTCCTTATTCGGCTGGAGACAGTGGCTGATAGGGGATTAATCACGTCAGAAGGAAACTCTGAAAGGGAATTAATTAGCTGTGCTAATGCTTAGAGATAAAGCAGGTTCACATCTAAATCGTCCCAGCACCCGAGGCTTTGCAGCATCCATGAAAGCTCCAGGGAAAGGTTTTGTAAGTGTATTCAGGAAGAAGGGAAACACCACCACGATAAACTACAATTCTGAAAAGGACATTCAGTATACGAACATTTCCATCCAGACAAATCTCAGAAGTATAATGCACCAATATGAGACCCAAAGGAAATATGACAAAATCAGTTACAAGAGCAAGAACAAGTTAAAGGGTCATGTTGCATGTTACATTCTGCAACATTTTGTAGAAGCACACTGCTATTCCACTGTTTCAATACCCATATAGTCATCGTGTTCTGTACATATGTTGTATGCAACGGAATTATCCACAAATATGCAATGTTGGGGGTTGTTATTTGATAACAAATGCAAGCATCATCCATAATTCAATAGAACTATAAATAAGTAGGAGTCATGTCCTGAGATTAACTCTGGTGTACATATATCAATGTGTCGACAAGAGCATTTGTATAGTACATAATTAGTGCTTACAAAGAGATACAAATAAAGGAAGTTTGTGAGTATTGAAATATTTCAAAGTTTAGGATTAAGAGAGGCATTCCTCTTTCTGGCACTTTCCTGCCAGACTAGGGCAGAGTCTGCACTTACAGTATTTGCTGGCGTATAAGACTACGGGCCATTCCGCACTCGTCCAAAATAGCACAATGGTTACAAATTGAAATCGCTACTGTTTTGCTGTTATGCACAACGTCGTTGACAATCTGCAACACTCCTGAAACCGATCTGCAAAAAGCGCTTCGTTGTAGCGCTTTCAGGGAAATCCCAAAAAGTGGATTCACCCTCTGGAAAGCGCTACACTCTTGCAACCAATCTGCAACACTAGCGGGAAAGTTCTGTGTGTTACCATTGTTGTGGTTTCTGCAAAGTCCCTTCCCCTAGGTCTCTCCTCTGATCTTCCGGCAAAGCGATCGCCATTTTTTTTTCTCCGAGCGAGCGGAGATCAACGCACTGGCGAGCCTTCGTTTACCCAACGAGGCTTCCCTGGCTGTAGAGCTGTTTTAAGTCACCAAGCACGAAACAACACACAGCCCCGTTTGCTGGTTTATTTTCCCTTTATTTTTCACTGTATTTTTGGCCGAAAATCGCGCCCGTGCCGGGGGGGTTAATTTTTTTTTTCACTTGGGGGGAGCGTGGCAGCAATGAAACTGCAGCTCAAACACCACCTACTACCTAGATGGGTCTCTCCGTTGCAACGAATCAACGCAGATTCGTTGCAACGTATGTGTGTGTGTTTTTTTTAAACTTCCTTAAAGGGAAAGGGGCTTTTTGGGATCATGATAACTGCCGCCCATTGGCTGCTTGACGGCCAGGGGCGGGACGAGCTTGGCAATATCGCTTCCTGGCTAGCGATTTTTGCCGAGACCAGAAACCTGGGGGAAACGATAGAAACGCAACTGGATTCCACTACAAAGCCAGGTATGCATAACGACGAATTCCACAATTTAAAATGGCGTTTTTTCGTCCCGCAACCAATTTGCCACATAGATCCTCGTGCAGAATGGCCCTACTTTTTCCCCCTGAAAAACATGTCTCCAAGTGGGGGGTCGTCCTATATGCCAGGTGCACTTCAGTTGGGATAGACATAGCTGCAAATAGTGGCCCATAGTACTGTAATGTAATGTAACAAACTCTATATTTTGAGTGGAAATGTTGGGGGGTCGTCTTATAGGCCCAGTCATCTTATACGCCAGCAAATACGGTACTTTATTTCATTGTCAATCCGGTTGAATTCAGATCGATTTGAACTCGGGTCTTCCTCTTCCCCCCTCCCCATTGAAAGTTTAGAGAAATTAGGGGCTTCTCCTTTAAGGCAAGCTTGTCACATGGCCATCTTTGGCCAATCAGGGTGTCTCTACCATGGAGGTTCAAAACAGCCTGCTTTCTCAATCCAGATTTGAAAAATATTGAGCATTAAAAGCACTCAAGATATTGCACAATAAAGGTAGGGTCACTCTGGATCAATCCTTCTTGCTGCAGAAGGAAAATTAAAATTGTCCAAAATCAAAACGGAAATCGCGTTCTGTGTAGACGGCAGGGACTGAATCGACCTGGGATTGGAATAAAAGCTCCGTGCAGTTTACACCTAGGAGGAGGGGTGCCACTCCCTCAGTCCTCTCCATGCTCCTGCCAGAAACTAAGGTTCCAGAGACCTCACAGCAGGGTAGGAGGGAGGGTCCACTCAATGTACAACAATGACAGGTAAGTGCAACCCTGTTTTCATTGTTGTGGCTTCTGTGCAGTCCCATACTGAAAGATTAGTAGGATCGCTGACAGCTAAAGGTGGGGTGAAGCTCTCAAAGGATGAGAAAATGTCTGATATATGACAGTTAACTGCCTGATAAAGAAGCAGGGAGTTCTCCACAAGTGTCACACAGCATGTGGCAAAGAAGAACAGCACTCTTCTGGAGACATCCATGACACATAAAGCATCACTGAAGACAAAATATGATTGCCTCAACCAACCCACAAGGTTGGGTTGTAAGGATGCTGACCAGTCCTTCTTGAAGCCTGAGACACCAATACAAAATAGTGTTGGGTCCCCAGCAGATCAAAACTCAAGAAAAGTCACATTCAAGGAATGTAAGGAATACACAAATATTTGGCATCAGAAACAAGCAACAAAAGGTCTTATAACATTTTACATGTTTCTATTCTATCCTCATTAGAACCCTACAAGGCAGGTCAGTTCGTAAGAATGTGATGGGCCCAAGATCACAAGCAAGTTTTCAGACAGAATGGCATTTGAACCCAGGGCCTCCTAGCACACAGCTTTAACCACTATATCATACCAGCTTTAACTATATATGGTTTCACATAAGAATGACACCAGAAACAGTATGAACCCAGTTAAAATAAGAGCTCTCTCAGAAGAAGAAGAAGATGATGATGAAGATGATGAAGAAGAAGATGAAGAAGAAGATGAAGAAGAAGATGAAGAAGAAGATGAAGAAGAAGATCCGTACTCCTAAACACTACACCAAAGAACCTGGGAGAGTCAGTGCCATTCTCTGAATGAACCAACAGGGAAAACATGCCTACAAAGGGATTGGGCTTAGAGGCGCAGGATTATTATCAGTATTGAAAACACAGCAGCCAAGGAGCCCCACACCATCAATGATGATTCCAAAAGGTGGAACCAAAAGGAATGGCAAACTGCTCAGGCTTGCCTCCAAAAACCAAACTTAGTGATAACTTTTGAGTTCCCCATGGAGATGCCAATAGCTAGCCTTGCCTTTGCATGAAACACCATCTCTGCTGAAAGCTCCTTAGGATTAAACATCAGTGCTGAGAAACTGCAAGGTGGGACTGAGGCTGCTGGTCACTGTGCCAGTCTTTAGAACCAGGCATTACTAATAGAGCTCGGAACAAAGATCACCAGGAATTGGCTCTGACATTGGAATTGAGGCAGTCCCAATGGAGTGAGTGCTAAAATGGATCTCAACAGGCCTTAAGCATAACTCATAACAAGGACAGGCAACTCCACCCACTTCAGCAAGTTGCCAAAGCTATAGGAGTGAAGAGGTCCAAACAACCCCAATTAAAAGGCGCAATACTCTGACACTGAGAACTGCAAGGTTCTCTTAACCCATGCCTCAAAGGATTTCACCTTGGAACTGAGGGCACCCGGAAAGGCTACCTTTCAAGCACAACAAAGCCCTTAAAAGGGGCTCCCATCAAGCCACACCTCCAAGCTTCGGGCTGGAACCAAGAGACATCAGAAAGAGGGAGGCATTCTTTCCATCAGGCATGTTCCGGCCAAAGCCTTAATCAAGAGTCCTTTAAAGCTGAAGCTCTGTCAGGTTTCCCCCCTTGGAGATGACATGGCGAAGGAGGGGACTGTACCCTTATGCAGGCTAACATGCAGGTAAAGCCTTTGAAAAGAGCAAGTGAATCCGAGGCTCTGTCAGACCACACCTCACCAGGGAAGAGGAAGGTGCTTTTATTCAGGCCGGCAGGCAGCCAAGCCTTTGGAAAAGAGTACTTTTGAATCCAGCTCTAAACAAATCATGCCTTCAGGGTAAACTGGCAAGAGGAAAAGCAGGCAGCTCTGCGGTGTGATCCTCCAGGCAGATAAGGCACAGAGAATGGGCATTTATCAGTGCCACTTAAAAGCCACAACTGCCACTATCCTCAGAAGGCCCTTTTGGAGCTACAAAGTGGAAAGCCAAAAACTTCTCTTCTTTCAAAGTAGTTTATTCCTCACGAGAATGACTACTGATGACAAACTTTTGACAGAAACAAGTCTCAGTCCCAAGAATGAGGTGAGGAATAAACTGAAACAGCAATGAAGATCCTCTCTTCACAGAAGCAAAAAGAGAACTGGTCATGTGATCATTTTGGCAGGAAAGCACCAGAGGGAGGAAGGGCAATCAATCCTCATGTACCTGAAATCTTAGGAAATCTTTTGCCAGGCTGGCCTGCACACACAGATCCCCAACGTGTACCTGAACAGAATCCACGTCCATGAATGGTTTGTGAATGGAAAAGGGAGTGTATGCTCTCCCATGGCTGTTTCAGTCAGCACTAGCACAGAAGTCTGTGGTGCTCTAAGGCTGATTTTGTGAATTGTTTTTAGATAGCTGAAGGCATATCTTTGGCTTTTAATTAGATATTCATTATTGCATTAAGGTACCTAGATTTTCACTCTGGCCCACCTTGCTTTATTTTATAAGAAGAAATATATGCATGTGTCATATTATTATTATTATATTCTATATAAAACAGGATGAGTAACTACAGGCCTATGTGCAGCTGCCCAGTTTACTGTAAAAACAACCTTGCTCACTCTCCTGCTTTCCACTTCCAAGTCTCCTTATTCTGTCATCTATTACAAGAATTCCCAAGCGCTTTCTGACAGGAACCCTACCGGAAAGCCGTATCAAATTTATAGCATTCAGTGACAAGCCAAACTGCTCCATGTGCAACCGCTGCTCTCTGGCACTAAGGCTGAGGTGCTCCTTCACCATTCTCAAACCTTGTTCTTCAGGCAGCTGCCCCTGATCTTTGAGTCTCTGTTGGCCCTTCTGCTGCAGTTCCCAGGTAAGTGGTCCATAATTCGGTACCATAGTATTGAGGACAAAGAAGAAGCCAAGTACTGTATAAGCTATATGATAAGTATATAATAAGCTATTTTGAAAAGTACATGGGCCCTATGGGAGGCCCACTCACATTGACTTGGAAGACTGAGGAAAGGGGGAGGAATAGCTGAAACCTACTGAAGTGATTGATTTGTTCCTTTTAGACTGTAGTGTGGGCACTGCAGAAATCTTACTCCCAATAACAACTGGAGTAACAAAATTCATTTAAACCCCTTCTAATCATGACAAAATACAGAACTCAATTAATCTTCATTACACATTCGCATTCTCAATTAATCTTCAGAATCACTAACAAGCATACAGGCAGGCTGTTAAGTTCTACCCTGCCAATCCTACAATGTTATAATGTGAAACAGTACAGAAAAAATTAAGTTTGAACCCAATCTCCTCCAAGATATAAAGTTAGAATTAACAAATTCATTGACATAAAAAGCAATATTGGCTACAACAGGACATACCAAATACATCAAACCCTATAAAAAGCTTTTAAAAAAGCCAAAACTACTCCGATAATCTTATCTTGGTCAGCAGGCTGCTGCAAGCCCCTTTTACTCTGGACAAAATACAGAACTCAGACAGAACAAGGAGCTGACAGAAAAATAGGCAAAGCTACCCAGTATAAAAGGACGTGACGGTCCCTATATGTTTTTGGGGTTTTTTGTTTATCAACATTCTTTCTATTGCAAAATAAATCTGAAAAATCAGGACACAGATAAAACATATAGTGTGTATTCTGAAAACTAGCGTGACACAGTGGTCATGAACACAAGCAGGATGTCTCTGGTTTAAAGTTCAACTTAACCATGAGCTTCCTAAGTGCATAATATTAATTCTCAACATGATCTCATCTGTGGGTGCTTAAATCCAAGATTAGCACCACAGATGGGCAAGACAGAGCTTCATACAAGCTTGAGAAAAGCACCAAACTGAACTCTTAAAAAAAAAACACTGAGCACTTAATACCTACAAAACAATAGAAGCAGAGTCTTTAAGAAATGAATGCCTTCTGAAATCTTAGTGGCTACTGTTCAACAACCACAATGTCAACAGCCTTCAAACTTTCCTTCTCTGTCAGTAAAAGGCAGGAAGGAGGGCACTTTCCAGTGCCACTTTGGGCTCCCAGTCCACCTCTGAGGTAGGATGTTAGGGTCAGAGCAAGCATCAACCACCAGACAACTGGCTACAAGGCAATTTGCTCAACTCACTCCAGACTTGGCCATGTCTGGCAGTGAATACCACACAACTCACCTGAACAACTTGCTACTGCAAAACTTTTGCAGGTTGGTCAGCTTCCCAATGAACAACCTGGGGGCATGCCAGAGGCTGCAGCAGAATCAGATGCTGAGCCCAGGCCAAGTGCACTGCCTCCTGGACATGGAGAAAGGGGATTGGCTGCCTGGTTTGATTGACAGGCAGAAGAGAGTCGCATATAAACCGCGTTGCTCTCTTCCGCCATTTCCATGGGGAGGAGTAGAAGCGTGGAATGACGGCAGAGAAGAGCAAGATAGCAAAAAGGTGAGGAGAGACTGGTAGGCACAATTGTATTTAGCATTACGCTATTCAGCTGGCATAACGCTATTTTAACCATGTGCAGAAATGTCCTAAGATTCACTCTGCAAGACTTTGTGTATGCCCCATGAAAAGAAGTAATACAGGCTTACCTTATATGGTTGAGGTAAGAGCTATGGATAATTTTTTCAGTTTTTTGAACTCTAGAAAAATATTGTTATATGATTACAACTATTAGTTATTATTATTGTATGGTTATTCAAATGTTATAGACTGTTCCATGTATTGTTCTTATGTTATTATGTAAACTGCCCTGAGCCTCCAGGGAGGGTGGTATGTAAATATAATAAATAAGTAAATAAATAAATTGCTACATTTTCTTCTTCAACAATATAGGCCATATGTCTCTTCTTAACTGCGAATGGCAACTTTATTTCACTTCTGCTCCCATTATACATTTTGGGGTATCACTTCCACCCTACCTTTAGGAATATCATGTTCAAGTGAATCCAGAAAGTCAATGGATGGGTCCAAATCAGCTTTCTCCAGAAGGGTCTTGTTCTTCAGGTTTACAGGCTCAGTGAAATGAAAATAAGAACTTAACTTTTTGGCTTCAGTCAAAGACAAACCTGTTGTGAGAAGAGTATAAATCTTAGCAATTAATATCCTTTCACACACATACTGCTAACCTTCAGTTCACTGACTAAGGGCCTTAGGAAGCACCTTTTTATTAATGGCACTAATAACAAACCCACACAGAGAGAGACCTCCAGGAATGCTTTGCAGTATGCTGGGAAACTACTAACAATTCTATTGGTACCACAGTTCTTTGAACTGGCAGTTTATCAAAACAAATCTCTGAGCGGTTGCTGCAATCTTGCTTAATCTGAAAACAAAAGAACCATTCTTCTGTCTATCTCCACAGCCAAAAACACAGCTTGGTCATGTGATAATGTTCAAAGGTAACTCCAAGTCAGAGCCATTCATAACAAAAAGAAACCAGGTATGAGGCCACTCATTTAGACCTATTCTGAGTTCATGCAGAGACAGGGTACAACAGCAAATGTGTCTGTAGACCAATAATGTCAATCTTGTGATAATTCTGATTCATGTAAGCAAATTAAGCATGTATGTCTGCAATATAATAGCCTTTCCACTTCCAAACACAAATGTACATGAATTGATACCTAGTAGCAATTCTTAATGTGGACAGCAAGCAAAAATATGAATGTGAGAATATGCTATAGAATAGGGATCACCACAGTTTCCTCAACTGAAACAATTCTGATTGTCACCTTACCACCACCCCATGGTAGCACCTGTAAGTAGATTCCTTTTCTTCATTTCAGTCTATTTTCATGGCTTGCTAGCAGTACCACTGAGGGACTAGAGAAAGCTTAGTTTATTTGCAAGGAAAACCTTACAGCCTTTTCAATTGTGTTAAAAATGATGGGCAACTGTCTTCTATCTACTTGCGTCCTAACGCAATCAACATTACATTTAAAAAATAATAATCAGATCGTTCAGGAGACAATGACAACCTGAGGGTGAAGAGGGTA
Organism: Paroedura picta; assembly: GCF_049243985.1. Lineage (NCBI taxonomy): Eukaryota > Metazoa > Chordata > Lepidosauria > Squamata > Gekkonidae > Paroedura > Paroedura picta. The sequence goes on from NC_135369.1 coordinate 73,593,803, forward strand.
GTGGGCAGGTGAACATTCAACACTGAAATATGCAACACTGACAACACTAAATGGCTGTGCAACAGGAAACCAAATTTGAATTCAGAAATTTCTTCCTGGAAAACTGCAAGTTAAGATCCAAACCAGGGGGGGAGGGGGGATTGTTGTAAAGGAAGATTTTAAAACCACAGGGTAAGGGATCATGAAATTCAAACCTACTCCTGGAGAGGCAAAAATTTGTCCAGAAAAGTTTGCATTGTTCAGTTCTTGAAGAACATCAATGTGGGGGTTTGCTCTTGTGCAGAAACTGTAATTGTTACTTTAGCATTCAATGAAGTAGGTATTTTCTACTAACCCAAACATGGATTTACCTTCAAAACTCCTATTTTCATGCACAGGTCCAAGTGGTGACTTTATATATGCACCCCGCGGAACAATACCCACTGCTTTATCTATCTGATCTACCGTAATTACAAGACGGATCTCCTCCTTGACCAAAGCCTGTTAAAGAAAAGACAAATAGTAAGTCTATACTAGCCATTTTCTCCAGAGGAAAACTTGGTCATCTGGAGATTAACTGGAATAGTGGGAGTACCACCTGGAGGTTGAAGCCCTAGCTATGTGTTGTGCTTCATTCCTCACACTTATTAGGCCAGCTTTTAACCTAGGCTGATTCTGCACTTACTTTGTTTTTTTCCATTGTTGATCCTGCTGAATTCAGATTAATCTGAACCTGGGTCTTCCTCCTTGCTTTCCCCCGAATTGAAACAGAAAATGTTCTGCACTTGATTGGGGAAGCTCAGAGGGGGGAGGGCAGGTGAAGTCCAGCCAGCATTAAAGGAGTGTGCTTTATTTCTTTTGACTGCCTGTGGAGAAGCTGAGGCTGCTCATCTCTTTCTTTCCTTTCCTTAACGAGTGGCGGGGGTGGGAAGCTAAGCCGAACCAGCAGCAGCCTCACAGAACGAGGCAAATCTCTGGTGAGAGAAGTGTGGTATTCTAGAGTGCAGTCATTTTAAAACAAATTCCAAAGAAAGTTAAGAGCAGAGCCAGTTTGGTGTAGTGGTTAGGAGTGTGGACTTCCAATCTGGTGAGCCAGGTTTGATTCCACGCTCCCCCACATGCAACCAGCTTGGTGACCTTGGGCTCGCCATGGCACTAATAAAGCAGTGCTTACCGAACAGTAATATCTAGGCTCTCTCAACCTCACCTACCTTCAGGGTGTCTGTTGTGGGGAGAGGAAAGGGAAGGTGAATGTTAGCCGCTTTGAGACTCCTTTGGGTAGAGAAAAGCGGCATATAAGAACCAACTCTTCTTCTTCATCATCTTGGGAGGAAAGTCTTGCAACCGAGAACCAGGAAGTGATGCCCTGGCCAATCAGGGAAGACTGCTTTGCTATGAGGCACAGAGCAGGACGTTAATTCACAAAAAAGGAGAAATCTACACGCTTACTGATGGCAATTTTTCAAATATCGAGGCTTATATCCACTCCTGGATGTCGCAGGGGAAAGGTAGTGTCACTGTGGATCAATCATACATGTTGCAGAGGGAAAATTTAAAGCGCTCAAAATCAAAATGGAAATCAAACTCAGTGTAGGTGTGAGGGATTTATTTGAGCTGGGAGTGAATAAAAAGCCCTGTGCAGACTATACCCTAGCCTTAAATCCATATACAGAAGTTTCTTGAATAGCATATTTAGCTATGGAAGAGAATTCATAACCATGACATAATTTCTATATATTGGCTGATTCTGTATCAATTAAGAAACAAACTATATCTTATGATTTTTAACATACAATACCCAATTTCCCCTAACATGAGTTTGACTCAGCTAATCACATGTCAAATTCAAGGGAACTGGTTTTCCAAAGTGCCCAGGTCTTGTTTTGACCCAGAACCATGGCATAGGGTGGGAAGAAGGAAATTCATACTTCTCCCCTCCACACACACGCAAGCTATGGTTCCAGTCTGAAGCAGGGCTTAAACAAGTCCAGTCTCTATTGGGGCCTTGGACACTTGGGAAACAAGTTCACTTACATCTGACATGTGACCCTCTTAAATCCATCAGGTCAAGGAAAACCAGATACAATTACTACTACATGTTAAAAATGTAATGTGTAGTTTGACCCTTAGATGTACAATGCTAAAGCCCTTCTGTGCAATTTGCCCAAAATAATTAAATCAAGGCTTCTAAGATCCCAGATTTTATTTCACAAGATCATCACCATGAAGTCAATAATATATGTGCTGAACAAAGCAACTGTACATATTAAGTTACTGGAATCATTATTCCCTGACCTGAATAGCCAAGGGCAACCCCAACCCCATCAGATCTCAGAAGCCAAGCAGGGCTGACCCTGCCTTGTGTTTGGATGTGAGACCTCCCACTTTTTGGATAATAGTTCCTTCAAGGAACATTAGATATCATGACATGGAGGCAGGACATGGCAAACCAACTCTGAACATCCTTTGCCTGGCTACCAAACAATCCCTGGATGTCGTGGGTACACTACATGCTCCATATGATAAATAAATTAATAATAATCAAAATTATTCATGGAAGACTCAGATATTTAGAAATCATGGTGAGGGTATGAAACTCTCCATTACATCAAGCTAAATCCTGAACAATGGAAGACCGGAGAGAAGGGCCTGAAGGGGACAACCAGTTCATCTGGCAAATAAGCTCTGCAGGGAACTGGCTGGAAGATTTCTCAGAAACACACCACTCTTAACCTTGTTGTAAGAAAGGTAAGATACAAATGCAGCAAGTAAATCAATAAATGCATTAAAATTGGAAATGACAAAGGAAAGCTAGCACAGGTGCATTACTTTGAAATGTCTATTTTAAAAGTATAAGTGCAACTTTGGACAAATACCATGAAGGCAATTAGGAGACCAAATCTCCAAAATACTCACTCCTGTTTCCTCTTCATATGGCTTTTCACCTTCGTCTTTCTTATCATAGTTTTCATATTCGTATGATGGATCCCCCTGGAAACGTCCCTTTATTCCAGCTGTCACTGAAATCATTTCCACAGCTGGAGGTGGCAGAAGACTCCAATCCACACAGTTTAAACTGTCAAATACACAAACAAGACATACAGCAAAGCCTATGTATTGCAAGTGACAGACAGATGTCTTTCTTCAGATTCTGGAAGTCTCACAAAATCTACAAAGTGAACAGATGACATGAAGACAGATTCCACAATATGCAGACATGAAAAGTGATAATATTTTCATGGTACAAAAATGTGTAATTGTAAATAACATCAGGTTTCATGTGGTTCACAAGGCCATATCCAGTAGGAATGCTTGCAAACTGTACAGTCGGTTATTCAGACACTGAAGGTTTTTAATTTTATATGTGTACACTATTTAATAAATATTTAATGTTGTTATTTTATTTTAAATCTAGATCAAATCAAGCCAGAATTCTCCCTAGAAGCGAAACCATATTCTTCACTTTGCAAGACCACAGCAAGCCTGTTAACGATTGGATGTTTTGGAGGTTATTAATTCATATGGTCACCATAAATCAAATGTGACTTGACAGCACATAGTACACGCACAACATGGAATAAAAGATGCAGGAATAGGGCTGGTTAAAGTGAGAGTGGGAGCTAGCCAGAGAGTGTAGCTCCAAGACCATCTGTTGGAAGACTCTTCTAATAGAAAAGTATTCTAATGCCCTTTCAGTCCAAGGACCGCCTGAACTACATTGCTTTTCTCCTCCCCTGCTAATTTTCCATACACGGCTGTCAGCATTTTCCTGGCTACATTTCCGACGGTCAGAAATTCAACAGGTCAGGTTCCTCGCCCCTCATGCCGGGAAACGTCGTGCCCGTGTGCCTCCTGCAGTCGGGCACAAGAGCCCTACCGGGAGGGGGGAGCAGACAGGAGAGGGCGGGCAAGACTGCTGGTGCCGGGGCTGCATCCCTTCGGTCTGGCAGCACCTGTAGAGGCGGCTCCTGGGCCCTGCCCGGTCCGGCCCCAGGCCCTCGGCGATGTAGTAGGCCCCGCGGATGCCCTGGACGCGTCCCCACAGGCGGACTTGCTCGAAGCGGTAGTCCCGCCGCACCAGCAGGAGTGAGGTCCGCAAAGCCGCCCGCTTCTCTGGGCTGAGGCACAGGCCGCTGCCAGCAACGAGGTCCAGCGCGTAAGGCAGAGTTTCGGCATCCATGGCTGCGCTGCCTGGCGCCGCAGACGGTGAGCGAGAAGGCCCGGTCGCAGGCGTCGCGTTGCCAAGCGACAGTCTCCACGGCAACGCGTTGCCGACCGACGCGAGGTCAAAGGTCCACCCTGGCCCGTCTCCGCGTTCTATGCCTTCCTCGCCGTCCGGCCCGTTGTGTTTTACCATGGAAACGGGGCGCCGGGGATGGAGCAGCGCCTGAGAGTAACTTTGGAGTAGTTACTCGCCTCTTCTTCCGCTCCTGCGCGCGGCAACAATTCAAGAGGCACAGTTTTTCCAGACAAGGAGTTACCTGAATGGGAAAGAATTTGCTTGCTGAATTGTTGTTTGTCGTGAGCTTTAAAGACCAGAGAACTGGGGGAACAGCAGTTCATAGGGTCCTGCCGAACGAATGCCTTAGGAATACCAGCATATTTTAGTGGATGACAAGGGCGGTAAACCACAGAGACATGCAGACTTGCTTGAGAGATACTGGTAGTGAATCTGACAGATCACATAATAGAGCTTACAGTAAGACCTATATTGTTTCTCTGCTGCTATTGCATCAGCTAGTTCAGGATTATCCCAGTTGTTCAAGATGACAAGGCATCTGCAGACTCCTAAAACTGAACCTTCATTGTACTCATGATACCGTATGGGAGGGTAGTATAAAAATCTAAGAAATAAAATAAATACTTTTGTAGGATTTCTTTTTTGCCGATAAAATACCAAAAGTACACTGATTTTATTTTTATTTATTATTTTATGATATTTATATACTGAGAGATTCCACATGCAAGCTGGTGATGGATTGATGAGCTCTCTCCTATTGCTACCCTCTGTCCGTAATCCCAGAGAAAGGAGATCAGCCACTGAAGGGCAGTCCCTCTGATCCCGGAAGCTGGTTGTAACATAGGTCCGCCAGAAGAAATACCTAATATACTATCTGAATCATAGAATCATAGAGTTGGAAGGGGCCATACAGGCCATCTAGTCCAACCCCCTGCTCAACGCAGGATCAGCATCCTAAAACATCCAAAAAATGTGTGTATCCAACCTTTGCTTGAAGACTGCCAGTGAGGGGGAGCTCACCACCTCCTTAGGCAGCCTATTCCACTGCTGAACTACTCTGACTGTGAAAATTTTTTCCTGATATCTAGCCTATATCGTTGTACTTGTAGTTTAAACCCATTACTGCGTGTCCTTTCCTCTGCATCCAATGGGAACAGCATCCTGCCCTCCTCCAAATTGACAACCTTCCAAATACTTGAAGAGGGCTATCATGTCCCCTCTCAACCTCCTTTTCTCCAGGCTGAACATTCCCAAGTCCCTCAACCTATCTTCATAGGGCTTCGTCCCTTGGCCTCAGATCCCTCAACCTATCTTCAAAGGACTTCGTCCCTTGGCCCCAGATCATCCTCGTCGCTTTCCTCTGTACCCTTTCAATTTTATCTACGTCCTTCTTTAAGTGAGGCCTCCAGAACTGCGCACAGTACTCCAGGTGTGGTCTGACCAGGTGTGGTCTGACCAATGGGACTATGACATCTTGTGATTTTGATGTGATGCCTCTGTTGATATAGCCCAAAGAGGCATTTGCCTTTTTTACCGCTGCATCACACTGCCTGCTCATGTTTAGTTTACAATCCACAAGTACCCCAAGGTCTCGTTCACACACAGTGTTACCTAGAAGCGTATCCCCCATCCAGTAGGTATGCTTTTCATTTTTCTGACCCAGATGCAGAACTTTACACTTATCTTTATTAAATTGCATCTTGTTCCCATTTGCCCATTTTTCCATTGTGTTCAGATCTCGTTGAACTCTGTCTCTATCTTCCGGAGTATTTGCCAGTCCTCCCAATTTGGTGTCATCTGCAAACTTGATGAGTAGTCCCTCCACCCCCTCATCTAGATCATTAATAAATATGATAAAAAGTACCGGACCGATCACTGAGCCCTGAGGTACCCTGCTACTCACCTCCCTCCAGTCTGATGAAACACCATTGACAACAACTCTTTGAGTGCGGTTCTCTAACCAATTCCCTATCCACCTAACTATCTGAAAATCCAGATTGCAGCCCTTCAATTTATCCATCAGAACATCATGGGGAACCTTGTCAAAAGCTTTACTAAAATCCAAGTAAATGACATCAACCGAATTTCCATGATCCAGCAAACCTGTTACTTGGTCAAAAAAGGAAACCAGGTTGGTCTGACAGGACCTGTTGGAGACAAATCCATGCTGACTTCCTTGGATCACCAAATTGTCCTCCAGATGTTTGCTTTATTTATTTATTTATTTATTTATTTATTTATTTATTTATTTATCATACTTTTATACCGCCCTCCCCGGAGGCTCAGGGCGGTTTACATTATAACAGAGAACCATACATAAAACAGTCTGTAGAACATGTACACCAATAACCAACAATTGCAACCAAACACAACACAGTATAACAATAAACAATCATAACACAAACAGGTCCAGGGCTTGTTGATGGGATTCTGAGGGGGGTGGCTTATTGATTGAATTCTGAGGGGGGGGTGGGGGGGGAGCAGGGGCCCTTGGTCGCTGTAGATTACATCTGGTCTCGGCCAAATGCCTGGTGGAGGAGCTCCTTTTTGCAGGCCCTGCGGAACTGTTTAAGCTCCGTCAGGGCCCTGATCTCCTCTGGGAGCTCGTTCCACCAGGTAGGGGCCAGAACAGAGAATGCTCTGGCCCTGGTCGAGACCAGACGGACTTCTTTAGGGCCAGGGATCCTTAGCTGATTGGAGGCAGTAGAGCGCAGAGCTCTTTTGGGGGCATAGGCGGGGAGGCGGTCCCTCAGGTACACTGGGCCCTGACCGCGTATGGCCTTGAAGGTAATTACCAGAACCTTTAGTCTGATCCGGAATTCAACTGGTAACCATTGCAGCTGATGGAGAATAGGCCGGATATGGGACCTCCACGGTGTTGCCGTGAGGATCCTGGCTGCTGCATTTTGAACTAGTTGTAGTTTCCGGGTCAGGGCTAAGGGCAGGCCTGCGTAGAGCGAGTTACAAAAGTCCAGTCTAGAGGTGACCGTCGCATGGATCACTGTGGCTAGGTGTTCCGGGGCCAGGTAGGGCGCTAGTAGTTTGGCTTGGCGGAGATGGTAGAATGCCAGCCGCGCTACCTTTGTGATCTGGGCCTCCATTGTCAGGGAGGCGTCCAGAATCACGCCTAGGTTCCTGGCAGAGTGAGCCGTAGAGAGCTGCACGCCATCCAGGGTAGGCAGGCGCGCTTCCTCGCATGGGCCCTTCCTACCTAGCCACAGGACCTCCGTCTTTGAAGGATTGAGCTTCAGACGACTCTGCTTGAGCCATCTCGTCACTGCTTCCAGGCAGCTGGCTAATGCTTCTGGGGGAGAGTCAGGGCGGCCATCCATCAGGAGGAAGAGCTGGGTGTCATCTGCATATTGATGGCAACCCAGCCCAAACATCCGTACCAGCTGTGCGAGAGGGCGCATGAAGATGTTGAATAGGATAGGAGAGAGGACCGCTCCTTGTGGGACTCCACAAGTAAGTTGCCGGCGGCCTGATGTTTTCTCTCCTATTGCAACCCTCTGTCCACGATCCTGGAGGAAGGAGATCAGCCATTGAAGGGCTGTCCCTTGTATTCCAGCATCGATGAGGCGGCGAGCTAGAAGCTCGTGATCGACTGTGTCGAACGCTGCTGAGAGGTCTAATAATATCAGCAGTGCCGACCCGCCTCGATCCAACTGGCGACGGAGGTCGTCCGTCAGGGCGACTAGCGCTGTCTCTACCCCATGGCCAGGCCGAAAGCCAGACTGGGATGGGTCTAGGACCGAAGCTTCTTCCAGGTATTCTGTCAGTTGGTTTGCGACTGCCCTTTCTATCATCTTGCCCAGAAATGCTAAGTGAGACACGGGCCTGTAGTTGTTAGGCTCTTGTGGGTTTAGAGATGTTTTTTTCAACAGTGGACGTACCACAGCCTCTTTCAAACCCTCCGGGAATTCTCCTGTTGTTAGAGATAGGTTTATTATCTCCTGGAGGGGGCCCATTATCTTTATGCCAGCTGTTTTCAAGAGCCAGGATGGGCAAGGATCTAGTGGGCATGTAGTTGGTCTTGTTGTCGCTAGAATCCTGTCCACTTCGGTCAGCGTGAGTCGTCTGAAGTTACTCATAGTTTTCTCCAAAGATGGCCAAGGGGCCTCTAGTTCACTTTTTGTATCTAAGGTTGGAGGGAGGTCGTGGCGGAGTGTCGAGATTTTGTCCGCAAAATGACTCGCAAATGCCTCGCAGCTGATGTCCAATTGGCTACTGTTTTGTTGCCCTTCAATCAGGGCAGTGAGGGATCGAACTACCTTAAACAATTGAGCTGGGCGTGAGTCTGCAGATGCGATAGTAGCCGAGTAAAAATTGCGTTTTACTGACTTCACCGCCATCTCATAGGCTTTCATCTGCATTCTATAAGATGTTCTCGAGGCTTCGTCACGAGTCTTCCTCCAAACTCGCTCTAGCCGTCTCAGTTCCCGTTTCTTGTCGCGAAGCTCCTCGGTGTACCAGGGAGCTCGCTTGAGACGGGGCCGGAGAGGGCGTCGGGGAGCTATCTCATCAATGGCAGTCAGCAGTCTGTTATGCCAGTCACTGACCAGGCCATTGAGAGAAGTGCCAGGAGGCATTGGTTCCCGCAGAGCATTCCGGAATCCTATTGGATCCATAAGTCTCCGTGGGCGAGCTAAAATTTGCTCGGCGCCCAACTGAGGAGGTGGTGGGAGCCTTAGCCGAGCCTTTAGAGCATAGTGGTCTGACCATGGCACGGCTGTTGTTGTGACCAGATCCACATCCAAACCTGCGCCGAAAATAAGATCCAGGGTGTGACCTGCTTGATGGGTGGGGCCAACAACAAATTGCGAGAGCCCTAGTGTTGCCATGGATGACACTAGGTCCTGTCCAGTTCTAGAGGACAGTAGCTCAGCATGGACGTTAAAGTCCCCCAGGACTAGTAGACTGGAGAACTGTAGCGTCCAGGCCGCCACCGCCTCTAGCAGGGCAGGCAGGGCATCTGGTGGTGCATTGGGCGCGCGGTACACTAGCCAGATGGCCACGCTCTCGGTTGATCCCCATCCGAGGCCAACACATTCAATGCCTGGTATTGATGGCGCAGGAAGGGTTCTAAAGGAGAAAGCCTCTCGGGTTAGGATTGCCACCCCTCCTCCCCGCCCCGCTGTCCGGGACTGGTGGAGGACAGAAAACCCAGCAGGGGCTAGATCTTTGAGGGCAACCGTTTCCCCGTCCCTGGTCCAGGTTTCTGTCACGCACGCCAGGTCCGCTCTTTGCTCTACAAAGTGGTTTTGCAGCGTAGAGGTTTTGTTGTTTATTGACCTGGCGTTGCACAGCACCAGTGTCAGAGGCGGGTTGTTTACCTTTGCCTCCACCCTAGTGTCACGAGGGATGGGGCGGAGTCTGGAGGGGGCTCGAGTATGGTTGATTTTCGGCCCCCTTGGTTTGATGTATCTCCGCCATCCGCTGTCCCTGCCTTTGCCCCTTATTATTGTGATCCCTGACCCTATCAAGGCCCCTGCTTTTTCTCCTTCCTCAGTTTTGCTAGGCATTATGAGCTCTATGGACACTGTTGGTTCAATTCTTAGTTCTATGGTTTGGCTGGGGTTGATTGTTGAACCCCGGTTCTGTCTTTGTGTGTGTGAGTTGTGTATCTGTGGGAGGTTGGCCCTGATCGCTAATTACAGCCTCTCAGGGCTTTCCGGTTCCACTTGTGTGCAGTTATGTGCTGGGTGTAGGGTGTGTGTCGTTGTGGGTGCCTGGAGGGGTGGTCCCGATCGCCTGTTGTGGCACCTCAGGGTTGCCCAGTCCAGGGGTGTATGGTGTATGAGTGGCCTGAGTGTTATTTCATGTTGGATTGTGGTTGGAAGTTGTGGATTGGGTGGTGGCTAGTTGGCAGTTAGGGTTGTTTGGTGAGTGGAGGGTAGTTGATAGGTTGGTTGGATTAATTGCTTTGGCTGGGTTCAAGTAACTTGATTTTTTGGAATTTAATTGTTTTGGGTAGGTTGGGGTAGAGTTTAGATTGTTGGGGTGGGGGTTGGTTTTTGGGGGGGTTCGGTATTGGGTTAGAATAGATTAATTGATAGTAGTTGATTGTATATGGTGGGTGGGTGGGCAGGTGTTAATTTAGTGTTAAATCAATCAGGATTAGTTGATTGTATTGGTTTGGGTAGATCTGTTGGTGTCAATTTGTTGTTTTGGCTGGGTGGGGGTGTTGGTTAATTTGGTTTGGTTGGGTAGATGGGTGGGATGGGAGGAGAAGTTAATTTAATTTGGAGTCTGTTCAGTGTGGGTTGGTAGTTTGTGAAGGGAACTCTTCTTATTTCTCTCCTGTCTCTCTCTTCCCTCTTTTTCCTTTTTCCCTTCCCCCTTGTTTTTCTTTTCTTTCTCCCCCTCTCTCCTTGTTTTCTCCTTCTTTCCCCCCTCCCCTCTTTTTTGGTCCTTCTTTCCCCTCTTCCCTTCCTTTTCCCTTCTTCCCCTCCCCTCCCCTCTCCCCCCTTTTTCCTTTCTTCCCCCCCCTCCCCTCTTTCCTGTGCATAACACAATGTTCCTGTCTAATTCTTTGCCGTTGCTGGTAGTTTGGCCGGTGTCTTCTTTTTCGCTCTCTCTGTCCTCTCCCCTTCTTTCCCCCCCCCTCCGTTTTCTGTTTGCAGTTTCTTTTCTTTTCTTTTTTCCCCCCGCTTGATTATCTTCCCGCCCTACTTGTTCCCGCTCAATTTCTGACAGATTGTTTAATGCACCTTCCCCCTTCTTGGGTGGGTTTTTCGCTGTTTAAGATCCTCTCCCTCCCCCAACTAATTTGCTTCCCGCTCAATTTTCTTGACGTTTGTTTGGTATCCCTTCCCCCCTCTGGTGTGAGTAGCGTCCGTCTGTATCCCTCTCCCTCCCCCACGTAATTGAGACGCTATTCCTTCCCAAGACCCCCAGTCGTTCGTGGGCAGTCTGCCCCCCCCCTCTGGGCACAAATCAATTTAAATCATTTATAATTAAATAGTTAATCAGTTGAATTAATTAAGTTGTTGTCCGTTTGAGTCTTTTTCTTTCCACTTCACGATCCCCCCCCCCCCCCGCCCTCCCAAGGTTCGGCACCTCTCTTTCCTTCTTTGTTCTGGCTATGCGGGTGTTCCTTTTCTTCTTTCCCTTTCCCTTCTCCTTACTTCAATATACCGGCCGGCTGCAGCGGGGCCCCACGGCGCTGTGCTCCCAGCGGGCTGCAGCAAGGTTCTGCGAAGGTGGGGAGGCTTTGGACGAAGGCCGGTTTTTCTTGGCCGCGGCTGGGCGCGCAGGTGGATGGCAGCCGGGGCCGTGGGCGGTGGTTCAGTGTGATGGTGGTGAATCAAACAGCGCACGGGTGGTGGGCTCGGCGCAGCGGTGGTCAGCGCGGCAATGGTAGAGCGGTCGGAGCACGGGTGGTGGGCTTGGCGCAGCGGCAGTGGGGTGGCCCTGGCAGGAGTCGGCTCAGTGGATGTAGCAGTCGCAGCCGACCGGCCTGTTGTCGTAGGATGGGTCGGTGGCGGTCCCGCAGCGCTGGCCAGTTGTCCAGCTTTGTTCGGATGGTGCACGCAGGACCAGGTAGTGACGGTTGCTGTCTGGCTCTGTCTTGGGGGGCTGCAGAGGGACTCTTGCAATGGCAGCCTCCGTTTCTTGATGTTGGTGGGCTGCACCAGGTGGTCGACTCCTTCGGTCGCCTCCGTGGGCTCTACGCTCCCCCCAGTCGGGCTCAGAGTCGCTGTCGCTTCCCTCTGATTTTCTGGTTAATTTCTGGTTGAGTTCCTTACCGTGTTTGTCTTTTGTATTTTGATGTTCTTCTTGTTTGTTTTCGGCTTTTGTTTGTGGGGCTTGAGGTCTCGTTACGTTCTTTTAAAGTTTCAGTCGTTCCTTGTTTCGGTTCCGTTCCTTTGAGGTTTCTGTGGCTGAGTGGTGGGATTCTTTTTTAATTAATTTTTTAAAAATTATTATTGTTATTTTTGATCAATTTGGTTGCTTTTTGATGGTTGTTCTTGGGCTAGGCCTGTTTAGGCCTGTTTAGGCCTGTTTAGTTGTGGGAGCAGTCTGATTTCATGACTGCTCTGGCCGCCCTCTTGGAGCAATATTTAATTTAATATCTGCTCCATTATTTTCCCCACAACAGAGGTCAGACTCACTGTTCTGTAGTTTCCCGGGTCATCTTTCCTCCCTTTTTTGAAGATCGGAATAATATTTGCTCTCTTCCAGTCCTCCGGGACATCTCCAGTCCTTAAAGAGGTCCCGAAGATGATGGACAAGGGTTGGGCAAGTTCTCCGGAAAGTTCTTTGAGCACTCTCGGGTACATTTCATCCGGCCCAGGGGATTTGAATTCATCCAGTGCAGCTAAATGCCTCTCGACAACCTCTCTGTCCATGTCAACCTGCCACCCAGACACTATCTCTTGGCTACCGCCATCTCTAGATGTGCCTAATCCCTTTGACCTGTGGGAAAAATAGATGTAAAATAGGCACTGAGCCTTTCTGCTTTCTCTGCATCCTCTGTTAGAGTTTGTCCATCCGCATCCAGCAGTGGGCCTATTGCCTCCTTTACGTTTGCTCCTCACATAACTGAAAAATCTTTTCTTGTTACAGTGGGCTTCCCTGGCCAATCTTAGCTCACTCTCAGCTTTGGCCTTTCTGATGATTGATCTACACTGCCTAGTAACCTGTAGGTACTCTTTTTTAGAGCTCTGTCCTTCCCTCCATTTCCTGAACATTTCCCTTTTCTTTCGTAGTTCCTCTTGAAGTTCTCTGTTCATCCAAATAGGCTTCTTAGAGCTCCTGCAGTGTTTTCATCTTTCTGGGATAGTCATTGATTGAGCATGCAATAGCTCTTGTTTGAGTAGTGCCCACCCTTCACATGTTCTCTTCCCTTCCAGTATTCTCGTCCATGGTATGACAGTCATCATGTCTCTGAGTTTATTAAAGTTTGCCCTACAAAAATCCAGCATCCGTGTCTAGCTACAAGCTTCCTTGCCTCCCCATCTCAAAAGGAATTCTATGAGGACATGGTCACTTCCCCCTTGGGTCCCCACCTCCTTCACCTCATCCACCAACTCTTGCCTGTTGGTCAGTATTAAGTCCAGTATGGCTGAACCTCTTGTGGGTTCATCTACCATTTGATAAATGAAATTGTCAGCCAGTCAGGTCAGAAAATTGCATGACTGAGGACGCTTTGCAGTTTGTTTCCCAGCACACATCTATTTATGTACCACTTCTACCTAATTTCCATGTTGACAAACTTCTAAGATCTCTGGAAACCACTAGTGCCCTGGATCCTTGCCTATTCTGGCTTCTGACTTCATATAAAGTTCACAACAATGAATCCCTAGGGCCTTTTCGCACAGGGATCTTTGTTGCAAATTGGTCACTGAATGAAAAATCGCCATTTAAAATAGTGGAATTCGTCGTTATGCATACCTGGCTTTGTAGTGGAATCAGTAGCGTTTTTTAGCGTTTCCCACAGGCTTCCGGTCTCGGCAGAAATCGCTAGAAAGGAAGCGCTATTGCCAAGCTCGTCCCGCCCCTGGCCATCAAGCAGCCAATGGGCAGCCGTTAGCATGCTCCCAAACAGCCCCTTTCCCTTTAAGGAAGGTTTTTTTAAAAAAAACACACACCCATTATAACGAATCTGTGATGATTCGTTGCTACGGAGAGACACATCCAGCTGCCTGGGGTGTTTGAGCTGTCGTTTGATCGGTTGATCGTTAACACGCTGCCTCCGAGTGAAAAAAAAAAATCCCCCCCCCTCTCACGGGCCCGATTTTCGGCTGAATGGAATGTGTGAAATGTGTGTGCTTAGTGACTGAAGGGGAGGGACTGAAGCCGGGGAAGCCTCTGTTTGAGCTGTCATTTGATCGTGGCCACGCTGCCTCCGAGTGGAAAAAAAAAAATCCCCCCTCCCCCCCCCTCACGGGCGCGATTTTCAGCCGAAACAGTGTGAAAAATAAAGGGAAAATACATCAGCAAACGGGCTTCTGCGGGCTTCTTGTGCTTAGTGACTGTAAACAGCTCTGAGGAGGGACTGCAGCCTGGGAAGCCTCACTGGCTAAACGGAGGCTCGCCAGTGCGTTGATCTCCACTCGCTCAGGGAAAAAAAAATGGCGATCGCTTCGCCGGAAGTTTGGAGGACAGGCTCAGGAGGAGGGACTTTGAAGAAACCGCAACAATATTAACGCACAGGTCTTTATCGCTATTGTTGCAGATTGGTTGCAGGAGTGTATCGCTTTCCGGAGGGTGAATCCACTTTTTGGGATTCCCCTGAAAGCGCTACAACGAAGCGCTTTTTGCGGGTCGGTTTCAGGAGTGTTGCAGATTGTTTACGACGTCGTGGGTTATTCCAAATTAGTAGCGTTTTCAATTAGCAACCATTGTGCTATTTTGAAGCCGTGCAAAAATCCCCTTAGTATTTGCTAGTATCTATTACAAATCATTCACTAATTCAAGGTACCTTTCCTCAACCACTTGAAAATAAAGTTATTCATTCAATTATTTTTTTTTTTTTAAAAATCTACAGAAAAATGATCTGACCATTTATTGTCCTGTCTCTATCCTACCCTTTCCAGGCAAAGTGATTGGGAAAGCAGTAGTTTTGTTAACTCATCAACTCTAAAACAAACAGAGTTCTAAACAGAGTGGCACCTTTAAGACAAAGTTTTATTCAAGGTATGAATTTTTGCGTGTATGCTCATACCTTGAATAAAACCTTGTTGGTCTTTAAGGTGCCACTGGACCAACATGGCTACCAACTTGAATCTATCATCTACTCTATACCATTTGTTTGTTTATTTTCGTATTTATATACTGCTGCACTCCACTTAGAATTGCGGCAGTTTACAATAATAAAAACCAGTCCAATCCCCTAAAACCCCTTAAAAATTGTCAACCTAGTTTCAATATGGTCAAGTCTGTGCTCAATAATAGTAGTCCCAAGAGTTTGGTCAGGGTCATCAAGGAAGTGAATCTACTCATGATCACGTACTTGGACATCTCTTTGGTTTTCTGTGGGCTGGCAGGAATAAGTAACTGGATGTTGTCTGATGACATTCAGGTGATAAAGCCATTGAACTGGATCTAGTGAGCATTTTTATAAGTTTATGATGCAGCCATGACTTTGCGGATATTGCATCATCATCTTCATATTCACAAATGATTTGTCTCTAGAGCTGTACCTGATCAGCAAGTCATCTAACCAGAGGTTTATGTGGATTCCTTGCCTCCCCAGTTTGGTGTAGTGGTTAGGAGTGCAGACTTCTAATCTGGCATGCCAAGTTCGATTCTGCACTCTCCCACATGCAGCCAGCTGGGTGACCTTGGGCTCGCCACAGCACTGATAAAACTGTTCTGACCGGGCAGTGATATCAGAGCTCTCTCAGCCTCACCCACCCACCTGGGGAGAGGAATGAGAAGGCAACTGTAAGCCACTTTGAGCCTCCTTCTGGTAGGGAAAAGCATATAAGAACCAACTCTTCTTCTTCTTCCCTGTTCCTTTAATTTAACAACTGGGGAGATTCTTGAGTCTACTGAGAAACCAAACAGAATTGAATTGAAAATGGACTTTTCCAATGCAGAAGCAGAGATATCTTCTGTACCCTGGAAAAACTGGAATGTGCATCATGAACATTCCTGGCTATAAGAATTCTGTAATGGATAGGAGTGTTTCTCAGGCACTTTGAGAAAATTGGTATAAAATGTTTTTAGATGATATTTAACACCTAAAGGTAAAGGTATCCCCTGTGCCAGTACCGAGTCAAGTCTGACCCTTGGGGTGACACCCTCTAGTGTTTTCATGACAGACTCAATACGGGGTGGTTTGCCAGTGCCTTCCCCAGTCATTACCGTTTACCCCCCAGCAAGCTAGGTACTCATTTTACCGACCTCAGAAGGATGGAAGGCTGAAAGATATAAGTAAAATGTCTAATCAAGGCCTTTGTAAAGGAGAATAATTTTTCCCCATGCAACAATAGCGGCAAGGCTTATCATAGCAACTGGATGGAAAAACTCCACAAGCCACAGATTGATCTGTGGTGTGAGAAACTCAGAGAACTTGCCAGTAGAATTTCAAAGGTTGTCTGATAAATCTGGAGTTAAACCTTCTCTTTTGAAGGAAGGACTCAATTGATTCCAGTTTGATCTTCTTTGATCTTGTTTGAATCTTGACAAGTTGCACTTGATATGAAAGGAAAGACCTCCATATGACTGCATATCCAAATATCTCTTCCACCAGTACTTGTCCAAGCAGTCCCCAAATAATCTGTCTCCCTGAAAAGGGTATGCTGTCGCAATAGACTTCAACTGAAAGTCACTTTGTCTAGCTTGGAGCAATAGGGTTCTTCTAGCTTTGGCAGCAAAAGACAGATGAAAATATTAGAGACTCCAGAGTCACATCTGCTGCAAAGGCTATTGCCTTAAGAATTCTGTTGGATCATCCCTGAGTTATCTATTGGACTCTGGAAGCAGTTGAAGAATCTTTCTTGTACATTCAGTAGCTGATCTGGATATAATAGATACAGTAGTAAATGCTTTGATTGCCATCACTGTTGTCTTATAGGCCCATTATGCACGGGGGAATAGCGCGCATTCAGGGTGGAATGGCAACGACTAAAATCACTGATAACGCACGGTGCGGGCTAAAACCGGCTGCAGATTCGGTGCAAGCCGCCAAAAAAGCCGTGTTAGCGAAACGAGGAAGAAAGCGCAGCTTCCGGGTGACCGGGGCGCAACCAGAAGCAGCGCCGGGGTCGCCGCGTGCATAATCGGTTACTCTAGAAGCCATTCCGCACCAGGATCTATGTAGCAAATTGGTTGCAGAATGAAAAAATGCCATTTTAAATAGTGGAATTCGTTGTTATGCATACCTGCCTTTGTAGTGGAATCCAGTTGCATTTCTATCGTTTCCCACAGGTTTCCGGTCTCGGAAAAAATCGCTAGCCAGGAAGCGATATTGCCGAGCTTTGTCCCGCCCCTGGATGTCAATCAAACGAGCAGCCAATGGGCGGCAGTTATCATGCTCCCGAAAAGCCCCTTTCCCTTTAAGGCAGGATTTTTAAAAAAAACACGTTGCAACGAATCTGCGTTGATTCGTTGCAAGGGAGAGACCAATCTAGCTAGCAGGTGGTGTTTGAGCTGCCATTTCATCGTTGCCACACTCCCCCCGATTGAAAAGAGAATACCCCCCCCCACATGGGTGCGATTTCCGGCCGAAAATAAAGGGAAAAATAAAGGGAAAATAAACCAGCAAATGGGGCTATGTGGTGCTTGGTGCTTGGTGACTTAAAACAGCTCTGGGGAGGGACTGCAGCCGGGGAAGCCTCGCTGGGTAAACGAAAGCTCGCCGGTACGTTGATCTCCGCTTGCTCTGAGGAAAAAAATGGCAATCGCTTCGCCGGAAGATCAGAGGAGAGAGCCAGGGGGGAGGGACTTTGCAGAAACCGCAACAATGGTAATGCACAGAACTTTTTCGCTAGTGTTGCAGATTGGTTGCAAGAGTGTAGCGCTTTCCGGAGGTTGAATCCACTTTTTGGGATTTCCCTAAAAGTGCTACAACGAAGCACTTTTTGCGGATTGGTTTCAGGAGTGTGGCAGATTGTCAACAACGTTGTGCATAACTGCAAATTAGTAGCGATTTCAATTTGCCACACTCCTGCTACAAAGAATCAGTGCAGAATGGCCCTGGGTTTTGCCGCCGTTGCGTCCCATCCCGTGCATAAGCGGTTTGCTTTGCTTCTTCCCCCTCTGCGTTTTACACATGACCTGAAATCGCCGTTTCGGCAGCCGTGCATAATGGGACATAGACTTTTCACAGTGCAAAATCTGCTTTTTTATCTGAGCTGTTGCTGGTGGTGCCTTGGCTACCCTTTGATAGCAGGCCAAGGGACTCTAGTGCTTTAATGGGAGTGTCCACCAATGGAATCTGCAAAAACTCATTAGTAAAAGATGGTAAAGCATACAATTTCTTGATGAACCTGGGTATTGCCTTTTTGCTAAAGGTTTTACCCAATCAGATTTTAATTGCTTTTCAAAGAACTCTGCAAATGGAAAAGTTCTTTCAGTAGTGTCTGTTCTGGGGAAAATTCCTCTACATCTGGTTTTCTGATTAGGGTCTGCAAGGTCTTTCTCCTTGCAGGGAACTCTTGGAGCTCCAAAGCAGTGAGAGTGTTTGACAAGAGGTACTGGTAGTCCTCAACTTAAAGTATCTATTTGACTGTTCAGTAATTTCAATTCCCTCCTCTTTGTCTTTGGGCTTATTGCCAAAAGAGGAATCTGCATCCCAGCCCAACATCTTTTTCACCCTCTTTTGTGTCCCAGCATGACCTTTTCTCTCAGATCTGTTTCTCCCTGTCCTTTTGACTCCCGGTAAAGAGAGGAAAGAATAAGAATGCAAGCTGTCTAATCTTGGTCTTCCCTTAGACATTGCTCCATTCTGGCAGTATTCTGAATCTCCTCCCTCATGGTCTGTCTAATCATAGAAAGAAACCCGGGGGGAGATGAAGAAACCAGGATCTGTTACTTTACCACTTTGATTGCTGGTGCCATTGCTGTTCAAGTGGGAGCCTTGTTCTTCTAAAATTGAGCAATATGCCTTTGAGACCTCCTCTCCAAAATGCTGAAATATGCCAAAATAGCATGACTCCACATCCTCTAGATTCACTGTGCCCCTATAAGAGCTGTTTCCGGGTGGCAAAATAGCTGCCATCATCAGCCTAAAAGCTTGAACCAGTTGTGGGCCCCAGCACATTATTCACTAAGCAGTGTTTTATTCATGTGTGTTTCCTCTCAACAAGGGATTGGCTGCAAGCACTGAGGCAAGCTAGCTGTGGGCCTTGCTGATTTCCCTGGTAGTCTCCCTTGTGCCTAGCATTGAGGATGAATCAGTTTCTCCCTTAGAAAGAAATCCCTGCCATCCTCCTGTGCCATAATTGGAGCAGCCTCAGTGGTCTTGCTGTCTGCCGCTGACACTAAATAGCTATCATTGCTCAAATGCGCTTGACAGTTGCCCTCCACTGCTTTCCCAGAGATCAGGGGACGTGTAAAGGGTTAGGATAGTAGGAGATTTAGAGGAGAGAGATAGGATAAAACAGAAAAATCATTGGAAAGAGTGAAGGACTGAAAAGGAAGTAAAATAAAATGTTTTCAAGTATAAGAAGCCTATTTGTTAGCAGCTCTCCCTGACTGTTCCCACATTTGACACATACCTTGTCTTAGCCTCACTTTGGATTTCCTTTGAATGATGCGAGTGGACACTAGGCTTTTCCACATTCGGGCTTTCCCCCCACCCCCACATTTCCCAGATGGAAATTCATCATATGTTTTCTGCATCTGATTCAGAAGGAGAGTACACCACAAAGAGAGGATGGTTCAAAATTAGTATGATAACAGAAGAAAGAACCTACCCTAGGCTATAATAAACATTTAAACAATTTAACAATAAATAGAAATAGAAATGTCTTATCTCTTCTTTTAATTGTCATAGAACAACCAAAATGGCCTCCAGATTTAAACCGTTTTCAAAGGTATTTTCATCAGTGGTTGTTATCAGTGGTTGTTTTTCTTAAATATAAAAGCATACAATTAGTACATGCTTGTCAACCATTATTTCCTAAGAACAGAAGAGAACATATGTATCTTAACAAAGTAGTTATTCCAGTCTCAAACAATACATACCTCCTATAATTGTTATAAACATACAGTCAACAAATGGCATTGTTTCTTTAAGTATCCTCCATATTCACCTATAAATATAAATCAAAAGCAAGCTTTTTGGCTATTATTATAAAAATTATAAGAGCCTCTTGTGGCGCAGAGTGGTAAGGCAGCCGTCTGAAAGCTTTGCCCATGAGGCTGGGAGTTCAATCCCAGCAGCCGGCTCAAGGTTGACTCAGCCTTCCATCCTTCCAAGGTCGGTAAAATGAGTACCCAGCTTGCTGGGGGGTAAACGGTAATGACTGGGGAAGGCACTGGCAAACCACCCCGTATTGAGTCTGCCATGAAAACGCTGGAGGGCGTCACCCCAAGGGTCAGACATGACTCGGTGCTTGCACAGGGGATACCTTTACCTTTACCTTATAAAAATTATACTAAAGGGCCAAGTCTTACCAACTTAGGATTTGCTGGTGAAGTCCTTCACTAGGATCTAAAATAAAATTACACCATTTTAAAACTCCATTTGAAAATATTAATCCTTAGTAATAACCTCTTACCTATTCTTCTTCACAGAATTTAAACAATATTATATATATATTGGCCATTGGCTCACAGGTATGGGGAAGTTTTAGTCCAAAGACTGTTCCCACTGGGTTGTGAACTGCCTATGGTAATTATACTCTAGCCGAGAAACTTACTCTATGCCACACCTATACCAATTAAAGCTGCAGTCTCCAAATATATGTAAAAAAACCCTAGGGCTCTAAATTCTCACAATTGGTCATGAAGCCTCATCTATAGGATTTAAACTATAATAAAACTTAGTCAAAAGTACCCCAACAGGGCTATTCTACATAACTTGAGCTCAAGATATCACAGCATCACTTTGCAGCACCTGTGTTTGAAGCTGCTGCCTCACAGGAAGCAAGAAAGTTCCAAGCTCATGTTTAAACCCTTAGCGCTCAAAGTTTCCAGGGAATAAATGTAAAAACTTTCACGTTGTCTCAAGATCTTATTAATGTCCATCTTGTAGTATCCAACATTTGAGATTTGTTCAAGTCCAAAGAATTGCAAATCTTCTGGCTTGTGTCCTTTTTCAATGAAGTGAATCACCATCGGAGCGTCCATTACCCGGTGTCTGAGTCTGGACTGGTGTTCCTGGATCCGGACCCTAATCGGACAGCTGTTGATACCAATGTACAGTTGTGCACAGGAACATTTGATACAGTATATTAAGTTTTTACTTGAACAATTAATAAACTGATTAATCCTGACACAAAAACATTACTTGTTTCTCTATATTCCTTGATGGGTAACAAATACTTACAAACCCCACATGTACCACATTTGTAATTGCCTTTACGAAAATTACTTGCAAGTGCTTCAGTATTCAATTGTTTTTTATTTATTAATTCACCTATGTTGTGGTTGTGCCTCCATGCTAATCTTAAACCATTTTCACATCCAGGTAAGTCACTGATTGGATGCCAATGTTTAAATAAAATTTTTCTAATGTTCATAGCAAAATATGAATAATCAAAGGCACAGGTCAATTTCTGATCTCTTACTCTCTTATTGTACTGCAATAAACCACGTCTCTCCTAATTTTTGCCTGCCTGACGATGGATGATAGGTAGCCCCGATGTGCCAGGGTTTTACCCAATTCATTACTGGCATTCTCAGAGGAAGAGGAGTGATAGTTAATGCGTTTATGTCTCAAAAATTGCCCATAGGGTAAATTCCTTATGAGGTGAGGAGGATGAAAACTGTTGAAATGAAGAAGTGTATTGCGATCTGTTGGTTTTAACTTCTAGGGAGAGTTCAGGCTTGATTTTATCTTTTTTATGGTTCATGATATCCAGAGAATTCTCCTCCAACACCACATTTTAAAAGATTCAATTTTCTTCCTATTCACTTTCTTCATTTTCCAATTTCATACAGATACTGAATAGATGCTGAGACTTTAGCTGAAATGAGCTAAACTGGACTGATGTTTTACAAGTAGCTGCAATAATAGCTCTGTAGAAATCTGTTCAGGGTTAGTAGTGATATTGTCTACTGAAAGAATGCATTCACCTTCAATGAGCTTTCCTTGTACCTGAAGAAAATACTACAAAGATGCCCTAAGTGTCCAGTTCTTGCTTTCCATAAGAAACAGTATCTGGAATCATAAAGCCCTTGAATTCATTGAGACTATATATCCTTAGAATTGAACTGCAAATCCTGTACAATGGTCCTGGAAGTTGAAGTGTAAAGCACGTATCAGTGCCATCCTCACAGAATGTCTGTTGAGGGGGAGAGGACAGGAAGGTGATTGTAAGCCACTTTGAGACTCCTCTGGGGTATAAACCAACTCTTCTTCCTCCTCCTCAGCAGAGTCATGCCTTTCTATACTAGAGTCCATTGACTCCAATAGACAGAAGGATGTGACTTTGGTTTGTGTTGCACTGTTATTTTAAAATAGATGGATGGATGAAAATAACATGTGTACTGGTATGTCCACATGAATGTGACAATCATTTTGCTGGTGCTGCTTTATTCTTCTTGGTGCTACACATGCATTCTGTATGGCCCCATTTCTTGCAGGCCCTGCATTGGGCCTCTCTGAAGCAGGAAGTCGCTCATTCATGTTGACCTCTGAAGCTCATGCACTTTAGGGATGGGTCTGGACCCCTCCACAGTAGGTCTTGCAGGCCTCGCACAACCAGCCGTCCCACCGCTCCTCAGACAGTGGACCTCATCACTCTGTCCGTGTGGGCCTTCTGTCCTCACCCTCAATGGGATCTGCAACTTCTGCACAGCCTACATGCTCACTACAGCTCCCTCTCCTGCCAGCACATCTTCCAGCACCTGTTGAAGGTAAGGTCTTGTCAGGCAAAGAGTTCTTTCTGTGTGGCCTCATTACACAGCCTGCACACTAAGCAATTGCAGAGCATGTCCTCCAAATTAGGAATGTTACCATAGTTCGGTGACTAATGATGCCAAGCTCTCTCCCAGGGCCTGGTTCCACACATAGAGCATGTGTCAGCGTACTACCGCTGTCAGCTTTGGTGCAAAATGGTTCATAAGAGCGATTAATATTTCAACTATCGCCATAGTTGTGAGCTGTGCGGGGGCCAACAGTGCTTTAGCTAGATCAAAAGTCAGCACCCCACACACACTCAAGAACAATGCCTTCTTCCTTTCAGAGTCAACAATGCTGTTTGCAGGTCTTCCGGCTAAGATGTCGTTCTGAGAGGGTTGCAGGGCATCTGCTCTGCTATCTCTGAAGCCTGACAGGGGTCAATCGCGCAAGCAATTGGCAGAAAAGAGGAGGGGTACGCAAACCCCACCTCACTTTTCTACCCAGGAAGTTCTTGGGGCCGTCTCCAATCCTTTAGGGAGCATATCTCCCTGGATTATAGGCTGTCAGCGTTTCAGGTCCAGAGGACGACTGCCATATTCTATCTCGGACTTTCTTTTCTCTCTTTAATCTTAAAGCATCTGCTTCAACCCTACACGACGATTTACTGCAAATGAACGTTGTGAACTGAAGGGAGGACATCGGCTGAGTTCCAAAATATCATTTACTGCAAGTATCTCTCGTTTTTTTTTTCTCCGTCTCTCTTCCTGCATCAAAGCCCTTTGTTTCCCCCCTTCTTTTACTCTGCTTTGCCCGAAGCCACCTCGTTATGAGGCAGGCTAATTCTCTTAACTAAGCAGAAGAAGGACTCAAATCAACTCAAATTAATTGGTAAAAGCTCTTACTGCAATTGTTTTGGTTTTCGGAGATAAGAGATAAGAGCTGTGAATGGGAAGATCTCACGAGAACTCTGTTCCAGCACGAGAATATCTGCCTTACTGACTTCAATACGTCACATGCCTGTGCCGGAACATTAGAGGATAAAACAGAGGACCTCTACTGGCCACTTGTAAAATTGTTTGAGGCTGCTGTTGTTTTTTAAGTCAAAAACATGTCTATGTTAAAAAGACTGGCCCATCTAATAGAGAAACAAACCCAAGATTTCAAAGCATTTACAGAAGGATTGGTCAAAAATATTTTCAAGGAGATCCAAGATGGCAAGGAAGAAGTCTCCAACAGGAATGATGGATCAATAACAGTGGCTGAGGACAGCTCTAAACAAGGTGGAAAACCAACAGTAGAAGAGAAATCTGAAATTCTGGAGACGGAAAAGGGGATGTCGGAGTTCTGCAGCCCAGATAAGGACACCCTTTTAAAAAAGACATACAGCCATCTCAAAGCAACAGTGTACAAACATCAATCAAAAGATATATGGATCTGTAGTGAAAGTGACCGATTTAAAGGAGCTCTTTGGGGAAAAAATTGTATTGATACTGGAGTCCAGGAGGTGCAACGGCCTCAAGATTTATTGATGCATATTCTGCGGGAAAGAGTACAACTGCACTTTCTACGCCAAAGGCCAATGGGACAGAATATAAGTCTACAGGAACGACAAGATGTAGCAAGCCTCGAGATGAGACCCCCTTAAGAAGACCGAAAGCTCATATTGTTCTATGTTTAATGTTAAGCATTTAATCTAAACCTGGAAACTTACTATTCTCTGTATTAATAACATATACTGTATTCTATATCTCTATTTTTATGAAAAAGGGGAAGCAGTGTTTTTTTCTCTCCTGTTTCTTTTCTTTTGTAGGCATATAGGTAATATAATCGTTAGTGTTGGAAATATAAAACGGGGTTTTCCCCCCTTATTTTTTATTTTTTCTGTATTAGTGTATTGTTATAGGGCCAAAGCTCACATTGATCTGTAGAAAACGTTTAATGTTAAGCTCTCAACTGAAAATACACCTGTCAGGATGGCTCTTAGAATGGGTCAAGTATAAATTGTTTTGTAGATGTATCTGTATTAAGGATAAGGAGAAGTTATGAAATCCTCTTGTAATTTTTCTTCTTCTTTTTTTTTTTTTTTTGTACATCTTTAAGGCAAAGCCCTACTTTCTTTTCCCTTCATTAGAGTATTGATACAGGGCCAAAACTCATACTGCTCTACAAGAAATGTTTAATGTTAAGCATCTGACTTAAACCTAGAAATATCTGTCAGGACAGCTCTTAGACTGTATCAAGCAGTTAACATGAGGTCTACGATCTCTCAAGTACTATTAACAACTTCTCTTTTGTATATCTAAATAGGCCTTCTTTTTTAAATGCAGTGGAAATGTGGATGGCTCTTAGACTCAGCTCTGGGCAAAAGTTTATATCATTGTGTAGTTAATGTGGGGTCATACATTTTCAAATGATGATTATATTTTACTGTTCTTTGTATTAATAACTCGTACTGCATTCTATAATTCTATCTTTATGAAAATAAAAAAAACGTATATATAAAAAAAACAATGCTGTTTGCAGTGGCATAAAACTCAAGCTTTCCTACTTGTGGGAAAGGATGGGTCAAACTCCTCAAGGTGCTCCTGGGTCGCCATCCCACCTTCATTGCCAGTGAAGTACTCTAAGAATGGAGGCCACTCTGACATTCTTCAGTAACTCAGTTTTATTAATGCTCACAACCACAACTACAATCAGCTGGCAACTCAACAGTAGCTCAACCTCTCTCTATATGTTTCCTGCCCAAACTTCCTGCATGCAGGATAACGCTTAACACGGTTCACCGTTAGATGACCCCAGTCCGCCATACATTACAAACCCAATCCTAGAGACTCCCACAGATCAGGCACGGAAGAACAGAGCAGGAAGGGGTCTCTGAAGGTCACTCAAATGGAAGTGCTGGAGGTCATGAATGGCACAGGCTGCCTGTAAAAGTGCAATCAGAGGACAAGCTCTGCAAAATACAAGCATGTGGTGTTGTCCAATGTTGAGCACAAGCAGGATTCAAAGCAGATGTCGGAGTCAGAAGCTCATTATTCCATAGCTGATTTTATAAATCACTTAGTCACCACTTTGTACTCATCTTGACTGAATATATTTTTCTGTATAAAGAAAGAGAAGATATGCTTGTCGCTTAAGACAAATTATTCTACATTCAATAAAGTGAAGTCAGGAACTATAATTTGCTTGCTTTGTCCTGCCCATCTACTAATAAGCATTGCTAGAAATCAGAAAGTAATTGGCTGCATTATTTAACAAATGGAAGGTCAGAAGCGCTGCCTTTCATTGGGGTTGGGGGTTATCATCACTGTCATTAAACAATTTGAAAATGATCTCTCCTGTGGGATTTCCAGATCTTTCCCAGGATCAGGCTCCAGTTCCTCAAGAAATATAGTTATAGGGAAAATCATGACCCTCTTTTCCTCAGTGCTGCAATGCAACTTCTCCTCTCCCATCAGTTCTACTTTAAAACCAAAGTCCTTTGACAGTGGGCTGAAAAAGGCAGGATCAAACAGACTATTATAGAATTAGGGCATATTGAAATGTAACATTTAGATCAGGGCAAGAGCTTCCTGTCTTTATTTAGCGTAGAGCTCTATCCAATATGAGCAGCCATGTTTTTGTTCATGCTATGTGCTTGGTCCAATACCACAATGTTTTCCATGTGGGGACAGGCTAATACTGTACAACAGTGACAGGGCTTCCACATAGCAGGCTTCCCTAACAGGTTTTTTTTTTTTTACTGTTATACTATTACACCAAAATATATATCAGGCCCTCTGAGTTCTCAACTTTCAAACAATTATCTAGCCTATTTCTCTGTGGAGATATTTTTACCATATATCCCCACAAGGTAAGCAGCTATTAAAAAAATTAAAAGCAAGAACATATTTTGGTATAATGGTACATCAATGTAATGCTATTAAATCGCTAATTTAAAAAAAAAGTGAAAAACCCTCTGCACTGGGTGGGGGGGAGGCTACTTTGGGGGAAAGAGCTGCTTTATGGGCAGGACCAGGAAAACCCAAACTTTTCTACCCACACAGAAGCCACACAGACTTGGCTGTGATCTTTCTCAAAACATTGGATCAAAGCAGATTTGAGAATGATTGGGAAAAATTGGGGAACTTTTTGTGGATAATGATTGAAAAAATTTGAGGAAGAGATTCATAAATACACCACAGTGTGGTAGGGAAGTGGGCAATAGTGTACATTCCCAACAGAACAGTATCAAATTCAGAACAAATAACCTAGGCAAAAACACCCAGGTTTAGAATTAACTGGCCCAAATTAAGTACTCTTCTAGATTATTCAGGCACAGCAGAACACATTCCTTTGTTGCGATTCCAGCGAGACCGGAAACCTGTGGGGAATGAATAGATCGCTACTGGGACTTCAATATTCCACTAGAATTGAAGGTATGCAGAATGACGAAATTCCACTATTAAATATAGTGTTTCTGCATACTGCAAACATTTAACAACATTAGTCATTGTGCAGAATGATACTTGTCCTGGATGCTTTAGACTGATCCTACATTGAGCAGGGGGTTGGACTAGATGGCCTGTATGGCCCCTTCCAACTCTATGATTCTATAAATGTCAAAGCCACCTCTTAATAAGAAAAATCAAATACGGTAATAATAAGTGGAAGACATACAGGAGATAAGGAACACAACATTTTGTGCAAATTAGCAGAGTACACAGTTTGCAAAGTAAACAGAAAAAAACATTTTGTGCACATTTAATTCATTTCCCTTTTTGACTTTTTAATTCATACTTCTTACTTCCATGAATGATTCCAAGTTTCTGTCCAACTTTCAGGTTCTTTAATCAGGCTTCCCATCTGTACATCACCACTTGCATTGTGGCCAGATCAAGTTCTTTCTTTTTCTCATAAAGAGCCATTGTGTTCCTAACTACATGGGTACAATTTGCAAAAGTACTTGGTCTACTCCTGATGCTTTTGCTGATTTCATTCAGTTTAAGTCAATCCTGAATGTGCTATGTTAAAATCCATTTTAAAATAATATTTT
Organism: Paroedura picta; assembly: GCF_049243985.1. Classification (NCBI taxonomy): domain Eukaryota; kingdom Metazoa; phylum Chordata; class Lepidosauria; order Squamata; family Gekkonidae; genus Paroedura; species Paroedura picta. Next base: position 73,621,520 of record NC_135369.1, read on the forward strand.
CCAAAACATTTCAAAGCTTTTCCCTCCCTTTATATCAATTTGTTTATTTGAACTCAATATCCATTTACCATGTTATTCATGTGTGATGCCTGCCTAACCTCTCAGTACTCAGTTATATGGCTGTGTTTATTTGTTTCTAAGTCAAATATAAATAAGATGTGGCAGTGGAGAGTGTCATCAAGATTTTAGGGCAACCCTGCAGAGTTTTTAAGGCAATACTAGCCTGTAGACAAACATGTATTCTTTGGTTAATTCAAATGTGTTTGGATTAACAGGAAGCGTATTGACATTCATGCTTACCATTTGGCATTGTAATGTGGTTAAAGATGCCTGCAATTTGAAAGATGCTGTAGAAAACTTGTTTATTGTAAATAACAGCTATCTTAGTATTAGAGGGGAGGGATGACTCGTTTCATACGTCATGTATAGATTATGCAAACTAGCTTTGTTCCTGCTTCAGTTCACCCAGTCTTATAAATGTAGCCCTATATTCCACTTGTTTTTGTTAGGTAGATATATGCATTGGCTTGATTCCAGTGATGGATTTCCACAAGTGAAGGGGGGTGATTCTCACTAATTCCTCCCTCCCACTGCAGACCTCTCTCCTGACTCAAGCTGTGAACAGGAGCAGAATTTTGGGTTACAGTGAAAGGGGGTCACATGGATATCCCTCTCAGCTGACAGAAATTATTGCTGCATCAAAGCCACTTGGTACTAGAAAGGGAGAAAGCGCAGCATTAAAGATACCACTAGGTGTAAGCTGTTATTTCACAAAATGGGAGGACATTGCTGTGAGGTCTGGAGGGTAGAAGAATGAGGTCAACTTGCTGGCTTTTGAAAATTAATTCCAAACAAATGTATTTATTCAAAACGGTAATAGGTATGCCCTGGTGCTTTGGTACTGTAGCTCTCTCATATTTTAAATGCTTTATGGGGGAAATTAAATGATAAAACTTTTCTAAATATTCACAAAATGGAGCACTTACTGAGGTGGGTGGGGTTGTGTTACTTATAGAGCTGGAAGGAGCCATACAGGCCATCTAGTCCAACGCCCTGCTTAATGCAGAAACAGCCTAAAGCTTCCATGATAAGGATTTGTCCAGCCGCTGCTTGAAGACCACCAGTGAAGGGGAGCTCACACCCTCGTTAGGCAGCCCATTCCACTGCTGAACTACTCTGACTGTGAAAAATTCCCCCCTGGTATTTAGCCAGTACCATTCTACACATAGTTTAAACCCATAACTGCAGATCCTATCCTCTGCTGCCAGTAGGAATCGTTCCCTGCCCTCCTCCAAGGCACTTGCCACTATCATAGGCATAATTTCATTTGTGTCAGCATATACTACATAGCACTCTCAATTTTGGATTGATGTGTTGGCATTTTGAATGCTAGGAAGCACAGGAAATCACAGAAGCACCATCTTTAGGAAACATTTTTTAAACCCTCACAACAAATCATCCATAACTCTGGCTACAGTATAAACTGATTGTTTGAAGGAAAAAACCTCCTCATTGTGTGTCCATTCACCCCGTATTCTGCTGACATGACTTATAAAATTGTGTTCTGCTCAGTAACCAGCAATGAAGTCTGAAAAATGGATAAACTGCTCATTGACGTTGTATAGGTTCTCTCTACTAACCTTATCTCTGTCTTCTTTTTTTTAAATAAGTTACTACCTTGCTGGACCAGGGAAATATTGTGGATATAGTTTATCTTGATTTCAATGAAGCTTTTGATAAGGTTCTACATGATATTCTCATTGACAAGTTGGTAAAATGTGGTATGTATCCTATTACTGCTAGGTGGATCAATAACTGGTTGAAAGATCGCACCCAAAGGGTACTTGTTAATGGTTCGTCATCCTCTCGGAGAGGAGTGACTAGTGGAGTGTGTCAGGAATCTGTCCTGGGCCCTGTGTTGTTCAACATATTTATAAATGATTTGGATTTGGGTGAAGGAATAGAGAGGCTGCTTATTAAAATTTCAGATGATACTAAACTGGGACTGGTACCAACACACCAGAAGACAGAATCAGGATACAAGATGATCTTGACAGGCTGGAAAACTGAGCTAAAATAAATAAAAATGAATTTAAATGGTGGTAAATGTAAAGTTCTGCAATTAGGATACCTGCCTTGGCAGTACTATGTGCAAAAAGGATCTAGGGTCTTCGTAGATCATGCACTGAACATTTGTCAGCAGTGTGACTCGGTGACTAAAAAGAAGTACAGTGTCTAGATCACTTGAGGTGATGATACCAGTTTACTCTGCTCTGGTTAGACCTCAGAATACTGTAGAGCCTCTTGTGGCACAGGGTGGTAAGGCAGCCAACATGCTGTCGGAAGCTCTGACCATGAGGCTAGGAGTTTGATCCCAGCTGCTGGCTCAAGGTTGACACAGCCTTCCATCCTTCTGAGATCGGTAAAATGAGTACCCAGCTTGCTTGGGGGTAAAACGGTAATGACTGGGGAAGGGAATGGCAAAGCACTCTGTATTGAGTCTGCCAAGAAAACGCTAGAGGGCCTCACCCCAAGGGTCAGACATGACTCGGTGCTTGCACAGAGGATACCTTTACCTTTAGAATACTATGATCTGTCCAGCCACTGAACTATGTTCAGTTTGGGGCATAACAATTGAAGAAGGATGTAGAAAAACTGAAGTAAATCCAGAGAAGGGCAATTATTATTATTATTATTATTATTATTAGATTTATTTCCCGCCTCTCCCGATAGGCTCGAGGCGGGTCACAACAACTAATCCCATTAAAATTCCCATTAAAATATCAATCTACTAACTAACATGGCAGCTAAAAATCCCATCCCTCCCCCAATTATTAAGAGGTGAAGAGGAAAGGATAGGGGAGTAGCGTACACTCCAACTCCTAGGGGGGGAGCGATGTCCCTGATTTGCTGACCCCAGCCTCAACCATAGACCTGGTGGAAGAGCTCCGTTTTACAGGCCCTGCGGAAAGTTGACAAATCCCGCAGGGCCCGCAGATCACCCGGGAGCTCATTCCACCAGGTAGGGGCCAGGACTGAAAAAGCCCTGGCCCTGGTCGAGGCTAGGCGCGCTTCCTTCGGGCCGGGAATGACCAACAGGTTCTCACCCGCAGAGCGTAAGGCCCTGCGGGGGACATAGAGCGGTAGGCGGTCCCTCAGGTATGTGGGTCCCAACCCGCGTATGGCCTTGAAGGTTAAAACCAAAACCTTGAACCGGATCCGGGCAGCAATTGGCAGCCAATGCAGCTGCCTCAGCACCGGCTGGATGTGGGCCCTCCAAGATGTTCCAGTGAGGACCCTAGCGGCTGCATTTTGTACCAGCTGTAGTTTCCGGATCAGGGACAAGGGTAGGCCTGCGTAGAGCGAGTTACAGAAATCTATTCTGGAGGTGACTGTCGCATGGATCACTGTGGCCAAGTGGTCAGAGGACAGGTAGGGCGCTAGTAGCCGGGCCTGGCGAAGGTAGAAAAATGCCTGGCCCGCTACTCTCTTGACCTGAGCCTCCATAGTCAGGGAGGCATCAATGGTCACACCCAAATTCCTAGCTTGGGGCACGATGGTAAGTTGCACCCCTGCTAGGGTGGGTAAACGCGTTACCTGTTCCCACCCCCTTCCCCCCAGCCACAGGACCTCCGTCTTGGAGGGGTTGAGTTTCAGGCGACTCTGTTCGAACCATTCTGTCACCGCTTCCAAACATCTGGCAAATGGTTCCGGGGGGGAGTTCGGGTGACCGTCCATTAGGAGATAGAGCTGGGTGTCATCCGCATACTGATGGCAACCCAGCCCAAAGCTCCGTACCAGCTGGGCCAGAGGGCGCATAAAGATGTTAAACAATGTGGGGGAGAGGACCGCACCCTGAGGGACCCCGCAAGGGAGTCTATAGGGCCGCGAGAGCTCATCCCCCACAGCAACCCTCTGGGACCGGTTCTGGAGGAAGGAGCGTATCCAGCACAAGGCTGTGCCCCGTATCCCCGTGCCGGCCAGGCGATGGACCAACAGTTCGTGGTCCACGATGTCAAAGGCCGCCGATAGGTCTAAAAGGACCAACACGGCTGACCCACCTCTATCCAGCTGGCGACGGAGGTCATCCAGCAGAGCGACCAAAACCGTCTCCACCCCGTGGCCAGGGCGGAAGCCAGACTGATATGGATTGAATGCTGAAGTTTCCTCCAAGAATGCCAGGAGCTGGTCCGCTGTCGCCCTCTCCACCACCTTGCCCAGGAACGCTAAATGCGACACTGGGCGGTAGTTAACAGGGTCCAGAGGGTCCAGCGATGGTTTCTTCAGGAGAGGGCGGACCACTGCCTCCTTGAGCCGCTCAGGAAACTCTCCCGTACTCAGGGAGGAGTTGAAGATGTCTCTGAGCTGGCCCCCTATCTTCTGGCCACCTCCCTTGAGGAGCCAAGAAGGACAGGGGTCGAGGGGGCAGGTGGTCGCCCTGACCAAACCTAGCAACTTGTCCACTTCAGAAGAAGAGAGCCGCCTGAAGCCATCAAACCTCACTACCAATGGCGGCCAACAGGTCTCCAGTTCATTCACTGTATTAATTGTGGCGGGAAGGTCGCGGCGGAGTGACAAGACTTTATCCGCAAAATAGCTCGCAAATGCCTCGCAGCCGATTTCCAATTGTCTGGTGTTTTGGCGCCCCTCAAGGGCGGTAAGTGATCTAACTATCCTGAATAATTGGGCCGGGCGAGAGCTTGCGGACGCGATTTCCGTGGCAAAAAACTCACGTTTAGCCACTTTCACCGCCATCTCATACGCCCTCATAAGCGTGCGATAAGATGTTCTTGTAGCCTCGTCACGAGTCTTCCGCCACACTCGCTCCAGTCGTCTCACTTCCCTCTTCTTCTCCCGGAGCACCCCCGTGTACCAGGGGGCCCGTTTGAGTCGAGGGCAGAGAGGACGTTTAGGGGCGATCTCATCTATGGCGGCCGTCAGGCGGGACTGCCAGTCCCCCACCATGGCCGCAAGTGAGTCGCCAGGAGGCATCGGGTCCCGCAGAGCATTCTGGAAACCGAGCGGATCCATGAGTCTCCGCGGGCGGGCAAAAATACGCCCGCCGCCCAACTGGGGAGGGGGTGGCATCTCGAGCCGGGCCCGCAGGGCATAGTGGTCTGACCATGGCACAGCCAAAGCTGTATCCAGATCCACCTCTATCCCGGAGCCAAAAATCAAGTCAAGCGTGTGGCCGGTGTAATGGGTGGGCCCAGCAACAAATTGCGAGAGCCCCAGTGTCGCCATGGATGACACCAGGTCCCCGCCAAGTCCTGAAGAGGGCGCGTCCGCGTGGACGTTGAAGTCACCCAGGATTAAAAGCCTGGGGAACTGCAACGCCCAGGCGGCCGCCGCCTCCAGCAGGCGGGGCAGGGCATCTGGCTGGGCTTTGGGCGGACGATATACTAGCCAGATAGCCAAGCTCTCGACCGAGCCCAACTCAATACCGACACACTCCACCCCACCGATTTCCGGCCCCGGGAGAGCCCTGTAGGAGAGAGCCTCCCGGACCAAGATTGCCACCCCCCCCTCCTCTCTTGTGGGTCCGGGATTGGTGAAGAACGGAATATCCTGCTGGGGCCAGTTCTCTCAAGGCCACCTCCTCTCCATCTCTCAGCCAGGTCTCCGTTATGCACGCAAGGTCAGCCTTTGACTCCGCAAAGAAGTGTTGCAGAGTCGCAGCCTTGTTCTTGATCGACCTTGCGTTGCACAAGACCAATGTCGGACCCACTTTCCCCTTAGCCTCCACCCTCACATCCCTGGGGATGGGACGGAGGTTAGAAGGGGATCGAGCACACCCAGAGCGCCGGTCGTGTTTCCACGGCCGGGCCCTATACGGGACACCAGTGGTCCCAACCCTTCTCTTGTCCAACCTCCTCCCCCAGCCATAGCGCCCCTGGCCTGTGATCGTCGGGATCCCGGCCCCTCTATATGTTCCCCCCCCCTGACCAGAACTCCCCCTCCATAATTCCTCCCACCTACCCCCCCCCCAAGAGAGGGCACTAATACACCTAGGTCCTTCTCCCTACAACTACATCCCACCCTAGCCCGCCCAGCCCACTTACACTATCACCCACCCAACCCCACCTCCCCCCACCCACCAATTCTAGCAGCTAGCGAGAGGGGTCCGATCACAGGGCGAGATCCCACCTATCTCAGGGGCTCTCTCTGTCCTCTGGCCGATCCTCTCTACTTAGCTGACCTAACCTAATCTCAAGCCTCTCTTGATGAAGATCTCAAAAAAATCACCCTTCCATCCACAGTAAGTCAGTATTGACAGCAATAAGAAGGAGCAGGTCCAAATGATGTTCTGGCCAGAGCTACTGGGTGGAACCAAAAGGGCAAAGCTAAGCCCAGAGACCAAGCTCTGGGAGATATTCCGGTTGCCTCTGGGTGGCAGTCTGGGGACCAAATTCTCCTCTCCTCCAGTCTTGGCTTCGCTCTTAAAGTGAAAGCACCAAAGGCTTTCCCGTCCTCCAGGTTGTACTTCCACCGGTGAGGGATCTCCTTAACGACCGCGCAGGGCCCTGGGCAAGCCGAACTCCGCCAGGGAGCCTCCTCCCGTTCCCACGCTGGTCCAAGGACTGAGGCACGACCCACGACTCTTACAGCAGGCTCCCCAGACTCCAAAATGCTCCTCCGCCGCCGCCGCATTCTGCGCTGCACCAGCCAGGAACCAAGCCAGAGCCCAGAGAGACCTGCCGCGAGTAGTTCTTTCGTCGTGTTACCCTCCTCTCCCAGCAAGCGCCGATTTTCCTCTTCTCCCCACTGCAGCTGGATGGGGGAGGGATACTCTGGGGGCTCCAAGCTTAGGGAAGGGGAGCGCAGCCCAACAGACGGAGAGAAGATCTTTCACAGGGCCCCGTACCGTCCTGGGACCCTGTGCTGCAGTCTGGCACTAGCTCGAATCACCCCCCAAGCTTGCGTAGGTCCCCTTCCCCCAGCATAGCTGACTCATGCTGGGGTGGCCTCCGACGCGAGCTCGGTGATGTTAATTGGCGTTTTTGCTAGGCCGCTGTTATCTCCTTCTTTGCGCCGCTGCCTCCTTGAGGTTGCTGCCGAGCCAACTCTGCAAAAGGGAAGGGGGGGGGGAAACTAACCCCAGTCCCCCAAAAATTGCCAGGGGGAGAGTGCCTGGTAGTTTTCAGGCACTCATAACCAGTGGTGCCGGGTGGAGCTCTAAACTCCTGCATCCGGCACGGCCGCCATGTTTTACATGCCCGCCATGTTTTACACGGCCGCCATGTTTTACAATGAAAATGGTGAGGAGTTTGGAGACCAAGACATATGAGGAAAGGTTGAGGGAATTTGGTCTGTTTAGCCTGGAGATAAGAGGACTAAGAGATTATATGATATCCATCTTCAAGTACATGAAGGGCTATCATTTAGAGGTTGGAACTGAGTTGTTTTCTGTTGCCCCAGGGGGGCAGAACAAAACAAATGGGATGTAATTAATTCAAAAGATTTTTCAGCTAAACATCTGGAAGAAGTTCCTGACAGTTAGAGCGGTTCCTCAGTTGAACAGGTTTCTTCAGGAGGTGGTGGGTTCTCCTTCTTAGGAAGTTGTAAGCAGCCCTCCCAATCACGTGGCATCATAATGGGCACAGCTACTCATTATGGCGATCTGCCCTCAAAACTATCCCGACAGTTGTCTTGGGTGTTTCTGTGTTAGCTCTGACAGGAGCATGACATTGGAGGGGGCACCAAGGTCCCAATGTTGATGGTGATATATGCATGAGGAAACCTTGGTGGCAAGTCACAATCAGCCATGGGTCCCACCTTGGAGCTGTTAGGTGACTGGCATTGAGCATGACCTCAGTTCAGGGTTTTTTTCAGCTGTGACTCTGCCAATGATGTGATGTCAAGGTGGTGGTGGTGATTATCAGCACCAATCTGAGTTGGTGCCAATCTGAGTCAGCTTTCTTGGCCTGTTTCTTATTTGTCTTTTGGGGAGGAGTTCAGCTATTGCCTACTTCTCAAGGCTGCTGTCATCCCAATTTGAGGGAGCAGAAGGTGGCATTTATGCCACCAAGGATTTTTGGGTACATTGAAAAATGGCCCTCTCCTCCTCAATGCCCGTTTGCACTGACATGGCTTTCTCATTCGGTGCAGCCTTCAAGCATGCAGCCATCCTGTTCCATGTCTTGGGAGTCATTTTTCTACAACCTGAGCATGCACCAGTAATATGGCCTTCTCCAAGGCATAACAGGCAGGAGGTGTGGTTATTGTTCTGTGCCATCAGCACCACATACCAGACATTTCGTGAATAGTGCCATCAGAAAATCTTCCTTTAATATAATTAAGACAGAAAGTAAGGAAAAAATTACCTCAGAGATTTTCTGACATAAGGAAACAACACAGCTCGCTATAAACATCCTCTGCCACCAGCAGCAAAAAGAGAACTGGGGGAAGAGTGCTATCCTCTCCCACATCACATGACTTTTGGGCAGGAAAATAACTTTTCCTCTTCTAAGAGGGGAGGGTAGCACTCCTGGGAGTTGATTTCCATGAGAAAAGCTTGCTAACTCTTCTCTGTGGCAGGCCTGTGACAGCACAGTTCCATGTGGGATTGCACAGAAGCCATGAAGATGAACTGGGGAGACCTGTGCTTGAGCCACCTCTCTGTCATGAAGTTCACTGGGTGGCCTTGACCCAGTCACTCTCTCTCAGTCTTACCTGTGACAGGGTTGCTGCCAGGATGAAATGGGGAGAAGGGACCATGTGTATTGTCCAGAGATCACTGGAGGCAAGGTGGGATAGAAATCTAAATACCAGCCAAACAGACACTGCATCAGGAGACACTGAGGCCTATTTTGGCATGAAAGTAGCACTGTGAATGTGCTCAGGAGTTCTGCACAATCAAATAAGAAATTCTACCTCTTGTATCACAACCTGTAATGAGAACAGTATGATTTGTTTCTTCGCCCCTGGAAAACTGATGCTGTACAATACCACCCAGTTAATCTTGCCAGCTAACCACATCCACAGTTGCCACTAGGGGAATCAATTTAACATGCACCTTCATCATATCCTACAACAGAGACTCCAAAATCTGGATGACTAGTGTAATGGCACAATCCTGTTGGAGCTACTTTATGATATTTCATTTTAGTGTCTCCCATTACTCCCATGTCTGCTCTGATACTGTGAACCAGTCATATATGCACTGGGAGCTCTATGCATAGTCCTTTCCTAAATATGCAGCAGCTCAGTTCAGATGGGGAACATGGCACAGGGACAGGGGGCTGTCCCATGCCATTTTCCAAATCCTTAACAGCCCCAGGAGACCACTATTTGCCCTGCTGGGGTAGCCTTCCAGGGGTTGAGTCAGGTTGGGAGAAATGGCATAGGTGTATACAATTCCTCAGAAAACTTGTAAGAGAACTGAGCCTATAGAAACTGATAAGCCTATAGAAAGCACTAACATTTTAAATTCCTGTTTCTTGTAAAGTTTTCCTGCAAGCCAGCTTCTTCTAGTCACTGCCCCCAAACTACATGAAACTTTGGCAGCTGCTGGCACAGTGGCCCTCTCTTGCTTTATTGGGCTCAGAGTCAGGATGGGTAGCATTCCCAAAGGAGGAGAATAGGCATGACAGAAGCCAAAGCCACAGATATCCCTGCTAAGCTTGGTGCAGTGGTTAAGAGAGGCAGTTTCTAATCTGGCATGCCGTTTGATTCCTTCCTCCTTCCTCCACATGCAGCCATCAGGGCTCATCACAGCCCTGATAAAGCTGTCCTGATGAGCAGCAATATCAGGGCTCTCAGCCTCACCTGCCTTACAGGGTATCTGTTGTGGGGAGAGGAAAGGGAAGGCAATTGTAAGCCACTTTGAGACTCCTTCTTATAGAGAAAAGCAGCATATAAGAACCAACTCTTCTTTTGCTAAAGAAGCACAACTTTGAGAGAAGCTGTGTACATTGTGCATATCAATGAGAAACAGTTGTACAAAAGTAGTTTGGAAGTAGAACAAAAAAGCATGAACAAGATATTTCCTTTTTAGTATTATTGCCTTTTGAAGAAAGTTTTGTCCTGCTGTCTGACATGTTAACATCCCCCCTTCTCTCTTTCCCCTGTCTGTTAAAAAATTGGTCAAAATTGAAGGCTTCCTGAATCAGATTCTCTGATGTTTCTGAACAACGCTGTATTTTCCAGGTGGGTATCCATATTGGTCTGAAGCAACAGAACAAAGTTTGAGCTCAGTGACACCTTTAAGACCAACAAGGTTTAATTCTGGTTATAACCTTCCCTGCACGCACAAACACATCAGATGTATTGAAACAGTTTTCCTCAAGCCTTACATATAGCTAGACAGATTAGTTGCCAGGAAGGGCTAGTTGGAGTCAAGATGCATAATACAGTATTTGTTGGCGTATAAGACTACTTTTCCCCCCTGAAAAACATGCCTCCAAGTGGGGGGGTCGTCCTATACGCCGGGTGCACTTCAGTTGGGATAGACATAGCTGCCCATAGTACCGTCATGTAATGTAACAAACTCTATATTTTGAGTGGAAATGTTGGGGGGTCGTCTTATACGCCCATTCGTCTTATACACCGCCAAATACGGTAGATGATAAATATAGCTGAGACTGGATTAAGGTGGTAGAGCTGTGAATGGCAGCAAATTAGCATAGAAATACAAGAGTTAACTGATATGAGAACTAAATTTGAGTCCACTGCCACCTTGAAGAGGGGGTTGGGCTTGTATGCTGCTTTTCACTACCCAAAGAAGTCTGTGGTAAAGCAGTTTACAATCACCTTCCCTTTCTCTCCCCACAACAAACACTGTGTGAGGTAAATGAGGCCGAGAGAAACTCTGATTGGTCACCCAGCTGGCTGCATATGGAGGAATGGAGAATCAAACCCAATTATATGGATGGAAGGAAGGAAAATCACTGTATGGCAAACTGTTGTTCGTGATATTTCAGGACACAGGTTGGGTAGTTTTCATAATGCCCCTATCAACCTTTTTATAGTGAGATTAGTAGTATCATGGTGAAAATGGCAGACAAAAAGTTTACCCCGGGTGGAGAAAATCCTCCCTGGGACAACTGTTTTCTGTGCCCTGGGTCTTGGCCAGTTTATAATGTTCATCAGCAGCAGCACGGCTGGGACTCCCTTTTCTGGAGCGTACTGCTAAGCAAAATGCATCAATGTATTATACATATTCAGCTAACAATTACAGAAACAAGTACAAAATGTATCTTAATCAAATGCAGTCTGTTGTAATGAACCATAAAGCATTTTAATGGATTTTGTATGGTCTCTTTTAGACATTTATATTGGATTTTTAGAATAAAGTGATTTAAATACATGATAAAAAAGCAGTGGAATAGAAGAAAAGGCAAACAAAAGAATGTTCCCAAAAGCAAAACAAGTTTTCTGCATGTTAAGCAGGATTGTATGAATATTTTTTAAACAAAAAAATGGGGTTGTTCCACAAAAGGGTTATTCCGTGGAATGAGATGCCTGGAATTTTCCTGTTTGGGGCAATGTTTGATGGAGTATCAGAAAATTATTGTAATGTATTATTTTTAAAAAGAAAATTGGCTTGTTTTGGTGTAACACAAGGTCTTCCTCAACACAACTATTAACACAAGAAGATTGTCTAAATGTCTTCCACTATGCAAGTATGTATTATGACAGTGTTCAAACAAATCATGTGACATCCGCAGTGGTCATTAGAGGCCAGAGTCCTGTGCATACTTAGTACACCCCACTAAATGCAGAAAAATTGAATAAACATACACAGGATCATTCTGTGTAGAGAGCCAGTTTGGTGTAGTGGTTAGGAGTGCAGACTTCTAATCTGGCATTCCAGGTTCGATTCTGCACTCCCCCACATGCAGCTAGCTGGGTGACCTTGGGTTCGCCACAGCACTGATAAAACTGTTCTGACCGGGCAGTGATATCAGGGCTCTCTCAGCCTCACTCACCCCACAGGGTGTTTGTTGTGGGGAGAGGAATGGGAAGGCGACTGTAAGCCGCTTTGAGCCTCCTTCGGGTAGGGAAAAGCAGCATATAAGAACCAACTCTTCTTCTTCTCTTCTAGTCCTACTAGAATACTACTTCAACAGCAATTGATTATACCTGCCGGGAGTCAGCCTGTGGAAGCTGGTGGTGACAAAGAGGAGCCTCAGCCAATCACCAGCCGAGAAGCCATGAGCAGGTGGGAGTCACTGGGGAGTGGCACCAGAGACAAGACCTAAATATTTGACGGAGAAATGTTCGATTGGCTGCCCATTACAACCAAAGGCTGAAAGATACACCTGAGTCTTTACATGATGAGGACTGAAATGCCTGGACTCCCTGCATATGTCTTTGGAAGTGCTATGCCTGTTTGACGCTGAGGCACTGAGTGCGCTTTCTGGGTACAACAAGAGAGACTGATGCCATGTCCACATCTGTACACCTGGAATCCTGCCCAGCCTGATTTCCTTACCTGTTTTTGACTGGATTACCCTCGACCTTGCTGACTGCCACTTATCCTCAACTCTTGGCCTGTTTTATGACTGCACTGCCTGTCTACCTGCCTAACCTACCTGGTGACCTTTGGACTGCCTATCATCCTGTCTAACTTCTGCCTGCTGCCTCCTAGACTGCTAAAAGACAGCTACTGACTCTGTGTTTTGATTTCAACTGCTGGCAGAGATGCTGCAAACAATCCTTTCCCATGCTGCTGGTCATCCTTCAGGACTGATAACAGCCCAGCTGGGAACTCTGCCCACTCCAAAACTAGGATGGGCCAAGCCAAGGAAGGATCTCTAACCCAGCCCTGGAGACAAACCGAGTCTCCATCTCCAAGTGGGGACAGGCCATTTATTTATTTGTTTGTTTATTCTCTAGATTCCTATCCTGCCACTTTCCAGGGTGGAACTCATGGCAGCTTACATATAAACAATAAAAACTCCAATAAAACCAATCAACCCCTTGATGCTGTTGCTCACATCTGCGCATTTGGGGGGGGGGACAAAACATCCTTCCAAATGTTTCAAAAGGAAATCTGCAATAAAAGACTATGAATTCTAGCTTGTACCTGTGACAATAACCAAGTCTTGTTAAATTTCAGAGCTGAACAGTTTGAGAATGTGTGTAGTCTATTACTAGTTAAGAGTACTCAATGTGTTCTACAGGTAAATATCTTTGTAATAAACCTGAAATGTTTTTGTGTGGTGTACCACTTGACAACTAACAGCTTGGTGGTTCTGTACAGATGTAATGGCCTGCTTTCCACTGCGCTACACTGCCCCCTTACAAAAAAAATGTCTCTCTAACAAAATATTTCTAGCTACAGGTCTGTATGGCTGTCCTCCACCTAGAAAACATGTGATATCTAAATAAAAATTAATAGCCACACACAAGAAGTTGACAGTTCTCTAATTTCACCAGGGAGGTGCCCTGACAACATCTCAAAGGA